>NC_069507.1:150558766-150892516 GCF_027579735.1 Bombina bombina
ACTACAAATAACACTGCAAAAGTATTTGTCAGAAAGGAAAAGAGGATTTGAAACCATCACCAGCAACACCACACCCACATTTGAAACACTAAATAACTATTGGAGAAAGGATTTGAACCCCACACACTTTTATCAAAACTTTTCCTAACTGATTTTTCACTACCACTAACTTTGGATTACAAAACACCTTTGAATTTTTAATTTTTAATTTTTAATTTTTGATCCACATATTTTTATCCTGATTTTTTGATTCACATATTTTCATTTTTTCCCAAGTCCAAAAACACTTCTATTATCATTTTTTCATTTTTTCACGTATTCTATTCACAAAAATGTTTCACTGAGGAGGACACACCATTTAAAAACTTTTTTATCAAAGGAGGACATATTATTTATAGGACATATTATTTATAGGATATAAGACAATCAATCGATTATCTAACCAGTAATACTCACCTGCACCATGTTTTAAGGATGTTTTAAGGATGTTTTAAGGATTTTTTAAGAAAATGAACATCTTTTAATCATCGACATACTTCTCTAATATTATCACAAAGTTGTTTCAATACCAATATATGCTATTCATTGCTATCAATTGTCAATATCGAACAATTGTTATTTACTGTCATTCATTGTTTTACAATTGTTATTTACTGTCATTCATTGTTTTATTTTATTTTTGTATAATATTTATAATATGTACATGGATCCATGTTTTTAACCAGTTTTAATTGTATGTAGATAACCAAGTGTATGTAGATATTAAACTTGTCAAATTGTTTACCAAATTGTTAGATCACTCATACTTAATATTTTTGGTTTATACATACACATGATAAGAGGTAACACCCTTAAGATTTAACCCATTTCTCACAGCCTCTAGTTAGGCGCTTTCTGTTATTCTATTACTAGTATAATAGTTAAGATAGGTTAATTGTTAGTTTAAACTTAGGTTTTTTAATTTCACATGTAAGTTTTTTTATTTATTTTAAGATAGGGATATTGTAATTTTAATATAAAGTTAGGGGTTGTTAGGTTTAGAGGTTAATAGTTTAATTTAGTTTTTTTCAAAAGTGTTAATAGGTTTATTTAGTGGCGGTGATGTGAGAGGCCAGAGGTTTAGGGGTTAATAACTTTTATTAGTGGTGGAGATGCCGGGGAGAGGCGGAATAGGGGTTAATAACTTTATTATAGTGTTGGCAATGTCGGGAAGCAGCGGAATAGAGGTTAATAACTTTATTATAGTGGTAGGGATGTGGGCGGGTGGCAGATTAGGGGTTAATAAGTTTTAACTAGTGTTTGCGATGCGGGAGGGCCTCGGTTTAGGGGTTAATGGGTAGTTTATGGGGGTTAGTGTACTTTGTAACAGTTGTTTAGTTATGAGTTTTGTGAAAAATTTTGTGGCGCAAAACTCATAACTACTGGTCTCAGATAGCAGAATAGATCTTGTCGGTATAGGCTGGAACCCAAGCATTTTAGCCTCAACACACAACTTGTAATACCGGCGCTATGGAAATCCCATGCAAAAACATAATTTTTTTTAGTGCGGGATTGACGTTGCATTACAGGCTAAAATGCTTGCGGTATAGCTATACCGACAAGACTCGTAATGGCTGCATTACGGTTTTTACGCTGAAATGGCCATTTTTTCAACGTTAAAACTGTAACGCAAAACTAGTAATCTAGGTGATTAAAAAGTCTATTATCACTAACTGCCAATGATGGCGTGTGACAAAGCGTAATACAATCCTAAACATTAATTTTAAGAAAACATAACAAATTTGCCATCATATTTATTTGAGAATTTGTTTTAGTAATAATATATATATATTAGAGGTGTGCATGTAATTTGGTTTGTCCAAAATTTGTTAAAACAATTTGGCCTAGATTATAAATTGAGTGCTATCTAGTGCTCCCGCTCGAGCGTAATTTTCGCTAGAAGGAGGCTTTTGCATGCTAACCGGACAGGTGTTACGAATAGTTCACATTTCAATGTTCTTCACATACAGAACAATGCACTTTTTATTGAAAGTATATATATATATATATATATATATATATATGTGTGTGTGTGTCACTAATTAAATATTTACCTAGGTATTGTGATATGTTCCTGTCTTCTATATAAAGTTTGTTCAATTTCTATATGTAGTTTTATACTCCTAACAGCTGTTGACCGCATCCTGTGAGCGCTGTTTGTTGTTGTATTATGTATGGGTGTGCTTGCATTTCTATTGGCTGATTTTTTATTTCCAATTCAATTCAGCCAAAAAGCTTTCATTCAATTGTCTGATTTGAATTAGAATTCAAAAATCAGCCAATAGAAATGCAATGGAACCCCTTTTTAAGGGGGACTCTTGCATTCAATCTTTAGTGTGCTGTGATGACCACATTAATTAGGATCGGGTGGAAGATCAGAAATGGAGCCAAGAAGATCGAGCCACCAGGGCACTGAGAAGCTCCACTATGTTTCCACTGCTGCCCCCCTAAAGGAGCTGGATTTAAGATAGTGAGTATAAACTTTGGGGTTATCACAGATATTTTTTTTCCCAAAAGAGCTAAGATTACTTTATTGCAAACGAAATAAGATCACTTTTTTGCAAAAACTTCAACTATTACACTGCTCGACAAATGCCCTTTTCAGTGTGATTTTTTTTTTAAATTTTAGTATAGGTTTTTTTAAGGGGGCGTTCTTTTAGAGTACTTAAGTTTTAGGATAGGGCTTTTTTTTTAGTAGTATTTTTTTTAATTTTTTTTTTTTAAATTTAGGAAGTGTTAGGTTAGGGGTCTTGTGGAGGGCTAGATGTTAGAGGGTTAATACTGTAGGGGGTTATTGCTATGTGGGTAATGGCAGTTTAGGGGTAAAATACCATAGGGGTTATTGCAGTTTAGGGGTTAATAGTGTAGTAGGGTAATTTGCAATGGAGGATGTGGCAGCTATGGTGGTTTAGGGGTTAACAGTCTAGGGGATTAATAGCGTTGGGGGGTTATGGTGGATTAAAGGTTATAGTGTAACGGGGTAGTTTGTGATGGGGAATGTGGCAGATTAGAGGTTAATATTGTTAATAGTGTGTTGGGGAGAATAGTGTAGGTCATGAAACTTAATTTTAATGGGGTTTTTTGTGTTTAGTGCTTTTTATCAAGCACAAACCCTTTATGCAAGCTTCAAGCTTGCGTAAAGAGTTTGAGTATAAAATACGATTGCGTTAAACTTATTGCATTTCCTTTCAAATTGTAATATGACCGCAAGTTAACACAATCGCAATATTGCAATATTGTGCCCGCAGTTACGTTACCTCTCCAAACATAGGCCTAAGTAAAGTAAGTAAGCTTATACTATATACTGTATATATATATATAAGAATTAAAAGTGTAATTTATTTAATTTTAACATAGTACTTTATTAAGTTAGATCCATTTTTTTTGTAACTAAAGTGTTACAGTACAGTATTTTTGCTTTAGTGAATTTAACTATCTTTTTAATAGAGAGAGGATAGAGTAAAAAGTGAAAAAATATTTATTTTTTTAGTTAAAGTAAATAAAACTTAATTGTAAGTGCAGCACCATTTAATAATTTGTTTTCTGTTATAAAATCTATCTGCACACAGTGTACCACTACTAGTAGTGTGACTGTGTGCATTAATAATATTTAACCCCTTAACAACCAAGGACGTGCTATTCACGTCCTACAAAAAACAGTTGTTCATCGACACGTCCTCATGAGTTTCAAGCGGGTGATCGCTTCCAGGCGCTTTAATGGTATTGCAGTGATGCCTCGATATTGAGGCATCCTTTATTAGCCTTTTTTAAGACACCGATGCAGAGAGAGCCACTCTGTGGCCCTCTCTGCATCAGCCAGTGATGGTGCCGATCGTTGGTGCCGATTGTTGGTGGCGTGGGAGGGATAGCAGTGATGCGGGTGGGCGGCCCATCGCTGGTAGAGTTCCTTCCTGTTAGCAGGGATGATGGGTCCGGGAACTTGCGTGGGGGCGGGGGAATGCGCGTGAGGGGGTGGGAGCAGGTAGGACAGCTACACTACTGCAATAAGTGTAAGAGAGAGGCTTTAATAAGTGTTGGGAAAAGGATCTGGGAGGGGTGTAGGGTATTGAGTGGGGGCAGCTACACTACAGAAAAATGTTTTTTTTAAAAAAATGTTTTATAAAAGAACAATCAATTTTTTCGCAAACTGCTTCCAGTACCCAAGATTGCAGCAAATAGGTAGAGGGGGAGGGTTAGAGAGCTGTTTAGGGGGGGGGGCAGGGAGGTTGGGGGCTAAGGGGGGATCCAACACTGCAGAATATATATAGACTTTATGCCAGTACTTAAGATGGCAGTGACAATTGTGAGGTGGGGGAGGGAAGAGAGCTGTTTGAGAGGGGTCAGGAAGGGATCAGGGGGTGGGATGTGTCAGGCGGGAGGCTGATCTCTACACTAAAGCTAAAATGAACCCTACAGACTACCTAATTAACCCCTTCACTGCTGGGCCTAATACAAGTGTGGTGCGCAGCAGCATTTAGCGGCCTTCTTATTACCAAAAAGCAATGCCAAAGCCATATATGTCTGCTATTTCTGAACAAAGGGAATCCCAGAGAAGCATTTACAACCATTTGTGCCATAATTGCAAAAGCTTTTTGTAAATAATGTCAGTGAGAAACCTAAAGTGTGTGAAAAAGTTAACCATTTTTTTTTTATTTGATTGCATTTGGTAGTGAAATGGTGGCATGAAATATACCAAAATGGGCCTAGATCAATACTTTGGGGGATATTTATCAAAGATCTGACGGATCAGGTCCGCCAGACCTCGCTGAATGTGGAGAGCATTACGCTCTCCGTATTCAGCATTGCACCAGCAGCTCTTGTGAGCTGCTGGTGCAATGCCACCCCCTATAGATTTGCGGCCAATTGGACACCAGCAGGGAGGTGTCAATCAACCCGATCATACTCGATTGGGTTGATTTTCGGCAATGTGTGTCTGCTCAGAGCAGGCGGACAGGGTTATGGAACAGCGGTCTTTAGATTGCTGCTTCATAACTGCTGTTTCTGGCGAGCCTGTAGGCTCGCCAGAAACACAGGCCCTCAAACTCCATCCGGAACTTGATAGATAGACCCCTTTGGGTTATTCACAGCACCATTGTTGGTAGTTTTATGCTTCCAAATTACTTGAAATACTTTAGAATAACAATTTCTTTTCAACCTGAATTCCTTAATCGCTAACAGCACTAAACGGAACGGTCCGTTACCGCATCACTCAATATATATACAGTTGTATAGAATGATAATGAAGCCGTCCTAACCTGAAGGCTAAAACTATTAACAGTACTTTACTAAACGGTCCATTACTGTATTACTCATTTGACAATTGCATGTAACGATAACGAGTCTGTTTTACTAGAATACTAACACTGTTAACAGCATTTTATGAAACAGTCTGTTAACAAACTTCCAACAGCTGTTTACAGTTATCCAGTGGGGATAATATGAGACTATTTTTGTGGTATGGCATATATTTTACATTGATATATCAAGTGACATTTTTTTTTTTTCCAAAATAAGCTTTATTGTCAGGAAAGAAAAACAAATATACATAATAACAAGATGACAAACAATCAGTGTCATTAACACATTGGTAAAGATAGGCTACCTTATGCGTTACAATTTTTAGTCGCAAGTAAATACATCAAACGTTCTAGTGTAGATAAAAGCATCAAAGCAACTCTAAAGTGTCAATATTAATATAATCCAATGTGTAATTTCAATATTTCCAAGCTTATTGTTTTTAAAAAATTTAAGTAAAACAATGCTGATATTATATCAAATTATAAACATGTGTCGAGCCGGACCACGAACATCTAAAAAAAGTTCAGTGAATAGTGAGATACGCTCAGGGGAAGGATTAAGAGGGGTAGAGACTGGAAAGGAAAAGAGAGGGTGAAAAACCAAAAAAAAACCAAAAAAAAAAAACAAAAAAAAAACAAACAAACCAGGACATGTGCTTGACTTCGAGAAGACTATAAAGTCACTTACAGTGGTGTGCCCTTCCACTGGGGCAGCATCATCTCATGTGTAACTATTTGATTAATCTTATGATAGTGTAGTCTTTCCATAGCTAAAAGGTCATTTACTGTAGTCTGCCAGTTGCCCAGTGTTGGTATGTCAGCTGACTTCCATTTTTTTGGGATAAGCTTATTTGCTCCGGTGAGCATAAGCAAGAGGAGGGCCTGGGTGTGCTTCTCTTTTATTTTCGGTATGTGTAGGAAGAGAATTGTTTCTGGTGTGCATGGTATATTCACAGATATTCTCTCTGAGATAAATCCGATTATTTTGTGCCAAAAACTTAGCAGTCTTGGGCAAGACCACCATATATGCAGAAGGGTGCCCACTTCGCCACATCCTCTTCAGCACAAATGACTGGCAGATGGATAGAATTTGTGGAGTCTCATCGGGGTGAGATACCATCTGCACATCAATTTTAACTGAATTTCTTGTATGTGGGCTGAGATTGATGAGCGTTTTACTAGGGAGAATGACTGTAGCCAATCCTCTTGGGTTATGTCAGTTTGTAAATCTCTGCTCCATGCTCTAGTGTATGTAGGAAGCTGTGCATCTGGGGGCATCTGCAGTAGTTTGTAAATCTTAGAGATTAACCTCTGTTGTGGTTTACCTGCTACACATAAACCCTCGAATGGGGTGAGTTCCCTTCCTAATTCATTTTTATGTGCATGGTGTGTCACGTAATGCATCAATTGATTGTACCTTAACCACGATGAGAAAATTTCACTACATATGTCTGTCATTTGCTGTTGCGTTTTGAATTTCCCTGTCTCTGTTATGTAGTGTAAACAACCTGTTTTGAGTGGGTAAGGAGCGCTCAGGCACATGCTCAGTCTGTAGTAGGGGAGTTCAGGGTTTTCAATGATGGGTATTAGTGGTGAGTGTTTAGTCGAGATGTGCGTACTAGTTGCTGTTACTCTATCCCACTCACGTAGGACTTCAGATGTGATATTGTATTTGCTTATTTTTTGGGGCGGAGTGCTGGTGAAATCCAGGCCAAGGCGCCCATGTTGTTAGTTTTAAAGATTTGTCCATCTAAATGAACCCATGCTTTGTGTGAGGTGTTATGTGACCATTCCACAATGCGTTGTAGCATAATGGCGCGCCAATATGAAATTCTCTGGTAATGTAGGTGTCTTTCCCGGTTTAGGTATTATTGTGATGTGCGCTTCGAGCATTGTGCTGACTAAGTTTGGGTTTTCTCATAAGTTGTTAAATATTTGTAGCATGTGGGGGGCCAGTGTTTTGAGGAATGTCTTGTAATATTTTGGTGTTAGTCAATCTGGGCCAGGGCTTTTCCCGCCAGGCAGGTCCCTGATTGCGTGTGTCAGTTCTTCCATTGAAATAGGCGCGTCTATACTTTCTGCTTCCGAGTCAGTTAGCTGGGGCAGTCCTAGCGTAGTCAGGTATTTGTCAGTGTTCTGAGCTTTCGTGGTAGTCTCTGCCGTTAAAGTGTCAGTTCTCTCGTCTTTTGATATATTGTATAACTTATTGTAATAGGAGTGGAAGGCTGCTTCTATACTTTTGCTACTTTTAAGTTTAATGCTTTCCTTTGTGTCAATGTGGTGAATGTAAGACTTAAGCTGCATCCTACGAATAGATCTGGCCAACAACTTGCCAGGCTTATTGCCTCCTTCATAATATTGTTGTTTAGTTTTGAATGCCCTGCGCTGGAGTGCCAGTAATAGGTGCTGTTTCAGTTCTTGTCTCGCTTTCTGAAGTGCCTTTTTAATATCGTCATCATTGGGGTTTAGTTTATGTTTGGTCTCCATAGTGGAGATTGTGTCTAGTAGATGCGTGTGTATTACCCTATGCTGCTTAACTAGTCTGGCTTTGTGTTTAAGACACTCGCCCCTCATGACGCATTTGTGTGCTTCCCATATGGTTGAAAGTGATGTTTGGGATGTATTATTGTGCAGAAAGTACTCCGTAAGGGTTTTTTGCAAGTCATCTGTAATAGGAGGGGTAGTCAGGAGGAAATCCTCTAGCCTCCATATACATGAAGTGGGGGGGATATCTGGCTATTCGATTGTGCATGTGACCGGAGCATGATCAGACCAAGTGATTGAACCTATATCACAGGTGCTGATCAAGTCCATTCCCACTGCGTCTGTAAAAAAATAGTCTATACACGAATATTTGTTATGGGGGGACAAGAAAAAAGTAAAGTCTTTACCAGTCGGTTGTAGAGCCCTCCATATGTCATGAAGCAATAAGTCGGAAAGAGTTGATTTTACTGTTTTGACTGTTCTATTGGGTACACTAGACATGTCAGTCAATGTGTCTAGTTGTGGGTCTAGTGGCAAGGTAAAGTCTCCGGCTATCAGTACTATTCCCTTTGAATGATCAAGAAGCACTTTAGAAAAGCGCTTCATAAACAGTTGTTGAGATATATTGGGCGTGTATGCAGTTGCAAGGGTGACAGGGTGTTTGTAAAGTGTTCCCACTAGTACTAGGTAGTGCCCGTCAGGGTCTTTTTCTGTGTGTGTGATTTTGAGCGTGACCGAGTGATGTATGAGTATACCCACTCCACTTTTTTTCGAAGGTCCCGAGGAAAAGTAGGCCCTTGGGTATGTAACATTAGTCCATCTTGGTTCTTTTCCCTTTTGGAAGTGGGTTTCCTCTATGAAAATTATGTGACTGTGTAAGTTTTTAAGGTCTCTGAATGCTATAGATAGCTTACCTGGATCGTTCAGTCCCTTGGCGTTTATAGTCGTGAGTGTGAGAAGATGCGTCTGGAATCTGCTCCTCTTATTCTCCATCCTGAGGAGAGAGGACAACAAACAACAACAAAAGAGAAAAGAAAAAAAAAAGGGGGGGAGGGGGAGGGAGAGAGGGTAAGGAATTAAAGAAGAAAGTTAAGTGAGTCTGTAAGTTACAGATTTGGAAAGAGGAATGATGTGAAATAGCTATATGCAGTAAAGAGAAAGAGTAGTACTAGTTCAGTACTGCTATAGGTTAAGCTCGACACACTGATCCATGAACAAATACAACAGATAATTACAAAGTGCTCTACCTCAGTACGCAAACAAGGTAATCACATACAACGGGAGAGCTACTTAACTCTTAACTAATATCAACTGGGGTAGTAACCCTTAGGCTAGTAAAACTGTTTTAACAAACTTAAACATCTTCCTGAATGCTAGTTAGCAACCAGGAATAATGGGGTTGAGAAATGGCATTTGTTAGTATGGGGTGGGGGGGGTTGCATCGGGGGGTATAATGAGTAGTGCTTTTAAGGGGGGTGACTGAGATCAGGTAGAAGAATAATTGCCTCAGCGGTCTCAGAGAGGCATCATTCCAGTGTTGGCAGCCCTAAAAACATACAAGTTATCATTATCTATCCCACATGCATTCCATGCTTACTTTATATAGTTTGAGGTCTATTTTATATATCTAAGGCTGTAGGTCTATAAAGGCCCTTAATTGGGGAAAGGGAGTCTAGAGGGGGGGGGATGTGTGCCTGTGCTGGAGGTCTGAATAGATTTGCATACATATTCAAAATAGCAAAAGTCCTTCTACAAACCATCATATAAGAACATGTAAAAAGATCTCCCCTCCCTGTTTGGCTGTATCCTATAGAGAAAAATTCCCCAAGTTTAGGCTGTCTAGTTGTATTACCACCTGGTCTATCATCTTTAGCTAGCGATGTCAAAAAAGATACTCAGTCTGTTCAGGATAATTTGCGTAAAATCATAATACCCTTCTTGCACCACCTCAAAGTTCCAGAAAGTGGGGGTGTGTCTAATAGGCACTCAGGTGTGTTCAGTTGGCAACATTTCCATATGCTTCACTGGGTTTGCAGCTGTTCTGTTGATTTTTTCAATGGAAAGTTCTGCATAAAAGGCCTGGGGGTCTGTACCGGGCCTGTAGGTCGCTGTTTTGTTATTATGAGTGGCAATCAGGGATACCGGAAAACCCCAACGGTATGGGATTTTGTTAGCCCTTAGGGTTGTAGTGATATGCCCTAGGTCCCTTCGATTTTGAAGCGTAACCGGTGACAGATCTGAGAATAGTTGGATCTCTTCTCCCGCATGACTGATAGGGTGTTTGGCCCTCGCACATTTTAGTATTTCCTCCTTGTCTTTAAAGTTTAAAAATTTAACAATAATGTCCCTGGGGGGTCCCTTGGGAGGGGGTCTGGGCCTCAGTGCCCTGTGTGCCCTCTCTATTATAACTTCTGGGGATGATGGTGATCCTTTGATGGTACGAAAAAGGCTTTGGAGGTATCCCTCAATCGCCGGCGGATGTATTGTCTCAGAGACTCCTCTTATCCTGATATTGTTTTTGTGACAGCGATTATCCAGATCCTCCATTTTGTCTGCGATGGCTTGTATGGATTCATTTTGACGCTGCACTTCTAGGCAGTTCTGCTGCATGTTGGTAGTAGCTGCAGCCTGTGCAGTTTCAACCTGAGACACCCTTGTTTCCAAGTTGTTAATATCTTTGCGTAACTCAGTGAATAGGCTCCGCATCTCCTGCATCACATTCTTTATATCATCCTTTGATGAAAGGATCTGCATATCTGCCTTTGTGAGTGGTTGGTCTTGTGGGTTAAGTTGTTGCACAAGTGATGGTGTATGTTGGCGTTCAGCCATATTTTCTGGAGCTGAAGTCTCAGCAGGTTCTAATTGCTTGAGGTATTTAGCTAGCGGTCTAGGTGTTTTGCCCTGGTCTGCTTTGTTGGGCTTTTTGCTAGGCATTACCTGAGGCCGTGTGTCAAACAGAATTTAGTCTGTGCGAACTTTTAAATTTGGTCAGTTGCCATTATGTTCTGCAGGGAAGCACCTCCAAAGTACTGGTCCTTAAACAATTCCTAGCTTGCTGCTACTGATATAAAGAATAATTAACTCTGTAGCCCAGCAATCCGCTCCCCACTATAAGGTCTGTGCTCTGGGATTTGGTGCACTATCCAAAACGTGCTCTTTGCTTTTTTAAGAAATGTAACTGCATCATGCACAGTGATATGTGGGGGAAAGAAATATGGCGTCTGATCAGTCTCCCTGGGCAACTCGTTATGTTCTGGTTGTCTCAGGCTGTGTGTTAGGTAACGGTCAATCCAAGGGGTCTAATTGACTGACCTCTATTATGCTGCCTGTGGAGATTCCCAAACAGTCCCAATAGGGTGAGCCGCTGCTTGCGACCCACGTGTCCGGCACCTTGTTCACTCACCAGCGCCCTGTGTGCTCTCCGTTCAGCCCTTTTCTATGTTGCTCTCCCTGCGCTGTATCACTGATGCTGTAGCTTGTGGAGCCGTGACAGTATCAGCAGCGCTGTCAATATCGATCCGTCTGTTGCCGCTTTACCATCTAGGCTTCTTTTTCAGGCAGGTGCGGCTCCCACTCTGGCTCCGTGGTGTGCTAGCTGCGTTCTTCCATGTCACCTCCCGATGTAGGTTAGGCCCCCCTGATGTGAGTTAGCTTAAAGGGGTAATGTTGGGATAAAATAAATTGGTTTAGATTATAAATTATGCCATTCTATCACGTTTTACTGCCCTTGGTATTTGGAGCTCTTTTAGTACACGGCCATTTGCCTGCGTGGCCAAGCTCTGCCCCTCTCAAGTGACATATTTTTTATCCTTTTGTCACCTGAGGATAAAATACCATCTCCATTTTCAGTATTTTTCGATTAACTTATACCCTTAACATAATCATTATACTCCATCAGCATTTTGATTTAATATATTAACTAAACAATCCTTTGTGAGATATGCTAATTCAGCGACCTACTATAACCAAATACCACAAATGCTAGATGAGATATATACTATATATATGGGTTTCTGATCTAATTTATATTGATAATTCCAATTTCCATATATAACAGTATTCCTATACCATTTGCATTGGCTGCAACATGCATGACATTGATATTTTGAATCTATAGCCACTAATTTATATATTAGTGTTACAATATATGTAACATATAGGATATAAATACCTAGAACTTGCAGTCTATGATTGGAGAACTATCGTTACAATATTAATGTGAAAACGAACACACTCAACTGTGAACTTTTAGTTCTCTACAACATCATCTCACCACTTACGAGTGGGACATTATATATCATATATATTAAGTTGAATAAACATATAGTGTCATTTTGTTTGCAACTATATATGCACTTATGGAATATTTCATTTCAGAATAACTACTATTTATATACCCATATGGTGAGATATAATTTTGAATAACTTGAATTATCATTAGTCTCATTAAATCTTTTTTGGAGATAGTATACCATTCTAGTCCAATGTGACTCACATTCTATAATTACCATACTGAGATATTATCTGGGCCATTATTCCTTTGGTCCTCTATTACCTCACTGGCATTTTATTGGTGCTTTATCTATGTGTTTATATTATGTGTTTTTAAATTGTTTTCTTTTTCCCCATTTTTTTAAAATATTGATTAATAAAATGTACCATTTATATTCCATTTTGTGTTCCCGCAATTTTTGAACATTCATGTGTCATAAGTGTAAGCCATAATTAATACCACTTGCACAAAGCAAATAAAGATATAGATCTTTTATTTTCAGTGGTTCAAATGGCGAGGAGTGCTATTTAGAGGCCTATCTATCAAGCTCCGAATGGAGCTTGAAGGGCCGTGTTTCTGGAGATTCTTCAGACTCGCCAGAAACAGCAGTTATGACCGCTGCGCCATAACCCTGTCCGCCTGATCTGAGTAGGCGGACAGACATTGCCGCAATTCAACCTGATCGAGTACGATCGGGTTGATTGACACCTCCCTGCTGGTGGCCCATTGGCCACGAGTCTGCAGGGGGCAGCGTTGCACCCGCAGCTCTTGTGAGCTGCTGGTGCAATGCTGAATACGGAGAGCGTATTGCTCTTCGCATTCAGCGAGGTCTTGCGGACCTAATCCGCACTGTATACACTTTTTGTAGCTGGATTCACCACTACTATTTTTTCTTTGTTTTCACAGTATACAGCACCCACCCCCTTAATCAACTAGAATTTTTACATTTTTTAATTGGGTCACCATTGGGTCACCAGTAGTGCCATTTTCTATTCCTTCTTTCCCTTTCCCCTTTTTCCAATGCTTTGGGTTGTCTACAAATATATATATATATATATATATATATATATATATATATATATATATATACACATACATGTCAAGGGTTATTCTGGGATCCCTGAAAGATATATATATATATATATATATATATATATATATATATATATACAATGTAACTATCGCTAATTTGGAAAAAATCGTTTGGAAATAGCAAAGTGCTACTTGTGCTTATTGCCCTATAACTTGCAAAAAAGTAAACAGGTAAACATTGGTATTTCTAAACTCAGAACAAAATTTAGAAACTATTTAGCATGGGTGCTTTTTGTTGGTTGTAGATGTGTAACAGATTTTGGGGGTCAAAGTGAGAAAAAGTGTGTGTTTTTTCAATTTTTTCATCATATTTTAAAAAAATTGTATAGTAAATTATAAGATATGATGAAAATAATGGTATATTTAGAATTCCATTTGATGGCGAGAAAAATGGTATATAATATGTGTGGTTACAGTAAATGAGTAAGAGGAAAATTACAGCTAAATACAAACATTGCAGAAATGTAAAAATAGCCCTGGTCCTTAACGGTAAGAACATTTAAAAATGGTCTGATCACTAAGGGGTTAAATTAAAAAATGCTTAGTGTAGACTAGAGAGAATAATACTTTAGTCTTTTTCTTTTTTTACTGTCCATTGTCAGTACTAGTAGAAGGCATGTTGGTAGATTGGCTGGGATCATCAGTGGTTGCTGTGGCATCAAACCCTTGCCCAAAAAGCTGCCTTTCTTTATCCATCCACAGCCACTAGTAAAGAGTAATAGAAGAACTCGGCATCAGTAGCAATTGTTAGGGTCAGGGCCTGAGCCCAATGTTTCAAGTAAATTATTTCTAAAGGAGGTGCTTCCTTTTCTATGATTGAAGGACAGCCCAAGCCCCACAATACCACCTGACACCTCGAAGCAGCTTTAGCCATTCCTGTGTGACACTGATAAAAGAAGAGCTTTCAAAGGCTGCTGGGCAGAAAATGCACTTCACTTCAGACCTATGGGGTACACACAATGCACAGCATAAATTCCTATCCTTGATAGCACACTGGTGGCATTCCAACACCTATGGATAGGGAATCAATTTTGCTGGTGGCAGTTTTTCAGAGAGAAGGGTTGGCAGTGGAGCTGGAAGGCAACAGGGACTGGGCTTTCGTGCCTTCCTTCTCCACACTGAGGTTATGGATTGCCAGTATATCTCCACACATATATTGTCAGCCCTCCTAAAAAAATGCTAGTACAATGGGTTGGAAAGCAGGATGGGATCAATGTTATAATAGGCTTTGTAGTTACAGAATAGGAGTTAACATTTTTAAAGCCTTTAGAGATGGTGAATTTGTTGGTGTGCGTTGTACGGTACACATCCTACATCGTATTATAAGAGCCTTTCTCCAATGGCAGGCTAGCCAACATCATTGGGCAGAGTTGTAAGATTACTGGACACTTCCAGCACAGTGTGAAGGGTAACTAGATGCTGAGTGAGGAAAAAGAGAGGACAGGTCTGCCCCAGCACCATTTTCGCCAATATGTGGCGACATGGTGGAATTCCACTTTGGAAATGCTGGAGCACATCCTGGAGCAGCAAAGGGCACTGCATTCATTATCAACAGAAAATTTGGATAACATGCCCTCTGGGTAGAGAGGAATGAACAACAATCGGACAGGTAGTGACAGTCCTCAAGCCATTCAGAGATGTCACAGAAAAACCTAAGTCAAACTACTGCAAGCCTGGGTCAGGTGATGGCACTCTTTACTCAACTGGTCAGCAAACTTTTCAGCTTCATTGATGACCATGAGGCTCTACACAGTGACAGTTATTGTTCTTAGGTAGCCTCTTTGATAAAGAAGCTGCAGGGGGAGTCGAAAACTTGCTTCCGTGATCTGCTTGACAACAGCCCACTGTACATGCTGCCTACCCTATGTAATTGAAGGGCGAAGGGTACTGTCACATCTGTCAGTATTTTGCTTAATAGTATTTAGTTTAGGTTGTGTATGCAGGTAATTTTGAAGATGTTATCATTGAAAAATAACTCTTAGGAAATCCTGCAATTTATCTAGTGTTTTTAAACAGATATTTAAAGGAATGAAATAAAAGTTTAATACAGGAATAACTGTACAATGCATGTCGAATATTTGTAACAAAAATAATGTTACCTGAGTAATTTAAAAGGATTGCTACAGGGTGAAATATTAGCTGCAAGCCAAGCAGGGAAACAGGTGGAATTAATCACTGAGCAGGAATGCCAGAGGAAAACTGTTAAGTGGAAAATCACACAGAAAGCTTAAACAGTAAGCAAACAAATACTTGCAGAGCAGGAAACAGCAGAATGGAGGAGCAGGCAAACACTCAGGAGGAATCTTCAGTAGGCAAACACAGGTGAGCTGGCACAACTGCTGTTTTGTGATTGAGTAAGATTAGCGTTGATTCACAGCGTATAGGAAATGGCTGTGGCTTGAAATAGCATTTCAGGAATAGTGAGTAAGTATTTCTAAGAAGACAATATCTAAGCACCTTACTGACGATGCAGTAGTCTTTTAACAGGTTAGTTACATCACAGAAGGTGGTGGAACTTACTACTTAAAGGGAAAGCATGACAGAACTCCCCCTAAGGCAGATCACCAGGCTGAACATCATGGCCTCTAGTTATCAACGTGTCTACTTTACCTGCCTTCGCCGGCCCAATACGCCCGCCTAAGCTCGCCTACTATCGCTGCCGCGGACCTGAAAAATGTCACCAAATTTATCAATAAAGCTGTCAAAAAGTTGCGCACCAAGTATGGGGCGATGAGCAGTGGACTGTGATAGTTATCACTCATCCGATCTCGCTGCTCTTCGGCTTTTTGACAGCTTTATTGACAAGCTGTCACTAAGCACCCACACTAACTACACTTTTCTACCCCCTATACCGGCACCCCCGGAGCCTCCCGCAACTAAATAAAGCTAGTAACCCCTAAACTGCCGCTCCTGGACACCGCCGCAACTATAATAAATGTATTAACCCCTAAACCGCCGCTCCCGGAGCCCACCGCCACCTACATTATACCTAGTAACCCCTATCCTGCCCCCCCTACACCGCCGCCACCTATAATAAATTTATTAACCCCTATCCTGCCGATCCCGGACCCCGCCGCAACTAAATAAATTGTTTAACCACTAAACCACCGCTCCCGGACCCCGCCGCCACCTATATTAAATGTATTAACCTCTAATCTGGCCCCCCTACACCGTCGCCACCTATAATACATTTATTAACCCCTATCCTGCCCCCCCCTACACCGCCGCAACTATAATAAAATTATTAACCCCTAAACCTAAGTCTAACCCTAACACCCCCCTAACTTAAATATTAATTAAATACATCTAAATAAATTTAACTCTTATTAAATTAATTATTCCTATTTAAAACTAAATACTTACCTTTAAAATAAACCCTAATATAGCCACAATATAAATAATAATTTTATTGTAGCTATCTAGGATTTATTTTTATTTTACAGGCAACTTTCAATTTATTTTAACTAGGTACAATAGCTATTAAATAGTTATTAACTATTTAATACCTACATAGTTAAAATAAAGAGAAAATGACCTGTAAAATAAAAACTAACCTAAGTTACAATTACACCTAACACTACACTATACTTAAATAAATTAATCCTATTTAAAACTAAATACTTACCTGTAAAATAAACCCTAAGATAGCTACAATGTAATTAATAATTACATTGTAGCTATTTTAGGATTTATATTTATTTTACAGGTAACTTTGTATTTATTTTAGCTAGTTAGAATAGTTATTAAATAGTTATTAACTGACTTCCGGTGGGAGGGCACAGAGGGTGGAACAGTGGCATAGCGTGGGGGGGGCCACAGGGGCGGTTGCCCCGGGCGCATAATTCTTAGGGGCGCAAAATTTGCGCTCTTACTGTCTCACATCATACCTCCTCCACTGCAGGCAGATGCAGCACTAAGGGAGGAATTTTTTTTATATATATAAATGTATTTTATTGCAGTCCTCCCAACTGTCACTATTTGCGAATTTAAGGGTCTGTCCTGCACTGACATGGTCACCCTACAGTCCCGCATTGCCCCCAACCCCTGAGCCACTCGGCTGTACTAGAAATAAAAAAAATTGCCTTTCTATTGGCTCCTACGTTGCCATGTGATGCACATTCTTCTCCAATAACATATACTTGCTGCTGCACGTGCCAAAGTAACTGAGACATCGTGTATCAGCATGTATATGTTATTGGATCACAGCAGCCAATGCAGGCATGAGGCTCCTTGCTCTTTGAGTACTGCTGCTATTCCTGCCACCTACCCCGTAGAAGATCTTTAACTGGTAACACCAGCATGGTATGTTTAACCACTAACTTACTTAGATTACACACACACTGGTAAATAAACAGATTCACTGTTCAGCCCGGAGTGCTGAGGAGGAGTAAGGGAGGGAGGGAGGGAGCTGGACTGAGGACTCCAGAGGATCATAAATGTACAGAGCTTCCAGGTCAAGCAAAGGTGAGGGAAATAAAGAGTGAGAATGAGAAGGATAATGCAGTGTGTGTAACGGGGAGAAACAGCCAGGTCACAGAGTGAGAGAAATACGGACATGTAGGGATCAAAGTGAAAGAGACAGAAGAAATAGAAGGTTTTATGTAGAGAGTACAAAGTAACTGAAAGATTTCTGCATTTGTCTCAATTATTCTCATGGTACATGACTTGTTGTTTGACAGGGTTATTAGGCCTGTGACTAACCTTTTTTTTGTTGCAATCTGTAGTTTAAAAATATATAGAGAAACACACATTTGCCCCTTTTTTTACTGTGTATTTGAGACTTAGTATATGTGTGTGTAGTGCTGTGCATTTGAGACTGTATACATGTGTGAGTATGTTGTGTGTGTGTATATTTGTATACTCTGCAGCATATGTGTGTTGCTGAATATTTGAGACTGTGCACATGTGTCTACTGTATAAGATGTGTAATTTATGTGTGTATGCTGTAGTGTGTGTTTCTGTGTATGCATGCTTCTGAAAAAGGAAACTGAAGGCTGATTAGCTGTCAGGGACACTACATAACACAGCACAGATCCTCACTCTGCAGGTTGCTAGTAATACATGTGCTTTATATTCAGCAGTTGAAAGTCTCACTCTTGATACAGACATCTATTACAATTTTTGCAGGCTGCAGCTAGAGCCCTTAAACTTTAAGAAAAGGTTTGCTGGGTTTTTACACATAAATACATATGCATGTAATGTTCATAGTAAGCAGAGCAATGGTTTTCCCTCACTCAATAACTGTAACTACCTTGCTTACTGCCAGCCAGACATGACATGCCTAGCTTTGTTATGCATGGTCTGCACAGTGTAATGTGCTGAGCTAAGAAACCTGCATTTTGTATTTAAATCAGAACAGCTGCAGCAGCAAAGCTACAAGCTAAAATCCAGCAGCCCTGTCTTCCTTTCTGATGTTAGCATAGCTTGTACTTCCCCTGCAAAGCTGCACAAGTGCACAGGTTACCACGGCTATCCATTAGCCTTTGGAGACAAAGGCGCTAAAAAAATCTGCCTTCTCACACTCTGCTCTGTGAAATATAATCCTGTTTCTATGGGTTAGGGGGCGCAATACTTGCCTTGCCCTGGGCGCTGACAACCCACGCTACGCCACTGGGGTGGAAGCAGGGAAAAGAGCTCCGCTGCTTACAGTCCCCAACTTGGTGAAAAACCTCACAAGTGCCTTTAAAAAACGCTGAAATCCTTGGCAGGGAAAACCACAACTGCCCGGAGACACATCAGCAGGGAATCAGTCATCGGATTCCCCCACCGCAGAAGCCGCCTGACAGAAGAAGTAGGGAGAAGCTGCGGCTACAGCCGCGAAGTTACCTGACAGGGACAGAATCCACACGATCCCCAAACATCAAGCAGGGGACAAGCGCCAAGAGTCCGAGTACCCGGTAAGAGCCCTGAACAAACTTTTAAGGCATCTGAGGGGCCGGGAGGGAAGGTCCGGATAACGGCGGGAACTCCGCCATTTTGCCAATTTGCTGCCTGACCTCCACTATCAGATACGCAGCACAGTAAAGGCCACAGCCTACCCGGGAGTGAAGTGGGCATCAGATTAACTGCTGTGAACAGTGCCGACATACACTCATTGCATGCCACACTCGCACAACAGAGAAGAGAGTCCCACATAAACTCACATAGACCTCAGAACCACAGGGCGCAAAAACAAGACACAGAAGGGAAACGAGAACAGTCTCACAAGGAAAAGGGCATATAAACACATATGCTGCACGCTCTCTCAGGAGTTGAAAGACAGACCACAACATTAAGAAATAGGAGAATCCCCTCAAGCTTTGTGAGACCCCTAACCTGGCCCTTGAAACTCGCTTTTGCCACAGCCCTAGAACTAGGACACATATTGAAAAGACTGCATTGAGGGTCTTGGTGGTTAAAACCTAAAACCACTAGAATCACTATCTCTTTTCCAAACATCAACAGTAACTAACACACCATGCAGGGCTAGAGGGCTCGGGCCTGTCCCCCCCCCCCGCTCACCCACCGCTTAGCAAGCATATCATTGACCTTTAGTTTGACATCAATCTATGATCTGAAAGGAAACAGACAGAGGCTGCAAATTTGTTGTGAAACAAATATAAAAACACAACATATAGGGCAGCATTAGCTGGGACTTTTAAAGCTGCATGCAAAAATACTATAACTCCTACAACAAAAAGACAGGAACAATGGCTAGCAGACTTAAGAATGCTGATAAGAAAAAGAATCAAGTGGAGATAACACAGGCACCTGTAGAGGCAGAGGAGGTGCCGAACTCTATTTCTATGGACACCCACCCAATTGTCTCACAGATCTCTGCACTGTTCTTACCGAAAATTGAACAGTTACAAACAGGGATGGACTCACTTACAACAGAAGTAAAATCATTCAATGGCAGACTAACTCAAGTGGAACAAAGGGTTGCGGAGGGAGAAACTCGCCATAGAGAAGCTGAAACCAATATTCAAACACTACAGCAGCAGAATGATAGGCTGTGGGCCAAAATCGACGACTTGGAGAACAGGTCAAGAAGAAACAACTTACGGATTGTAGGAATCCCAGAGTCTCTCCCAGGACCACAACTCATAGAATTTGCAGAAAACACCCTGCCAAAGATGTTACACATTCCTCAATCATGCCTTCCATGCACAGTAGAGAGGGCCCACAGAGTAGGGGACCTGAGAAAGCAGGGGGAAAATACCCAACAGTCGAGACAAGTTATGGTAAAGTACCTCAACTTTAAAACAAAAGTAGCAATCCTTCAAGCCTACAGAAAAGCCCCGTCACTGGAATTTGAAGGCAGAAAACTATATCTGTTCCAAGATTACTCTGCAACAGTAGCAGCCAGAAGGAAAGAATTTACACCTTACTGCAAGCAACTCATGGAGCAAGGCAGGACAGCAGCCCTTCTATACCCAGCGAGACTACGACTGCATACAACCAATGGTCCTCTGTTCTTTGAGTCACCAAAGCAGCTCAAGCTACATTTGCAGAGAGAGAGCGAACAACGACAACCACTAGATCAAGAAAACCGTCCTTCTGCCTCAGGAAGATGAGAACTGCTGCCAGGATCATAGAAAAAGAAGTATAAAGCACCGAAAACACTAAGAAATGTTAACTCAACAAGGCCACTACGTTAAGCCAGATGACTTTTGAAAACAGAGACACTGCTTAAGGCCTCAGAAAACATAGAGTAAAGTATCTTAAAAACTAAGAGACATGAAAACTTATATCCTTTACAAGTGGGGGGGGGGGGAGCGGGAAATGGGGGAAAAATTTGTTACTGTTTATTGTTCATTGTCTGTTATACTGTTGAAAATTATTGCATGTATTTGTCTCTTTTGCACAAATTCAAGGAGAGGTTTTGAAAGCTTAAAAGTTAAGACTCACTAACTGGATTGTTTATTGTTTGTCATAGTGATAGATAGAATTCATCAGATCTCAGGGCGCTCCCTCAGGGGGAAAATAGAAAGATTTTGAACACTGCAGAAAACAGTAAGTAACGCTTATTAACCTATACTGCAACACCCACACACAACACTTCACACCTCACAACCTAGACAATTTGTGACACCCATACACACAAGACACCCACTGTAGGACAATGAAAATCACCACCTGGAATGTGGGAGGGATAACATCGCCCATTAAAAGGAAGGCGATTCTGAGACAGTTGAATACAAAAAAGGCCGACATAGCCATACTAGAGGAAACACATCTTTCGCAAATAGAGCATCAAAAACTTAAGCAGGGATGGGTGGGAGAAGTACTCTTCACACCCTATGAAAATAAAAGAGCGAGAGGGATTGCAATACTGTTCCGAAAGGGACTGAACTACGATATTTCACAGGTGATCTCTGATGTTGAGGGTAGATATCTGATTATAAAACTAAAGATTGATACACTATCCCTGATTCTCTGCGGTATATATGGCCCCCAGACACAGAAGAGAGAATTTCTAATACACCTCCAAAGCAAACTCTTACAATTTTCAGACCTACCCATTATAGTGGGTGGGGATTACAACATAGCACCTCAGACACCTGCGGACAGATTCCGTAACCCCACTAGCAATACGAAACCCAAACAGCCATGGACAGGATCTAGAAGAGAAACATTGATACTTAATAACTTCAAAAATAGTCTGGGTCTTGTAGATGTATGGAGAGAAAGAAACCCTGAGGCTCGGGATTACACATGCGCACATCCATCGAAAACCACACTTTCTCGCATAGACTATTTCCTAGTCTCGAGTCACTTATCCTCTAGGGTAGGAGACATTATGATAGATCCCATAACCATCTCAGACCATTCACCAGTGACACTAGTGTTAAATACGGATGCCCCTCAGAGAAAGATGTGTGGGTGGAGATTCCCTACGCATTTGTACCACGACCTTAACTTGCGAAAACACTTGGTGGGGGAGTGGTTAGTTTACAAAGACCTTAACAAGCAACACACAAACGACATTTCATTGTTTTGGGAAACGGCAAAAGCGGTGCTGAGAGGGGGGATCACAACATATGCAATTAGAATAAACAAAATTTGCAAAAAGAGAGGTGAACTACTTCTCCGCCAACTCCTAAATGCAAGGAATCAATACCTTAGACATCCGACAGACCAAAACAGATTACATTACAAAGACATCAAGACCCTCAGAGACACTCATCTTATTCAGACAGCAGGCAGAGCCCAAACTCGAATGCAAGCTAAATTCTATCGTTATGGTAATCGCACAGGTAAATTACTAGCAAAGATCACCAAACTAACCAGGAAACCTAACACTATAGCAGCCATACAGAAACAGGGAACAATACTAACCAAAAAAGAGGACATACATAAAACATTCGTAGACTACTATTCCAAACTGTATAGCCCCCAGAGAGTAGATGAGGAACTGAAACAAAACTTTTGGAAGGACTTAGCCCTCCCTCAAATAACTGAGGTACAGCTACAGACCTTAAATGGCCCAGTGGACTCCCTGGAGATCACTAGGGCTATTGACGCTTTGCCCCTAGAGAAGACCCCCGGCCCTGACGGCCTACCGGGGGAGTTTTATAAAATGATCAGGGAAGAGGTGGCGGAGACACTCACCTTACTGTTCAATGGCATAATGAAAGGAAGGGCAGACCTATCAAATAGATTTACGGAAGCGAATGTGACAGTTATCCCCAAACCAGACAGAGACCCACTACTGACATCCTCATATAGACCAATTTCACTACTCAACTCAGACTACAAACTGTTCACCAAAATTCTAGCCAATAGACTGACGGGGATATTACCGGACCTGCTACACGAAGACCAGACAGGGTTTGTTAGAGGGAGATCCTCAGTTAAGAACATGAGAAAATTGCAGCTAGTTCTGTCACACTACTGGGGAGAAGGAAAACAGGAGGGAGACCAGAGGGAAGGAGACGCTTGTATACTACTGGTAGACGCCGAAAAAGCGTTTGATAAGATACTGTGGGACCATCTCTTCACAACCCTTGGGAAATTTGGGATCCAGGGCGACTTTATGACAGCCACTTACGCACTGTACAACGAGCCCCGAGCAGCAATTCTAGTTAATGGCGAACCATCACACCCTTTCCCACTAATGAGAGGCACAAGACAGGGATGCCCACTTTCTCCGCTCCTTTTTGACCTGGCCCTTGAACCATTAGCTACCAAAATTAGGAAAAACACGAAAGGATTAACTATAGGCAAAGAAACTCTCCACATATCCCTTTTTGCGGATGATATGATCCTATATGCAAGCGACCCCAGGCGAAATATCCCTATTTTAATGCACATCATCACCGAGTTCGGTCAAATCTCAGGATACTGCATAAATAAAGATAAATCAGAACTGCTGTGGTTAAGGAATGAGTCGCCAGCAGAACCACTACAAGACAACTTTAAGATTGTTACTAACTCGTTTAAGTATCTAGGTATTATTCTCTCTAGAGACCCTAGAGAGTGGTATGGACTTAACTTCCGACCACTATTCAAGGAACTAAGACGCACACTCCTAAATTGGACACCACTACCACTGACACTGTCGGGAAGAGTAGGGCTAATTAAGATGATCCTGTTTCCCAAACTGCTGTATGCATTACAAATGCTACCCGAACTCATACACAAACAAGACCTACAGACACTGAACAGAGACATACTACACTTTTTATGGAAAGGGAAAAGACATAGAATAGGACATAAAAAAATGACGTGCACACCAGAGATGGGGGGACTAGCACTCCCAAATATAGAGTACTACAACTGGGCAGCTTTAGCTAAATACGTAATGGACTGGCTTTTGGACAGAAATGTCTTCACCAATGGTACACTAGAGTCAGAACTGATTGCTCCGTGGTCACTAAAAATGCTCCCACACATGACTCACACACAACTAGAAGGAATAGTAGGGCACAATACTATTTTCCTCCAACCTGTGAGAGCATGGTGGAAAATCTGCAGGACCTTGAAAATAACATGCAAAAATACAGTATACTTACCCCTACGAGGTAATCCAGATTTCCAGGCGGGTTTCACCACATTACCTTTCAGACAATGGGAAGCAAGGGGACTGACTACTATCAGACAAGTCCTGACGCCAGATCAAAAATCAGTCAAATCATTTGCCGAATTACAATTAGAATTTAATCTACCTCACAAACACCACTTCGCATTCCTACAGACAAGACACTACGTTCAAAGCATCCTGGGGATGGGAGACATGCCGGACACCAACTGTGAAATATACAAGCTACTGACTCTGACAAAGGGAGGATTGACCTCAATCTCACATACATACAAAGCACTCCAAACGCTGACAAATAAGGCTGCGAGAGATCAAATTCAACATAAATGGAGCACTTGGACTCCAAATCCAGTTACAGACCAAATCATTGAACAAAGTGTTTTAAAGGTGAGGAAGGCTTCACTATCAAACGACATCCGGGAATCACATACAAAACTACTACATAATGCATACATAACACCAAAGATGTTTCACAGATGGTGCCCGGAGACTTCGGGACTCTGCCCAAAATGCGCGCACACAAACCCTAACATTCTCCACATGATTTGGCAATGCCCAAAACTCACGAGATTCTGGAACATGGCACACAAATGGGCAATGAGAGTTACGGGAGGGAGTATAGACCTAAACATTCACGTGGTGATATTCCTCCACACACAGTCGGACACAAACAAACACATGGCATTTGTTCACAATGTTATATTGCTTGCCAGAAAGCTCATCCTCAAGAAGTGGATGGAACCTGATCCGCCAACACTAACACATCTCAAACTAGAATTACAACAGCAAATGATTCGGGAACAAGTAGACACACAGGGTGACATCATAAAACGAACCAAACATTTTCTCAACAAGTGGGAACCCCTGATTCACACCTTAGACTTAACACATCAGAGACAAATTCTGTACCCACTCAAAAACTCAGAGGTCATTCTGGAAGCCCAGTTACGGGGCAAATGGAACATCTTCTAGACTTTCCAATTAACAAGATACCGAACCAATGAAGAGACTAAAAGATGAGAGATAGGAATGGAACCCTGGGGGGGCGCCCTGGGTCAAGTCAGGAGAAAGTAGGAAGCAGAGATGGATGGGGAGGAGGGGAAATTAATCTGTTGATATATAAAACCCAACACCGAATGAAGGACTCAATCATAATAGAGCTGCAGTGACTTGCTGAATGCAAAGAACTACAAAACACGAGAGACTCTTGGAGATCTTTTGATCGGATCTAATATGTTATGCAAGCTATACTGTTATCTGTTGTCTTACTAGATAGGGTAACTAGGTATAAGAAGTTAGATGAGGAGAGAGAGAAGACAAGTAATGTCTGGAGTAGCTATGTTAATAGATTATAGGAAAAATACAGTACTGTCTTTGGTAGCATTTATTGTCATCATATCTTGCAAATTTTGTTGTACATATCATTTGTTGCCTTGTTCAGTGCTGGATATATAAATAAAGAATTTAAAAAAAAATAAAAAATAAAAAAAAATAGTTATTAACTATTTAATAACTACCTAGCTAAAAGAAATACAAAATTACCTGTAAAATAAATCCTAACCTAAGTTACAATTAAACCTAACACTACACTATCATTAAATTAATTAAATAAATTACCTACAAATAACTACAATTAAATACAATTAAATAAACTAACTAAAGTACAAAAAATAAAAAAGCTAAGTTACAAAAAATAAAAAAAATAAGTTACAAACATTTCAAAAATATTACAATTTTAAGCTACTTACACCTAATCTAAGCCCCCTAATAAAATAACAAAGTCCCCAAAATAAAAAAATGCCCTACCCTATTCTACATTAAAAAGTTACCAGCTCTATAACCTTACCAGCCCTTAAAAGGGCCTTTTGCGGGGCATGCCCCAAAGAAAACAGCTCTTTTGCCTGTAAAATAAAAATACAACCCCCCCAGTATTAAAACCCACCACCCACATACCCCTACTCTAACCCAAACGCCCCTTAAATAAACCTAACACTACCCCCCTGAAGATCATCCTACCTTTAGCCATCTTCTGCCAGCCGACCACCGATGGAACTGAAGAAGAGATCCGGAGCGGCAGAAGTCATTATCAAAGGGGCACTGAAGAAGTCTTCCATCCGATTGAAGTCATCATCCAAGGGGCTCTGAAGAGGTCTTCCATCCGATTGAAGTCTTCATCCAAGCGGCGTCTTTAATCTTCATCCATCCAGAGCAGAGCCATCTTCAGACGAGCAGACGCGGAGCCATCCTCTTCTTCCCGACGACTAACGATGAATGACGGTACCTTTAAGTGACGTCATCCAAGATGGCGTCCCTTCAATTCTGATTGACTGATAGTATTCTATCAGCCAATCGGAATTAAGGTAGGAAAAATCTGATTGGCTTATTTAATCAGCCAATCAGATTGAAGTTCAATCCGATTGGCTGATCCAATCAGCCAATCAGATTGAGCTTGCATTCTATTGAGATCTGGCATATTCTAGATACATTACCAGACAACATATAGATATTTAGGCCTAGATTTGGAGTTTGGCGGTAGCCGTGAAAACCAGCGTTAGAGGCTCCTAACGCTGGTTTTAGGCTACTGCCGGTATTTGGAGTCATTCAAAAAAGGGTCTAACGCTCACTTTTCAGCCGCGACTTTTCCATACCGCAGATCCCCTTACGTCAATTGCGTATCCTATCTTTTCAATGGGATCTTTCTAACTCCGGTTTTTAGAGTTGTGTCTGAAGTGAGCGTTAGAATTCTAACGACAAAACTCCAGCCGCAGAAAAAAGTCAGTAGTTAAGAGCTTTCTGGGCTAACGCCGGTTTATAAAGCTCTTAACTACTGTGCTCTAAAGTACACTAACACCCATAAACTACCTATGTACCCCTAAACCGAGGCCCCCCCACATCGCCGACACTCGATTAAATTTTTTTAACCCCTAATCTGCCGACCGCCACCTACGTTATATTTAGGTACCCCTAATCTGCTGCCCCTAACACCGCCGACCCCTATATTATATTTATTAACCCCTAACCTGCCCCCCACAACGTCGCAGCCAGCTACCTACAAAAATTAACCCCTAATCTGCCGACCTCAAAGAGCCGCCACCTACATTATAGTTATGTACCCCTAATCTGCTGCCCCTAACACCGCCGACCCCTATATTATATTTATTAACCCCTAATCTGCCCCCCTCAATGTCGCCTCCACCTGCCTACACTTATTAACCCCTAATCTGCCGAGCGGACCGCACCGCTACTATAATAAAGTTATTAACCCGCCTCACTAACCCTATAATAAATAGTATTAACCCCTAATCTGCCCTCCCTAACATCGCCGACACCTAACTTCAATTATTAACCCCTAATCTGCCGACTGGAGCTCACCACTATTCTAATAAATGTATTAACCTCTAAAGCTAAGTCTAACCCTAACACTAACACCCCCCTAAATTAAATATAATTTAAATCTAACGAAATTAATTAACTCTTATTAAATAAATTATTCCTATTTAAAGCTAAATACTTACCTGTAAAATAAATCCTAATATAGCTACAATATAAATTATAATGATATTATAGCTATTTTAGGATTAATATTTATTTTACAGGTAACTTTGTATTTATTTTAACCAGGTACAATAGCTATTAAATAGTTAAGAACTATTTTATAGCTAAAATAGTTAAAATAATTACAAATTTACCTGTAAAATAAATCCTAACCTAAGTTACAATTAAACCTAACACTACACTATCAATAAATAAATTAAATAAAATACCTATAATTATCTACAATTAAACCTAACACTACACTATCAATACATTAATTAAATACAATACCTACAAATAAATACAATTAAATAAACTAACTAAAGTACAAAAAATAAAAAAGAACTAAGTTACAAAAAATAAAAAAATATTTACAAACATTAGAAATATATTACAACAATTTTAAACTAAATACACCTACTCTAAGCCCCCTAATAAAATAACAAAGACCCCCAAAATAAAAAAAATGCCCTACCCTATTCTAAATTACTAAAGTTCAAAGCTCTTTTACCTTACCAGCCCTGAACAGGGCCCTTTGCGGGGCATGCCCCAAGAAGTTCAGCTCTTTTGCCTGTAAAAAAAAACATACAATACCCCCCCCCAACATTACAACCCACCACCCACATACCCCTAATCTAAACCAAACCCCCCTTAAATAAACCTAACACTAAGCCCCTGAAGATCTCCCTACCTTGAGTCGTCTTCACCCAGCCGAGCCAAATTCTTCATCCAAGCGGAGCAAGAAGAGGTCCTCCATCCGGTAGAAGTCTTCATCCAAGCGGGGCAGAAGAGGTCTTCCATCCGATTGAAGTCTTCATCCAAGCGGCATCTTCTATCGTCATCCATCCGGAGCGGAGCGGCAGCATCCTGAAGACCTCCGACGCGGAACATCCATCCTGGCCGACGACTGAACGACGAATGACGGTTCCTTTAAATGATGTCATCCAAGATGGCGTCCCTCGATTTCCGATTGGCTGATAGGATTCTATCAGCCAATCGGAATTAAGGTAGGAATATTCTGATTGGCTGATGGAATCAGCCAATCAGAATCAAGTTCAATCCGATTGGCTGATCCAATCAGCCAATCAGATTGAGCTCGCATTCTATTGGCTGTTCCGATTAGCCAATAGAATGCGATGTTTGTAAATATTTTTTTATTTTTTGTAACTTAGTTCTTTTTTATTTTTTGTACTTTAGTTAGTTTATTTCATTGTATTTATTTGTAGGAATTGTATTTAATTTATTTATTGATAGTGTAGTGTTAGGTTTAATTGTAGATAATTATAGGTATTTTATTTAATTTATTTATTGATAGTGTAGTGTTAGGTTTAATTGTAACTTAGGTTAGGATTTATTTTACAGGTAAATTTGTAATTATTTTAACTATTTTAGCTATTAAATAGTTCTTAACTATTTAATAGCTATTGTACCTGGTTAAAATAAATACAAAGTTACCTGTAAAATAAATATTAATCCTAAAATAGCTATAATATCATTATAATTTATATTGTAGCTATATTAGCATTTATTTTACAGGTAAGTATTTAGCTTTAAATATGAATAATTTATTTAATAAGAGTTAATTAATTTAGTTAGATTAAAATTATATTTAATTTAGGGGGGTGTTAGTGTTAGGGTTAGACTTAGCTTTAGGGGCTAATACATTTATTAGAATAGCGGTGAGCTCCAGTCGGCAGATTAGTGGTTAATAATTGAAGTTAGGTGTCGGCGATGATAGGGAGGGCAGATTAGGGGCTAATACTATTTATTATAGGGTTTTTGAGGCGGGAGTGAGGCGGATTAGGGGTTAATAACTTTATTATAGTAGCGGTGAGGTCCAGTCGGTAGATTAGGGGTTAATAATTGTAGATAGGTGGCGGCGACGTTGGGGGCCGCAGATTAGGGGTTAATAAATATAATATAGGGGTCGGCGGTGTTAGGGGCAGCAGATTAGGGGTACATAGGGATAATGTAAGTAGCGGCGGTTTACGGAGCGGCAGATTAGGGGTTAAAAATAATATACAGGGGTCAGCGATAGTGGGGGTGGCAGAATAGGGGTTAATAAGTGTAAGGTTAGGGTTGTTTAGACTCGGGGTACATGTTAGAGTGTTAGGTGCAGACGTAGGAAGTGTTTCCCCATAGGAAACAATGGGGCTGCGTTAGGAGCTGAACGCTGCTTTTTTGCAGGTGTTAGTTTTTTTTTCCAGCTCAAACAGCCCCATTGTTTCCTATGGGGGAATCGTGCACAAGCACGTTTTTGAGGCTGGCCGCGTCCGTAAGCAACTCTGGTATCGAGAGTTGAAGTTACGTTAAATATGCTATACGCTCCTTTTTTGGAGCCTAACGCAGCCATTCTGTGGACTCTCAATACCAGAGTTATTTTAAAGGTGCGGCCAGAAAAAAGCCAGCGTTAGATACGTGGGTCGTTACCGACAAAACTCTAAATCTAGCCGATAGATTGTATTATCATCCTTTGTTATCTACCTCCTTGTACACCTATAATACACTATATCACCACACAGAGTCTGTGATGTACACATATTGGTACTCATTCCAAGTCTATCTATATCTAGCGCTGTTTTACTCTCCATTCCTATATATGTTTATATGTCTATACATGTGTACAGATGCATTTATGTATTTATATGTGTATATATGTACAGACATATACACAAAATTAAACACATAAATACATATATATATATATATATATATATATATATATATATACATACAGTATATAGACATGAAAGCATGTAAAAGCACATTTATGCAAAATTATTTTTTAATAAATGCTTTAACTATTTACTATTACTGTAAATATTTGACATTCCAATGTTCTGCCTATAGCAGAATATGTTCTATGTATTTATAAATGATATTCCTATCTATATATAAATATAAATATATATATATATATATATATATATATATATATATATACAGTATATATAAATTTTAAAAAATATATTAAAAATTATTTTTAATAGTTGGTCAGTGTTTCTGTTTAATGATCCCCTTTATTTAAGGACACACATTGTGGGGGTTGTGATAGGCTTCTCTGAGCAGACATACACCTAGATTACGAGTTTTGCTGTAAGCTGAAAAAGCAGCGTTAGCCGGGTCTAACGCTGCTTTTTTTACGCCTGCTGCTATTACGAGTCTTGCAGGTTTAGGGTCCCCACACACTTTTTTGGCCTTACCGCAAAACGACTTACGTAAGCTTTGTAAACCCTTTTTTTCTATGGGACTTCCATAGCGCCGGTATTACAAGTCTGTCCTGGGAGGCCAAAAAGTGAGCAGTACACCCTCTACCTCCAAGATCCCTAATCTTAATCCTGTTCCCTCACAACCTCCTAACCTTTCACATCCTTGTGTGCCTTTCAATAGACTTCATAAACTAAACTCTGGTAACCTTAATCGCATTCCTCTTACATCTAAAAACCCCTCCCCCTTCACTTATGCACTCTGGAACTCTCGCTCTGTTTGCAACAAGCTAACTTCTATCCATGATCTCTTTATCTCCCACTCTCCTAACCTTCTGGCTTATACAGAAACCTGGCTCTCTACTTCAGACACAGCATCCACTGCTGCACTGTCACATGGGGGTCTCCATTTCAGCCACACTCCTAGGTCTGGCAATAGACAAGGAGGTGGTGTCTGTATTTTACTTTCCTTTCATTGCACCTTCCAACAAATACAGCCTTTCTCTTCACTCACATTTTCTTCATTTGAAGCACACATGATTCGGCTATTCTCTCCCCTCTCTATACGTGTTGCAGTCATATACCGCCCCCCTGGCTCCCCAACTCAATTTTTAGATCACTTTGCTGCCTGGATTCCTTATTTCCTTTCCTCAGACACCCCTGCCCTCATTCTTGGCGACTTCAACATCCCCCTTAACAATCCCACTGCCTCATCTGCTAAACAACTTCTGCAACTCACTTCCTCTTTCGGTCTGTCACAATGGACTGATTCTCCCACTCACAAAGACGGTCACTCCCTTGGCCTGATCTTTAGCTATCGATGCACTCTCTCAAACTTCTCAAACTCCCCTTTTCCTCTTTCTGACCACCATCTCCTTATCTGCAACATATCATCCCTTCCTATAACTCTCCCACCTTCTACTCCTCACACCAAACTTCACAGAAGCATTAGGTCTTTAGATCAGCAACAACTTGCTAATTCCCTTCAACCACTCCTCTCATCCTTCTCCTCCTTTTCCTGGCCTGAACAATCTATCCACCACTATAATTCTACCCTTATATCCATCCTTGACAATCTCGCCACTCTTACCACTGCTCGGAAATCACACACTCATCCCCAGCCCTGGCATACTCCTCTGACACGATACCTATGCAGATGTTCCCGTACTGCTGAACGGCATTGGAGAAAATCACGGAGTTCAGCTGATTTTCTTCATTACAAATTCATCTTGAACTCCTACTACTCTGCCCTTAATCTCCACAAGCAACACTACTTCTCTACTCTTATCTCTAATCTTTCTTCAAACCCAAAACGTTTGTTCTCCACTTTCAATACTCTCCTCCATCCTCCTCCACTTCCTAATACAACTTCTCTGTCAGCTCAAGACTTTGACAGTCACTTCATTAACAAAATTGATTCCATCAGACATGAAATCAGCTCTCAACACAATTCCATTCTCTCCCCCCCTCAAATACTCTCACTCAACCACAACCCTCATAACCTGAAACTTAGTTCATTCTTCCTTGTTACTGAGGATGAAGTTTCAGCACTTATACTGCGCTCTCACCTCACTACCTGTCCCCTTGACCCTATCCCCTCATAGCTGCTTCCCTCTTTCTCTGCTACCCTTACCCCTATGCTAACACACATTTTCAACCTCTCCCTCAGCACTGGTACATTTCCCTCATCAATGAAACATGCACTGGTCACACCTATCCTCAAAAAACCTTCCCTTGATCCTACATCCCCATCCAACTACCGCCCAATTTCCCTCCTCCCTCTTGCTTCAAAGCTTCTCGAAAAACTAGTATATGCACGCCTATCCCATTTCCTTACGTTAAACTCCCTTCTTGACCTGCTGCAATCTGGATTTCGTCCCTATCACTCCACAGAGACAGCTATTGTTAAGGTCACCTACTTACAGCTAAATCAAAAGGCCACTTCTCTCTGCTTATCCTCCTTGATCTGTCCGCAGCCTTTGACACTGTCAACCACCCTCTTTTGCTCCAAACCCTCCAATCCTTCGGCATCTGTGACACAGCCCTTTCGTGGCTCTCTTCCTACCTGTCAAACCGTACCTTCAGTGTAGCCTTCTCTGGGGCCTCCTCTGCCCCGTCACCACTTTCTGTCGGAGTACCGCAAGGCTCTGTCCTCGGTCCCCTTCTCTTCTCAATCTATACGTCATCACTAGGTTCCCTAATTAAGTCCCACGGTTTCCAATATCATTTGTATGCCGATGACACCCAAATCTACTTCTCTGCACCAGAACTATCTCCTTCCTTGCTAACCCGTGTCACTAACTGTCTTTCTCACATCTCTTCCTGGATGTCCTCTCACTACCTCAAGCTAAATCTCTCCAAAACTGAGCTCCTCATTTTCCCCTCTTCTTCCAAAATCTCCACCCCCTATATCTCTATAACTGTCGACAACTCCATCATTACCCCTACCCCGCATGCCCAATGTCTTGGGGTCACATTTGACTCAGATCTTTCCTTCACTCCTCACATTCAGTCCTTGGCTACAGCCTGCTGCTTCCACCTTAAAAACATCTCTAAAATTAGACACTTCCTTACACAAGACACATCTAAGATTTTAATCCACTCTCTCATTCTTTCCCGCCTTGATTACTGCAACTCTGTCCTCTCTGGTCTCCCCACCTGCCGCCTAGCTCCTTTACAATCCATAATGAATGCCTCTGCCAGACTCATCTTCATTACACGTCGCTCTTCATCTGCTGTGCCTCTCTGCCAATCCTTTCACTGGCTTCCTCTTGCCTCTAGGATCAAACACAAAACTCTCACTCTTACATACAAAGCCCTCAACTGCACTGCTCCCCCCTACATCTCAGACCTTGTCTTCAGATACTCTCCCTCCCGTCCCCTTCGCTCTGCTCATGACCTCCTACTCTCCTCCTCTCTTGTCACCTCATCACACTCCCATTTACAGGACTTCTCCAGACTGGCTCCCATCTTGTGGAACTCTCTGCCTCACTCCACAAGACTCTCTTCTAGTTTTAAAAGCTTCAAGTGCTCCCTAAAGACTCTACTGTTCAGGGACACATACAACCTACGCTAACCTTTCCTAATACCAGTTCCTCTCCTCCACTGCAATCCCCTGAACCCTCTTAGCATGTAAGCCTAAAAGTCCAGCTGTTTGTAGATCACCTTCTTAAGAGCTGAGTACAACAGTGCAACTCTTGGCAGGGCCCTCTACCCTATAATTGTTTTGTTGTACTCCCCCTTTGTTTATAGCGCTGCGGAATCTGTTGGCGCTCTACAAATAACCGATAATAATAATAATAATAATCCCTAATGCATTTAAAAGTCAGTAGTTATGAATTTTATGGTACAACGTCGTAACATAAAACTCATAACTAAAGTGCTAAAAAGTACACTAACACCCATAAACAACCTGTTAACCCCTAAACCGAGGCCCTCCAGCATTGCAAACACTAAAATAAAGATTTTAACCCCTAATCTTCCGCTCTGGACATTGCCACAACTATAATAAACATATTAACCCCTAAACCGCCGCACTCCCGCCTCACAAACACTAGTTAAATAATATTAACCCCTAATCTGCCATCCCTAACATCGCCGCCACCTACCTACACTTATTAACCCCTAATCTGCCGCCCCCAACGTCGCAGCCACTACTATACTAAATGTATTCACCCCTAAACCTAAGTCTAACCCTAACCCTAACACCCCCTAACTTAAATATAATTACAATAAATCTAAATAAAAATTTCTATCATTACCTAAATAATTCTTATTTAAAACTAAATACTTACCTATAAAATAAACCCTAAGCTAGCTACAATATAACTAATAGTTACATTGTTTCTATCTTAGGGTTTATTTTTATTTTACAGGCAAGTTTGTATTTATTTTAACGAGGAAGAATAGTTATTAAATAGTTATTAACTATTTAATAACTGCCTAGCTAAAATAAATACAAAAGTACCTGTAAAATAAAACCTAACCTAAGTTACAATAACACCTAACACTACACTATAATTAAATAAATTAACTAAATTAACAACAATTAAATGCATTAAATTAAATTAGCTAAAGTACAAAAAAAAAAAAAACCCACTAAATTACAGAAAATAATAAACAAATTACACGATATTTAAACTAATTACACCTAATCAAAATAAAAAAGTCCCCCCAAAATAAAAAAACCCTAGCCTAAACGACACTATCAATAACCTTTAAAAGGGCCTTTTGCAAAAGTAATCAGCTCTTTTACCTGTAAAAAAATACAAACAACCCCCCAACAGTAAAACCTACCACCCACACAACCAACCCCCCAAATAAAATTAACTAAAAAAACCTAAGCTCCCCATTGCCCTGAAAAGGGTATTTGGATGGGCTTTGCCCTTAAAAGGGCAGTTGGCTCTTTTGCAGCCAAAACCCTAATCTAAAAAATAAAACCCACCCAATACACCCTTAAAAAATCCTAACACTAACCCCCTGAAGATCGACTTACTGTTCTGAAGCCCGGACATCCATCCTCAAGGAAGCGGCATAAGTCTTCATCCAACCGGGCCGAAGTTCTCAACGAAGCCGGGAGAAGTCTTCATCCAAGCCGGCGAAGTGGTCCTCCAGACGTGCAGAAGTCTTTATCAAGACGGCATCTTCTATCTCCATCCATCCAACGCGGAGCAGGTCCATCTTCAAGACATCCGACGCTGAGCATCCTCTTCAAACAAAGTCTTCTTACTGAATGACGGTTCCTTTAAGTGATGTCATCCAAGATGGCGTCCCTTAGATTCTGATTGGCTGATAGAACTCTATCAGCCAATCGGAATTAAGGTTGAAAAAATCCTATTGGCTGATGCAATCAGCCAATAGGATTGAAGTTCAATCCTATTGACTGATCCAATCAGCCAATAGGATTGATCTCACATTCTATTGGCTGTTACAATCAGCCAATAGAATGCAAGCTCAATCCTATTGGCTGATTGCATTTTTTTAACAGGTAAAAGAGCTGATTACTTTGGGGCAATGCCCTGCAAAAGGCCCTTTTAAGGGCTATTGATAGTTTAGTTTAGGCTAGGGTTTTTTTTTATTTTGGGGGGACTTTTTTTATTTTGATAGGGCTATTAGATTAGGTGTAATTAGTTTAAATATCTTGTAATTTGTTTATTATTTTCTGTAATTTAGTGGGGGGTTGTACTTTAGCTAATTAAATTTAATTTATTTAAAAGTATAACAAAGGAGGGAGTGAGCGCTAAAAGCTTAATAGGCTGAAACTGGTAAACAACTCAAGCTATATATAAAAGGAATCACAATTTAATGAAATGAAGTGTAAAAACATAGATTAAAATGGCCTATCACTAACATTAATATGGCCTGTCACTAACATGGATCCATGATATATCTAAAATCAAGGTTAAAACTAAACGATAAAACCTCACAACGGAATCAAGATCTCACAGCGGAATTAAGATTCCAATTACCGTAAATATGACCAAACGCCCCAAACTCAGAAGAACCCTGTAAATATCACAATTTCAGATCTAGCCTCCACTTCTAATCAAGTTTTTTTAGGAGGAAGTCCCCAACTTCCCAAAGAAAGGGAGAAAGAACGACTTGCCCTAAAAAGGAAGAAAAAAAATCTGGAGGAACCGTAAAACCCCATGCAAAAAAGAAAGCGAGCAGAGGAAAAAGAGGGGGTCTAAAAGTAAAAAGGAAAGCTGACGAACAGCGGAGCAAAATCCCAGAGATCAAAGAAAACAACAACAGATAAAAACAAAAGGGATATATAACTTGAGTTCCATATCGCTATCAGAGAAGGAGGAATCTATATTAAGTTATGGTTTAAGTTTGCCCCTGCCAAAGGGATGAATAAATTCCAATCATTTATAAATGTAAAGGAATTCGTCAGGAGACTGACGTTAAAAAGATATTTCATGAAATCATCAAATGAGATGTGTATAACACAAAGACATCATGTGGAAAAGAAATACGTACACACAGACCTGAAACCCAGGTCAACATTCTATCCAGTTAATAGCAAAGGATATGCCATTGAGACGTTTGACTCTAATGTATGCAGAGACATCAGAGACCTGAGTTTAAGGAAAACAAACCAAATCAAACGAAATCTATCAAAGTTACAAATAGAGACCATAAAAAAACTGGAAAGAAATCATGAACTGACCATCAAACCAGCGGACAAAGGTGGCGGGATAGTCATAATGGACCGAGATAAATACGACGGAGAATGCAGAAGGATTCTAAGTGATGTGAAGACCTATCAAAGACTCTGTAATAATCCAACAATGAGATATAATAAAGAACTAGAGGACCTACTAATAAAGGCTAAGACACAAGGAATACTGAACAATAAGGAGTTTAACTACATCAGAGTTACACATCCAATAACTCCGGTATTCTATCAATTACCGAAAATCCACAAGTTCATAAACAACCCGCCTTGAAGGCCAATAATATCAGGAATAGGGTCCCTATCCTGTAACCTTTCTGAGTATGTGGACAAGAATCTCCAGAAGTATGTGATGAGACTCCCATCATACCTGAGAGACTCCACCCAAGTCCTAGCGAATTTAGACAAAATTGTCTGGGATCCGAAATACATCATGGCAACATGCAATGTTACATCGCTTTATACAAGCATCCCGCATGAAGGTGGGATAGAAGCGGTTAATTCGTTCCTCACCAAGGACCAAGAACTACCAGAGGAACAATGCCTATTCATATTGGAAAGCATAGGTTTCATTCTGAATCACAACTATTTTTGTCATGATGACAAATGTTATAAACAGTTATGTGGAACAGCAATGGGGACCAGGTTCTAGCTGAACTATGCAAATTTGTATATGGGCAAGTGGGAACAAATTTTCTGGGACTCATGCCCAGCCGGTGTGGACCTGGTCCTCTATTCAAGATATATTGATGATATATTGATGATCTGGAGAGGTTCATTGGAAGATCTGAAGTATACATTTGATGTAATGAATAAAAACGTAATGAACCTGAGATTCACATACGAATACAGCTCTACTAAGATCAAAAATGAATAAAAACAAAATGAACCTGAGATTCACATAAGAATACAGATCTACTAAGATCAATTTCCGGTAAAATTGAAACATCGACCTTCTTTAAGGAGGTCGATTGCAACAATTATGTGCACAGTCTCAGCTGCCACCACCCAACTTGGAAGGCGAACATACCAAAGGGCCAAATGTTGAGAGTGAGGAAAAACTGCTCTAACCCCCAGAAATGGGAGGAACAAGCATGCATATTGAAACAAAGATTTCTTGATAGGGGCTATACAAAGGAAACTCTGGAAGAAAAAATTGACCAAGTCCGGAAAGTTGATAGAAATGAACTGATTAAATATAAACCCAAATGTATGCATGGTGAAGACATGAACATCATAGACGTCCCCATGATCACAGATTACTGTGCTAACAAACATATAATTAAAAAAATTATTAAGAAACATTGGACAATACTAAAGGATGACGATGTAATTGGTGATAAATTGACAACACATCCACGGTTCGTATATAGGAAGGCTAACAACTTGAAAACCATGTTAGCCCCAAGTATTCCAAGAAATAAGACATTAAATACAACAGATTATCAAGGAAAAAAGATCAAAGGTTTTTCTCCTTGCCCTAGTTGCAAGGCTTGCAAAAATGGTTTAAAGATTAACCAATTCACATCACATCATAAGGGAGAGCAACACAAGACCCGAGACCTCATAAGGTGCACCGACAAGGGAATACTATATGTAATAGTCTGCACCTGTGGCTTACAATATGTTGGACAAACATCAAGAGCCCTGAGAGACAGAATCAGGGAGCATATCTTATGTATCGAGAAAAATAACACAGAAACTCCGTTATATAAACATTTCTCAATTAAACATGGAAGTAATGTGAAAGATCTTAAATATTTTGGAATTGATAAGATCAAAAACAGCTGGAGAGGGGGCAATCATGAGAAAAAAACTATTATACAATGAGTCCAAATGGATTTTCATTCTGGATTACCTGTTCCCCAAAGGGTTGAACCATAAAGAAGACTTATCACACCTATTGTCTAGTGATGACGCGAACAGTTCGCCGGAGAACAGTTCCCTGCGATCTTAGCTTGTTCGCGTTCGCCGCAGCGGGTGAACATATGCGATGTTCGATCCGCCCCCTATTCGTCATCATTGAGTAAACTTTGACCCTGTATCTCACAGTCTGCAGACACATTTCAGCCAATCAGCAGCAGACACTCCCTCCCAGACCCTCCCAGCTCCAGGGCAGCAGCCATTTTAGATTCATTATGATCCTGCATTCTTAGTGAGGGGAGGGATAGTGCTGCTGCTGGTGATTTTATAGGGAAATTGATAGCTAGGCTAGTGTATTCAGTGTCCAATACAGTCCTGAAGGACTCATCTGATCTCTGTTGTAAGGACAGCACCCCAAAAAGCCATTTTAGGGCTAGAACTTCAGCCCAAAAAGCCCTTTTTAGGGCTATAACTTCAGCCCAAAAAGCCCTTTTTAGGGCTATAACTTCAGCCGTTTTTTTTTTTGTAATCAAATTGCATTTGCCTGCCTGCCAGCCTGTGTGTGAGGCTCACAGCATATACTGTGCCTACTTGCTCACTGCCACCACTCATATCTGGTGTAACATTAGTGATTAGTAAATTTAAAAAAAAAAAACTTTTACATCAGTCTGCTAGTGTAATCTAATTGCAGGTGCCTGCCTACCAGCATGTGTGTCAGGCCCACTTGCCAACTAGTGCCACCAATCATATTTGTTATAACAGTAGTGTAAATATTTTTTAAAAAAACTTTTTTGACTGTGAAACATCAGTCTGTTAGTGTAATCTAATTTCAGTTGCCTGCCTGCCAGCGTGTGTGCCAGGACCACTTGCCAACTAGTGCCACCAATCATATTTGTTATAACAGTAGTTTAAATATTTAAAAAAAAAACTTTTTTGACTGTGAGACATCAGTCTGCTAGTGTAATCTAATTGCAGCAGCCTGCCTGCCAGCGTGTGTGCCAGGCCCACTTGCCAAGTTAGTGGCACCACTCATATTTGTTGTAACAGTAGTGTAAATATTTTAAAAAAACTTTTTTGACTGTGAAACATCAGTCTGTTAGTGTAAAATAATTGCAGTTGCCTGCCAGCGTGTGTGCCAGGCCCACTTGCCAACTAGTGCCACCAATCATATTTGTTATAACAGTAGTGTGAATATTTAAAATAAAAACTTTTTTGACTGTGAAACATCAGTCTGCTAGTGTAATCTAATTGCAGTAGCCCGTCTGCCAGCGTGTGCGCCAGGCCCACTTGCCAACTAGTTCCACCAATTATATTTGTTATAACAGTAGTTTAAATATTTTTAAAAAAACTTTTTTGACTGTGAGACATCAGTCTGTTAGTGTAATCTAATTGCAGTAGCCTGCCTGCCAGTGTGAGTGCCAGGCCCACTTGCCAACTAGTGCCACCAATCATATTTGTTATAACAGTAGTGTAAATATTTAAAATAAAAACTTTTTTGACTGTGAGACATCACTCTGCTAGTGTAATCTAATTGCAGTAGCCTCCCTGCCAGCGTGTGTGTCAGGCCCACTTGCCAAGTTAGTGGCACCACTCATATTTGTTATAACAGTAGTGTAAATATTTTTAAAAAAAACTTTTTTGACTGTGAAACATCAGTCTGTTAGTGTAATCTAATTTCAGTTGCCTGCCTGCCAGCGTGTGTGCCAGGCCCACTTGCCAACTAGTGCCACCAATCATATTTGTTATAACAGTAGTTTAAATATTTAAAAAAAAAACTTTTTTTGACTGTGAGACATCAGTCTGCTAGTGTAATCTAATTGCAGTAGCCTGCCTGCCAGCGTGTGTGCCAGGCCCACTTGCCAAGTTAGTGGCACCACTCATATTTGTTGTAACAGTAGTGTAAATATTTAAAAAAAAACTTTTTTGACTGTGAAACATCAGTCTGTTAGTGTAATCTAATTGCAGTTGCCTGCCAGCGTGTGTGCCAGGCCCACTTGCCAACTAGTGCCACCAATCATATTTGTTATAACAGTAGTGTAAATATTTAAAATAAAAACTTTTTTGACTGTGAAACATCAGTCTGCTAGTGTAATCTAATTGCAGTAGCCCGTCTGCCAGCGTGTGGGCCAGGCCCACTTGCCAACTAGTGCCACCAATCATATTTGTTATAACAGTAGTTTAAATATTTTTAAAAAAAACTTTTTTGACTGTGAGACATCAGTCTGTTAGTGTAATCTAATTGCAGTAGCCTGCCTGCCAGCGTGTGTGCCAGGCCCACTTGCCAACTAGTGCCACCAATCATATTTGTTATAACAGTAGTTTAAATATTTTTTAAAAAAACTTTTTTGACTGTGATACATCAGTCTGCTAGTGTAATCTTATTGCATTTGCCTGCCTGGCAGTGTGTGTGCCAGGCCCACTTGCCAAGTTAGTGGCACCACTCATATTTGTTGTAACAGTAGTGTAAATATTTAAACAAAAAAAACTTTTTGACTGTGAAAGATCAGTCTGCTAGTGTAATTTAATTGCATTTGCCTGCCTGCCTGCCAGCGTGTGTGCCAGGCCCACTTGCCAACTAGTTCCACCAATCATATTTGTTATAACAGTAGTGTAAATATTTAAAATAAAAACTTTTTTGACTGTGAGACATCAGTCTGCTAGTGTAATCTAATTGCAGTTGCCTGCCTGCCAGCGTGTGTGCCAGGCCCACTTGCCAACTAGTGCCACCAATCATATTTGTTATAACAGTAGTGTAAATATTTAAAATAAAAATTTTTTTGACTGTGAGACATCAGTCTGCTAGTGTAATCTAATTGCAGTAGCCTGCCTGCCAGCGTGTGTGCCAGGCCCACTTGCCAAGTTAGTGGCACCACTCATATTTGTTATAACAGTAGTGTAAATATTTTTAAAAAAAACTTTTTTGACTGTGAAACATCAGTCTGTTAGTGTAATCTAATTTCAGTTGCCTGCCTGCCAGCGTGTGTGCCAGGCCCACTTGCCAACTAGTGCCACCAATCATATTTGTTATAACAGTAGTTTAAATATTTAAAAAAAAAACTTTTTTGACTGTGAGACATCAGTCTGCTAGTGTAATCTAATTGCAGCAGCCTGCCTGCCAGCGTGTGTGCCAGGCCCACTTGCCAAGTTAGTGGCACCACTCATATTTGTTGTAACAGTAGTGTAAATATTTAAAAAAAACTTTTTTGACTGTGAAACATCAGTCTGTTAGTGTAAAATAATTGCAGTTGCCTGCCAGCGTGTGTGCCAGGCCCACTTGCCAACTAGTGCCACCAATCATATTTGTTATAACAGTAGTGTGAATATTTAAAATAAAAACTTTTTTGACTGTGAAACATCAGCCTGCTAGTGTAATCTAATTGCAGTAGCCCGTCTGCCAGCGTGTGCGCCAGGCCCACTTGCCAACTAGTTCCACCAATTATATTTGTTATAACAGTAGTTTAAATATTTAAAAAAAAACTTTTTTTGACTGTGAGACATCAGTCTGTTAGTGTAATCTAATTGCAGTAGCCTGCCTGCCAGCGTGTGTGCCAGGCCCACTTGCCAACTAGTGCCACCAATCATATTTGTTATAACAGTAGTGTAAATATTTAAAATAAAAACTTTTTTGACTGTGAGACATCAGTCTGCTAGTGTAATCTAATTGCAGTAGCCTGCCTGCCAGCGTGTGTGCCAGGCCCACTTGCCAAGTTAGTGGCACCACTCATATTTGTTATAACAGTAGTGTAAATATTTTTTAAAAAACTTTTTTGACTGTGAAACATCAGTCTGTTAGTGTAATCTAATTTCAGTTGCCTGCCTGCCAGCGTGTGTGCCAGGCCCACTTGCCAACTAGTGCCACCAATCATATTTGTTATAACAGTAGTTTAAAAATTTAAAAAAAAAATTTTTTGACTGTGAGACATCAGTCTGCTAGTGTAATCTAATTGCAGTAGCCTGCCTGCCAGCCTGTGTGCCAGGCCCACTTGCCAAGTTAGTGGCACCACTCATATTTGTTGTAACAGTAGTGTAAATATTTTAAAAAAACTTTTTTGACTGTGAAACATCAGTCTGTTAGTGTAATCTAATTTCAGTTGCCTGCCTGCCAGCGTGTGTGCCAGGCCCACTTGCCAACTAGTGCCACCAATCATATTTGTTATAACAGTAGTGTAAATATTTAAAATAAAAACTTTTTTGACTGTGAAACATCAGTCTGCTAGTGTAATCTAATTGCAGTAGCCCGTCTGCAAGCGTGTGCGCCAGGCCCACTTGCCAACTAGTGCCACCAATTATATTTGTTATAACAGTAGTTTAAATATTTTTTAAAAAAACTTTTTTTGACTGTGAGACATCAGTCTGTTAGTGTAATCTAATTGCAGTAGCCTGCCTGCCAGCGTGTGTGCCAGGCCCACTTGCCAACTAGTGCCACCAATCATATTTGTTATAACAGTAGTGTAAATATTTAAAATAAAAACTTTTTTGACTGTGAGACATCAGTCTGCTAGTGTAATCTAATTGCAGTAGCCTGCCTGCCAGCGTGTGTGCCAGGCCCACTTGCCAAGTTAGTGGCACCACTCATATTTGTTATAACAGTAGTGTAAATATTTTTTAAAAAAACTTTTTTGACTGTGAAACATCAGTCTGTTAGTGTAATCTAATTTCAGTTGCCTGCCTGCCAGCGTGTGTGCCAGGCCCACTTGCCAACTAGTGCCACCAATCATATTTGTTATAACAGTAGTTTAAATATTTTAAAAAAAAACTTTTTGACTGTGAGACATCAGTCTGCTAGTGTAATCTAATTGCAGTAGCCTGCCTGCCAGCCTGTGTGCCAGGCCCACTTGCCAAGTTAGTGGCACCACTCATATTTGTTGTAACAGTAGTGTAAATATTTTAAAAGAACTTTTTTGACTGTGAAACATCAGTCTGTTAGTGTAATCTAATTGCAGTTGCCTGCCAGCGTGTGTGCCAGGCCCACTTGCCAACTAGTGCCACCAATCATATTTCTTATAACAGTAGTGTAAATATTTAAAATAAAAACTTTTTTGACTGTGAAACATCAGTCTGCTAGTGTAATCTAATTGCAGTAGCCCGTCTGCCAGCGTGTGCGCCAGGCCCACTTGCCAACTAGTGCCACCAATTATATTTGTTATAACAGTAGTTTAAATATTTTTTAAAAAAACTTTTTTTGACTGTGAGACATCAGTCTGTTAGTGTAATCTAATTGCAGTAGCCTGCCTGCCAGCGTGTGTGCCAGGCCCACTTGCCAAGTTAGTGGCACCACTCATATTTGTTATAACAGTAGTGTAAATATTTAAAAAAAAACTTTTTTGACTGTGAAACATCAGTCTGTTAGTGTAATCTAATTGCAGTTGCCTGCCAGCGTGTGTGCCAGGCCCACTTGCCAACTAGTGCCACCAATCATATTTGTTATAACAGTAGTGTAAATATTTAAAATAAAAACTTTTTTGACTGTGAAACATCAGTCTGCTAGTGTAATCTAATTGCAGTAGCCCGTCTGCCAGCGTGTGGGCCAGGCCCACTTGCCAACTAGTGCCACCAATCATATTTGTTATAACAGTAGTTTAAATATTTTTAAAAAAAACTTTTTTGACTGTGAGACATCAGTCTGTTAGTGTAATCTAATTGCAGTAGCCTGCCTGCCAGCGTGTGTGCCAGGCCCACTTGCCAACTAGTGCCACCAATCATATTTGTTATAACAGTAGTTTAAATATTTAAAAAAAAAACTTTTTTGACTGTGATACATCAGTCTGCTAGTGTAATCTTATTGCATTTGCCTGCCTGGCAGTGTGTGTGCCAGGCCCACTTGCCAAGTTAGTGGCACCACTCATATTTGTTGTAACAGTAGTGTAAATATTTAAACAAAAAAAGCTTTTTGACTGTGAAAGATCAGTCTGCTAGTGTAATTTAATTGCATTTGCCTGCCTGCCTGCCAGCGTGTGTGCCAGGCCCACTTGCCAACTAGTTCCACCAATCATATTTGTTATAACAGTAGTGTAAATATTTAAAATAAAAACTTTTTTGACTGTGAGACATCAGTCTGCTAGTGTAATCTAATTGCAGTTGCCTGCCTGCCAGCGTGTGTGCCAGGCCCACTTGCCAACTAGTGCCACCAATCATATTTGTTATAACAGTAGTGTAAATATTTAAAATAAAAATTTTTTTGACTGTGAGACATCAGTCTGCTAGTGTAATCTAATTGCAGTAGCCTGCCTGCCAGCGTGTGTGCCAGGCCCACTTGCCAAGTTAGTGGCACCACTCATATTTGTTATAACAGTAGTGTAAATATTTTTAAAAAAAACTTTTTTGACTGTGAAACATCAGTCTGTTAGTGTAATCTAATTTCAGTTGCCTGCCTGCCAGCGTGTGTGCCAGGCCCACTTGCCAACTAGTGCCACCAATCATATTTGTTATAACAGTAGTTTAAATATTTAAAAAAAAACTTTTTTGACTGTGAGACATCAGTCTGCTAGTGTAATCTAATTGCAGCAGCCTGCCTGCCAGCGTGTGTGCCAGGCCCACTTGCCAAGTTAGTGGCACCACTCATATTTGTTGTAACAGTAGTGTAAATATTTAAAAAAAACTTTTTTGACTGTGAAACATCAGTCTGTTAGTGTAAAATAATTGCAGTTGCCTGCCAGCGTGTGTGCCAGGCCCACTTGCCAACTAGTGCCACCAATCATATTTGTTATAACAGTAGTGTGAATATTTAAAATAAAAACTTTTTTGACTGTGAAACATCAGTCTGCTAGTGTAATCTAATTGCAGTAGCCCGTCTGCCAGCGTGTGCGCCAGGCCCACTTGCCAACTAGTTCCACCAATTATATTTGTTATAACAGTAGTTTAAATATTTAAAAAAAAACCTTTTTTTGACTGTGAGACATCAGTCTGTTAGTGTAATCTAATTGCAGTAGCCTGCCTGCCAGCGTGTGTGCCAGGCCCACTTGCCAACTAGTGCCACCAATCATATTTGTTATAACAGTAGTGTAAATATTTAAAATAAAAACTTTTTTGACTGTGAGACATCAGTCTGCTAGTGTAATCTAATTGCAGTAGCCTGCCTGCCAGCGTGTGTGCCAGGCCCACTTGCCAAGTTAGTGGCACCACTCATATTTGTTATAACAGTAGTGTAAATATTTTTTAAAAAACTTTTTTGACTGTGAAACATCAGTCTGTTAGTGTAATCTAATTTCAGTTGCCTGCCTGCCAGCGTGTGTGCCAGGCCCACTTGCCAACTAGTGCCACCAATCATATTTGTTATAACAGTAGTTTAAATATTTAAAAAAAAAACTTTTTGACTGTGAGACATCAGTCTGCTAGTGTAATCTAATTGCAGTAGCCTGCCTGCCAGCCTGTGTGCCAGGCCCACTTGCCAAGTTAGTGGCACCACTCATATTTGTTGTAACAGTAGTGTAAATATTTTAAAAAAACTTTTTTGACTGTGAAACATCAGTCTGTTAGTGTAATCTAATTGCAGTTGCCTGCCAGCGTGTGTGCCAGGCCCACTTGCCAACTAGTGCCACCAATCATATTTGTTATAACAGTAGTGTAAATATTTAAAATAAAAACTTTTTTGACTGTGAAACATCAGTCTGCTAGTGTAATCTAATTGCAGTAGCCCGTCTGCCAGCGTGTGCGCCAGGCCCACTTGCCAACTAGTGCCACCAATTATATTTGTTATAACAGTAGTTTAAATATTTTTTAAAAAAACTTTTTTTGACTGTGAGACATCAGTCTGTTAGTGTAATCTAATTGCAGTAGCCTGCCTGCCAGCGTGTGTGCCAGGCCCACTTGCCAACTAGTGCCACCAATCATATTTGTTATAACAGTAGTGTAAATATTTAAAATAAAAACTTTTTTGACTGTGAGACATCAGTCTGCTAGTGTAATCTAATTGCAGTAGCCTGCCTGCCAGCGTGTGTGCCAGGCCCACTTGCCAAGTTAGTGGCACCACTCATATTTGTTATAACAGTAGTGTAAATATTTTTTAAAAAAACTTTTTTGACTGTGAAACATCAGTCTGTTAGTGTAATCTAATTTCAGTTGCCTGCCTGCCAGCGTGTGTGCCAGGCCCACTTGCCAACTAGTGCCACCAATCATATTTGTTATAACAGTAGTTTAAATATTTAAAAAAAAAACTTTTTGACTGTGAGACATCAGTCTGCTAGTGTAATCTAATTGCAGTAGCCTGCCTGCCAGCCTGTGTGCCAGGCCCACTTGCCAAGTTAGTGGCACCACTCATATTTGTTGTAACAGTAGTGTAAATATTTTAAAAGAACTTTTTTGACTGTGAAACATCAGTCTGTTAGTGTAATCTAATTGCAGTTGCCTGCCAGCGTGTGTGCCAGGCCCACTTGCCAACTAGTGCCACCAATCATATTTCTTATAACAGTAGTGTAAATATTTAAAATAAAAACTTTTTTGACTGTGAAACATCAGTCTGCTAGTGTAATCTAATTGCAGTAGCCCGTCTGCCAGCGTGTGCGCCAGGCCCACTTGCCAACTAGTGCCACCAATTATATTTGTTATAACAGTAGTTTAAATATTTTTTTAAAAAACTTTTTTTGACTGTGAGACATCAGTCTGTTAGTGTAATCTAATTGCAGTAGCCTGCCTGCCAGCGTGTGTGCCAGGCCCACTTGCCAAGTTAGTGGCACCACTCATATTTGTTATAACAGTAGTGTAAATATTTTTTAAAAAAAATTTTTTGACTGTGAAACATCAGTCTGTTAGTGTAATCTAATTACAGTTGCCTGCCTGCCAGCGTGTGTGCCAGGCCCACTTGCCAACTAGTGCCACCAATCATATTTGTTATAACAGTAGTTTAAATATTTAAAAAAAAAACGTTTTTGACTGTGAGACATCAATCTGCTAGTGTAATCTAATTGCAGTAGCCTGCCTGCCAGCGTGTGTGCCAGGCCTACTTGCCAAGTTAGTGGCACCACTCATATTTGTTGTAACAGTAGTGTAAATATTTAAAAAAAAACTTTTTTGACTGTGAAACATCAGTCTGTTAGTGTAATCTAATTGCAGTTGCCTGCCAGCGTGTGTGCCAGGCCCACTTGCCAACTAGTGCCACCAATCATATTTGTTATAACAGTAGTGTAAATATTTAAAATAAAAACTTTTTTGACTGTGAAACATCAGTCTGCTAGTGTAATCTAATTGCAGTAGCCCGTCTGCCAGCGTGTGGGCCAGGCCCACTTGCCAACTAGTGCCACCAATCATATTTGTTATAACAGTAGTTTAAATATTTTAAAAAAAAACTTTTTTGACTGTGAGACATCAGTCTGTTAGTGTAATCTAATTGCAGTAGCCTGCCTGCCAGCGTGTGTGCCAGGCCCACTTGCCAACTAGTCCCACCAATCATATTTGTTATAACAGTAGTGTAAATATTTAAAATAAAAACTTTTTGACTGTGAAACATCAGTCTGCTAGTGTAATCTAACTGCAGTAGCCCGCCTGCCAGCGTGTGTGCCAGGCCCACTTGCCAACTAGTGCCACCAATCATATTTGTTATAACAGTAGTTTAAATATTTAAAAAAAAAACTTTTTTGACTGTGAGACATCAGTCTGCTAGTGTAATCTTATTGCATTTGCCTGCCTGGCAGTGTGTGTGCCAGGCCCACTTGCCAAGTTAGTGGCACCACTCATATTTGTTGTAACAGTAGTGTAAATATTTAAACAAAAAAAACTTTTGTTGACTGTGAAACATCAGTCTGCTAGTGTAATTTAATTGCAGTTGCCTGCCTGCCAGCGTGTGTGCCAGGCCCACTTGCCAAGTTAGTGGCACCACTCATATTTGTTATAACAGTAGTGTAAATATTTTTTAAAAAAACTTTTTTGACTGTGAAACATCAGTCTGTTAGTGTAATCTAATTTCAGTTGCCTGCCTGCCAGCGTGTGTGCCAGGCCCACTTGCCAACTAGTGCCACCAATCATATTTGTTATAACAGTAGTTTAAATATTTAAAAAAAAAACGTTTTTGACTGTGAGACATCAGTCTGCTAGTGTAATCTAATTGCAGTAGCCTGCCTGCCAGCGTGTGTGCCAGGCCCACTTGCCAAGTTAGTGGCACCACTCATATTTGTTGTAACAGTACTGTAAATATTTAAAAAAAAACTTTTTTGACTGTGAAACATCAGTCTGTTAGTGTAATCTAATTGCAGTTGCCTGCCAGCGTGTGTGCCAGGCCCACTTGCCAACTAGTGCCACCAATCATATTTGTTATAACAGTAGTGTAAATATTTAAAATAAAAACTTTTTTGACTGTGAAACATCAGTCTGCTAGTGTAATCTAATTGCAGTAGCCCGTCTGCCAGCGTGTGGGCCAGGCCCACTTTCCAACTAGTGCCACCAATCATATTTGTTATAACAGTAGTTTAAATATTTAAAAAAAAAAACTTTTTTGACTGTGAGACATCAGTCTGTTAGTGTAATCTAATTGCAGTAGCCTGCCTGCCAGCGTGTGTGCCAGGCCCACTTGCCAACTAGTCCCACCAATCATATTTGTTATAACAGTAGTGTAAATATTTAAAATAAAAACTTTTTTGACTGTGAAACATCAGTCTGCTAGTGTAATCTAACTGCAGTAGCCCGCCTGCCAGCGTGTGTGCCAGGCCCACTTGCCAACTAGTGCCACCAATCATATTTGTTATAACAGTAGTTTAAATATTTAAAAAAAAAAACTTTTTTGACTGTGATACATCAGTCTGCTAGTGTAATCTTATTGCATTTGCCTGCCTGGCAGTGTGTGTGCCAGGCCCACTTGCCAAGTTAGTGGCACCACTCATATTTGTTGTAACAGTAGTGTAAATATTTAAACAAAAAAAACTTTTGTTGACTGTGAAACATCAGTCTGCTAGTGTAATTTAATTGCAGTTGCCTGCCTGCCTGCCAGCGTGTGTGCCAGGCCCACTTGCCAACTAGTGCCACCAATCATATTTGTTATAACAGTAGTTTAAATATTTAAAAAAAAAACTTTTTTGACTGTGAGACATCAGTCTGCTAGTGTAATCTAATTTCAGTTGCCTGCCTGCCAGCGTGTGTGCCAGGCCCACTTGCCAACTAGTGCCACCAATCATATTTGTTATAACAGTAGTTTAAATATTTTAAAAAAAACTTTTTTGACTGTGAGACATCAGTCTGCTAGTGTAATCTAATTGCAGTAGCCTGCCTGCCAGCGTGTGTGCCAGGCCCACTTGCCAAGTTAGTGGCACCACTCATATTTGTTGTAAAAGTAGTGTAAATATTTTAAAAAAACTTTTTTGACTGTGAAACATCAGTCTGTTAGTGTAATCTAATTGCAGTTGCCTGCCAGCGTGTGTGCCAGGCCCACTTGCCAACTAGTGCCACCAATCATATTTGTTATAACAGTAGTGTAAATATTTAAAATAAAAACTTTTTTGACTGTGAAACATCAGTCTGCTAGTGTAATCTAATTGCAGTAGCCCGTCTGCCAGCGTGTGCGCCAGGCCCACTTGCCAACTAGTGCCACCAATTATATTTGTTATAACAGTAGTTTAAATATTTTTAAAAAAACTTTTTTTGACTGTGAGACATCAGTCTGTTAGTGTAATCTAATTGCAGTAGCCTGCCTGCCAGTGTGTGTGCCAGGCCCACTTGCCAACTAGTGCCACCAATCATATTTGTTATAACAGTAGTGTAAATATTTAAAATAAAAACTTTTTTGACTGTGAGACATCACTCTGCTAGTGTAATCTAATTGCAGTAGCCTCCCTGCCAGCGTGTGTGCCAGGCCCACTTGCCAAGTTAGTGGCACCACTCATATTTGTTATAACAGTAGTGTAAATATTTTTAAAAAAAACTTTTTTGACTGTGAAACATCAGTCTGTTAGTGTAATCTAATTTCAGTTGCCTGCCTGCCAGCGTGTGTGCCAGGCCCACTTGCCAACTAGTGCCACCAATCATATTTGTTATAACAGTAGTTTAAATATTTAAAAAAAAAAACTTTTTTGACTGTGAGACATCAGTCTGCTAGTGTAATCTAATTGCAGTAGCCTGCCTGCCAGCGTGTGTGCCAGGCCCACTTGCCAAGTTAGTGGCACCACTCATATTTGTTGTAACAGTAGTGTAAATATTTAAAAAAAAACTTTTTTGACTGTGAAACATCAGTCTGTTAGTGTAATCTAATTGCAGTTGCCTGCCAGCGTGTGTGCCAGGCCCACTTGCCAACTAGTGCCACCAATCATATTTGTTATAACAGTAGTGTAAATATTTAAAATAAAAACTTTTTTGACTGTGAAACATCAGTCTGCTAGTGTAATCTAATTGCAGTAGCCCGTCTGCCAGCGTGTGGGCCAGGCCCACTTGCCAACTAGTGCCACCAATCATATTTGTTATAACAGTAGTTTAAATATTTAAAAAAAAAACTTTTTTGACTGTGAGACATCAGTCTGTTAGTGTAATCTAATTGCAGTAGCCTGCCTGCCAGCGTGTGTGCCAGGCCCACTTGCCAACTAGTGCCACCAATCATATTTGTTATAACAGTAGTGTAAATATTTAAAATAAAAACTTTTTTGACTGTGAAACATCAGTCTGCTAGTGTAATCTAACTGCAGTAGCCCGCCTGCCAGCGTGTGTGCCAGGCCCACTTGCCAACTAGTGCCACCAATCATATTTGTTATAACAGTAGTTTAAATATTTAAAAAAAAAACTTTTTTGACTGTGAGACATCAGTCTGTTAGTGTAATCTAATTGCAGTAGCCTGCCTGCCAGCGTGTGTGCCAGGCCCACTTGCCAACTAGTGCCACCAATCATATTTGTTATAACAGTAGTTTAAATATTTAAAAAAAAAACTTTTTTGACTGTGATACATCAGTCTGCTAGTGTAATCTTATTGCATTTGCCTGCCTGGCAGTGTGTGTGCCAGGCCCACTTGCCAAGTTAGTGGCACCACTCATATTTGTTGTAACAGTAGTGTAAATATTTAAACAAAAAAAACTTTTTGACTGTGAAAGATCAGTCTGCTAGTGTAATTTAATTGCATTTGCCTGCCTGCCTGCCAGCGTGTGTGCCAGGCCCACTTGCAAACTAGTTCCACCAATCATATTTGTTATAACAGTAGTGTAAATATTTAAAATAAAAACTTTTTTGACTGTGATACATCAGTCTGCTAGTGTAATCTTATTGCATTTGCCTGCCTGCCAGCGTGTGTGCCAGGCCCACTTGCCAAGTTAGTGGCACCACTCATATTTGTTATAACAGTAGTGTAAATATTTTTTAAAAAAACTTTTTTGACTGTGAAACATCAGTCTGTTAGTGTAATCTAATTTCAGTTGCCTGCCTGCCAGCGTGTGTGCCAGGCCCACTTGCCAACTAGTGCCACCAATCATATTTGTTATAACAGTAGTTTAAATATTTAAAAAAAAAACTTTTTTGACTGTGAGACATCAGTCTGCTAGTGTAATCTAATTGCAGCAGCCTGCCTGCCAGCGTGTGTGCCAGGCCCACTTGCCAAGTTAGTGGCACCACTCATATTTGTTGTAACAGTAGTGTAAATATTTAAAAAAAACTTTTTTGACTGTGAAACATCAGTCTGTTAGTGTAAAATAATTGCAGTTGCCTGCCAGCGTGTGTGCCAGGCCCACTTGCCAACTAGTGCCACCAATCATATTTGTTATAACAGTAGTGTGAATATTTAAAATAAAAACTTTTTTGACTGTGAAACATCAGTCTGCTAGTGTAATCTAATTGCAGTAGCCCGTCTGCCAGCGTGTGTGCCAGGCCCACTTGCCAACTAGTTCCACCAATTATATTTGTTATAACAGTAGTTTAAATATTTAAAAAAAAAACTTTTTTTGACTGTGAGACATCAGTCTGTTAGTGTAATCTAATTGCAGTAGCCTGCCTGCCAGCGTGTGTGCCAGGCCCACTTGCCAACTAGTGCCACCAATCATATTTGTTATAACAGTAGTGTAAATATTTAAAATAAAAACTTTTTTGACTGTGAGACATCAGTCTGCTAGTGTAATCTAATTGCAGTAGCCTGCCTGCCAGCGTGTGTGCCAGGCCCACTTGCCAAGTTAGTGGCACCACTCATATTTGTTATAACAGTAGTGTAAATATTTTTTAAAAAAACTTTTTTGACTGTGAAACATCAGTCTGTTAGTGTAATCTAATTTCAGTTGCCTGCCTGCCAGCGTGTGTGCCAGGCCCACTTGCCAACTAGTGCCACCAATCATATTTGTTATAACAGTAGTTTAAATATTTTAAAAAAAAACTTTTTGACTGTGAGACATCAGTCTGCTAGTGTAATCTAATTGCAGTAGCCTGCCTGCCAGCCTGTGTGCCAGGCCCACTTGCCAAGTTAGTGGCACCACTCATATTTGTTGTAACAGTAGTGTAAATATTTTAAAAAAACTTTTTTGACTGTGAAACATCAGTCTGTTAGTGTAATCTAATTGCAGTTGCCTGCCAGCGTGTGTGCCAGGCCCACTTGCCAACTAGTGCCACCAATCATATTTGTTATAACGGTAGTGTAAATATTTAAAATAAATACTTTTTTGACTGTGAAACATCAGTCTGCTAGTGTAATCTAATTGCAGTAGCCCGTCTGCCAGCGTGTGCGCCAGGCCCACTTGCCAACTAGTGCCACCAATTATATTTGTTATAACAGTAGTTTAAATATTTTTAAAAAAAACTTTTTTTGACTGTGAGACATCAGTCTGTTAGTGTAATCTAATTGCAGTAGCCTGCCTGCCAGCGTGTGTGCCAGGCCCACTTGCCAACTAGTGCCACCAATCATATTTGTTATAACAGTAGTGTAAATATTTAAAATAAAAACTTTTTTGACTGTGAGACATCAGTCTGCTAGTGTAATCTAATTGCAGTAGCCTGCCTGCCAGCGTGTGTGCCAGGCCCACTTGCCAAGTTAGTGGCACCACTCATATTTGTTATAACAGTAGTGTAAATATTTTTTAAAAAAACTTTTTTGACTGTGAAACATCAGTCTGTTAGTGTAATCTAATTTCAGTTGCCTGCCTGCCAGCGTGTGTGCCAGGCCCACTTGCCAACTAGTGCCACCAATCATATTTGTTATAACAGTAGTTTAAATATTTAAAAAAAAAACTTTTTTGACTGTGAGACATCAGTCTGCTAGTGTAATCTAATTGCAGTAGCCTGCCTGCCAGCGTGTGTGCCAGGCCTACTTGCCAAGTTAGTGGCACCACTCATATTTGTTGTAACAGTAGTGTAAATATTTAAAAAAAAACTTTTTTGACTGTGAAACATCAGTCTGTTAGTGTAATCTAATTGCAGTTGCCTGCCAGCGTGTGTGCCAGGCCCACTTGCCAACTAGTGCCACCAATCATATTTGTTATAACAGTAGTGTAAATATTTAAAATAAAAACTTTTTTGACTGTGAAACATCAGTCTGCTAGTGTAATCTAATTGCAGTAGCCCGTCTGCCAGCGTGTGGGCCAGGCCCACTTGCCAACTAGTGCCACCAATCATATTTGTTATAACAGTAGTTTAAATATTTAAAAAAAAAACTTTTTTGACTGTGAGACATCAGTCTGTTAGTGTAATCTAATTGCAGTAGCCTGCCTGCCAGCGTGTGTGCCAGGCCCACTTGCCAACTAGTCCCACCAATCATATTTGTTATAACAGTAGTGTAAATATTTAAAATAAAAACTTTTTTGACTGTGAAACATCAGTCTGCTAGTGTAATCTAACTGCAGTAGCCCGCCTGCCAGCGTGTGTGCCAGGCCCACTTGCCAACTAGTGCCACCAATCATATTTGTTATAACAGTAGTTTAAATATTTAAAAAAAAAACTTTTTTGACTGTGAGACATCAGTCTGCTAGTGTAATCTTATTGCATTTGCCTGCCTGGCAGTGTGTGTGCCAGGCCCACTTGCCAAGTTAGTGGCACCACTCATATTTGTTGTAACAGTTGTGTAAATATTTAAACAAAAAAAACTTTTGTTGACTGTGAAACATCAGTCTGCTAGTGTAATTTAATTGCAGTTGCCTGCCTGCCTGCCAGCGTGTGTGCCAGGCCCACTTGCCAACTAGTGCCACCAATCATATTTGTTATAACAGTAGTTTAAATATTTAAAAAAAAAAACTTTTTTGACTGTGAGACATCAGTCTGCTAGTGTAATCTAATTGCAGTAGCCTGCCTGCCAGCGTGTGTGCCAGGCCCACTTGCCAAGTTAGTGGCACCACTCATATTTGTTGTAACAGTAGTGTAAATATTTAAAAAAAACTTTTTTGACTGTGAAACATCAGTCTGTTAGTGTAATCTAATTGCAGTTGCCTGCCAGCGTGTGTGCCAGGCCCACTTGCCAACTAGTGCCACCAATCATATTTGTTATAACAGTAGTGTAAATATTTAAAATAAAAACTTTTTTGACTGTGAAACATCAGTCTGCTAGTGTAATCTAATTGCAGTAGCCCGTCTGCCAGCGTGTGCGCCAGGCCCACTTGCCAACTAGTGCCACCAATTATATTTGTTATAACAGTAGTTTAAATATTTTTTAAAAAAACTTTTTTTGACTGTGAGACATCAGTCTGTTAGTGTAATCTAATTGCAGTAGCCTGCCTGCCAGCGTGTGTGCCAGGCCCACTTGCCAACTAGTGCCACCAATCATATTTGTTATAACAGTAGTGTAAATATTTAAAATAAAAACTTTTTTGACTGTGAGACATCAGTCTGCTAGTGTAATCTAATTGCAGTAGCCTGCCTGCCAGCGTGTGTGCCAGGCCCACTTGCCAAGTTAGTGGCACCACTCATATTTGTTATAACAGTAGTGTAAATATTTTTAAAAAAAACTTTTTTGACTGTGAAACATCAGTCTGTTAGTGTAATCTAATTTCAGTTGCCTGCCTGCCAGCGTGTGTGCCAGGCCCACTTGCCAACTAGTGCCACCAATCATATTTGTTATAACAGTAGTTTAAATATTTAAAAAAAAAAACGTTTTTGACTGTGAGACATCAGTCTGCTAGTGTAATCTAATTGCAGTAGCCTGCCTGCCAGCGTGTGTGCCAGGCCCACTTGCCAAGTTAATGGCACCACTCATATTTGTTGTAACAGTAGTGTAAATATTTAAAAAAAAACTTTTTTGACTGTGAAACATCAGTCTGCTAGTGTAATCTAATTGCAGTTGCCTGACTGCCAGCTTGTGTGCCAGGCCCACTTGCCATGTTAATGGCACCAATCATATTTGTTATAACAGTAGTGTAAATATTTAAAATAAAAACTTTTTTGACTGTGAAACATCAGTCTGCTAGTGTAATCTAACTGCAGTAGCCCACCTGCCAGCGTGTGTGCCAGGCCCACTTGCCAACTAGTGCCACCAATCATATTTGTTATAACAGTAGTGTAAATATTTTAAAAAAAACTTTTTTGACTGTGAAACATCAGTCTGCTAGTGTAATCAAATTTCAGTTGCCAGGGCAGCCTGCCACTGACAGCCTGTGTGTCAGGCTCACAGCATATACTGTCCCTAATTCCTCAGTGCCACCACTCATATCTGGTGTAACATTAGTGTTAATTTTTTAAAAAAAAAACTTTTACATCAGTCTGTTAGTGTAATCTAATTGCAGTTGCCTGCCTGCCAGCATGTGTGCCAGGCCCACTTGCCAACTAGTGGCACCACTCATATTTGTTATAAAAGTAGTGTAAATATTTAAAAAAAAACTTTTTTGACTGTGAAACATCAGTCTGCTTTTTTGTGTCAGGCTCACAGCGTATACTGTGCCCACTTGCCCAGTGCCACCACTCATATCTTGTTTAATAGTAGTGTAAGTGTACATTTAAAAAAAATAAACTTTTTTGATTGTGAAACATCAGTCTGCTTTTTTGTGTCAGGCTCACAGCGTATACTGTCACTGTGCCCACTTGCCCAGTGGCACCACTCATATTTTGTTTAATAGTAGTGTAAGTCTACATTTAAAAAAAAATGACAGGCAGAGGCAGGCCACCGCGCAGGTGCCGTTGTGGTCGTGGTGCTGTGATTCCCTTTGACCCTACAATAATGCACAGTGTTCAGAGGCCACGTGCTATGAACGCGAAAAGTTCTGATGAAATAGTTGAGTTTATAACACAGGACACCCAATCTTCTACAGCTTCCGCTTGTAACCTTGGCACACCATCCACCTCCAGCTTAGCTTCAGGCACCTCTCAAGTGACCAGTGCCACTCGCCCACCTGCTGCCACCACCAACACTAGCACCACAGCCGCTTCACTTGATCTGTCAGAGGAGTTATTGACACATCAGTTGGAAGAAATGAATGATGCGCAACCATCATTGACAGAGGATGTAGATAACAGTGATATGTCTCCGTCAGGCAGCATTACAGACATGGACGACATACGGTGATGATGATGATGATGTTGTACCCGCTGCAGCTTCCTTTGTTGATTTGTTAGATACAAGTGAAGCGGTTGATGATGATGCGTCCGTGGATGTCACGTGGGTGCCCGCTAGAAGAGAAGAAGAAGAGGGGGAAAGTTCATATGGGGAGACAGAGAGGAGGAGGAGACGAGTTGGAAGCAGGGGGAGGTTGTTGCAAGGAGATAGTGGCACAGTCAGACAGCATGCATCGGCACCCGAGGTCAGCCAGACAGCACGCCAATCAACGCATGCTGTTGCCACCACCAGAATGCCGCCATCGCAGAGCTCAGCAGTGTGGCATTTTTTTGTGTGTGTGTGGCTCTGACAACAGCGATGCCATTTGCAACCTGTGCCAAAAGAAACTGAGTCGTGGGAAGTCCAACACCAACCTAGGTACAACTGCTTTGTGAAGGCACATGATCTCACAGCACAAACGACGATGGGATGTACACATGAGTAGAAGCAGCACACAAACTCAAAGCCGCCATCCTCCTCCTGCTCTAGCATCTTCAGCCACGTCAACCACTGCTGTACTCCTTGCCCCCTCTCAACCATCTGCCACTCAGTCTCTCTTCCGTAACAGTTCCTGGTAATCTGCCCACAGTCAGGTGTCTGTCAAGGACATGTTTGAGCGTAAGAAGTCAATATCCCAAAGTCACCCCCTTGCCCGGCGTCTGACAGCTGGCTTGTCTGAACTCTTAGCCCGCCAGCTTTTACCATACAAGCTGGTGGAGTCTGAGGCGTTCAAAAAATTTGTATCTATTGGGAAACCGCAGTGGAAGGTACCCGGCCGAAATTTCTTTTCACAAAAGGCAATCCCCAACCTGTACTCGATTGTGCGAAAGGAAGTAACGGCATGTCTGGCACACAGCATTGGGGCAAGGGTCCATCTGACCACTGATAGCTGGTCTGCAAAGCATGGTCAGGGCCGGTATATCACCTACACTGTGCATTGGGTAAACCTGCTGACAGCTGACAAGAGTGGAATGCCTGGCTCTGCAGAGGAGTTGGTGACACCGCCACAACTTGCAGGCAGGCCTGCTGCTACCTCCAATACTCCTCCTACTCCATCCTCATCCATAACCTCTTCCTCAGCTGAGTCGTCTTCTGCTGCTGTGTCTTGCTCCACATCAACGGCACCCCCCCAGCTCCCCAGGTACTTTTCAACATCCCGGATACGGCAGTGTCACGCCGTCTTGGGGTTGACTTGCCTGAAAGCCGAGAGTCACACCGCACCAGCACTCCTGTCCGCCCTGAACGCACAGGTGGATCAGTGGCTGACTCCGCACCAACTGGAGATCGGCAAAGTTGTTTCTGACAATGGAAGTAATTTGGTGGCGGCATTGAAATTGGGCAAGTTGACACATGTGCCTTGCATGGCACATGTGTGTAATCTGATTGTACAACGCTTTGTGCATAAGTACCCAGGCTTACAGGATGTCCTGAAGCAGGCCAGGAAGGTGTGTGGCCATTTCAGGCATTCCTACACGGCCATGGCACACTTGTCAGATATCCAGCAGCGAAACAACCTGCCAATGAGGCGCTTGATTTGCAAATTCAACACTCCTAATGTTCGACCGCCTGCTCCAACAAGAAAAAGCTGTTAACGAGTATTTGTATGACCGGGGTGCTAGGACAGCCTCTGTGGAGCTGGGGATTTTTTTGCCACGTTACTGGACGCTCATGAGCAATGCCTGTAGGCTCATGTGTCCTTTTGAGGAGGTGACAAACCTAGTCAGTCGCACCGAAGGCACCATCAGCGACATCATACCATTTGTTTTCTTCCTGGAGCGTGCCCTGCGTAGAGTGCTGGATCAGGCTGTAAATGAGCGTGAAGAGGAAGAGTTGTGGTCTCCATCACCACCAGAAACAGCCTTATCAGCATCGCTTGCTAGACCAGCGGCAACGCAGGAAGAGGATTGTGAGGAAGAGGAGTCAGAGGAGGAATGTGGCTTTGAGGAGGAGGAGGAAGACCAAGCACAACAGGCATCCCAGGGTGTTCGTTGTTGTCACCTATCTGGTACCCGTGGTGTTGTAGGTGGCTGTGGCAAAGATGATACCTTCAGTGACATCAGTGAAGATGAGGAACAGGACCTGAGTAGCTCGGCATCCAACCTACGGAATCTACGCTACTAGACCCCTGGTATAAGCATAAAGTTAATGAAATGTTACCGAATTCCAGCAAGTCGGAAAGGATGGAGCAGTTAAAAAATAAATTAAAAAGTATGCTTTACACAGCATATAAGGATGATGTCACAGCACAACGGTAATCTAACAGGGGAAGAGATGAAAGTAATACTCCTCCCACGACCACGGTGGCAAGGACAGGATGCTTTCCAGACGTGTTGTTGATGGAGGACATGCAGACCTTTTTAACTCCTATGCATCGCCACAGCCCTTCGGGATCCAGCCTCAGAGAATGACTCAACCGACAGGTAGCAGACTACCTCGCATTAACTGCGGATCTCGACACTCTGAGGAGCAATGAACACCTTGAATACTGGGTGTGCAGGCTTGACCTGTGGCCTGAGCTATCCCAATTTGCAATCAAACTTCTGGCCTGCCCCGCTTCAAATATCTATCAAATGTATATTGCATCTATTGATCTATGTAATTTGTATCTATCATATGTGTTACGGTACCAACAGTGTACCAAGGGTTAATACCAGGGAACAACGTCCTGCATAGGGAATCAGCAATTCACAAACCAGCCAGTTTTCAGGTTTAAACAGAATATATGCTTTATTTGAAGGCAGCACACAGATTTATACACCCTGGCTTCAGGTTACAAAGGGCATTGGTTTAACAGTAAAGCAAACATATGAACAATGCATCAAACAATTGTCTATTCACAGGTAAAACAGATTAACATATTAAGTTAATTAACTAGGGAAGAACGTTTACTCAGACAATCTGATGTTGGGCAGTCTAGTTAACATAATCACACAAGGACACAATCAGTTTACCCAGACAGACTCCTGAGACACAATCAGATCTTAAACATACATAGAATACATCTTATTACAGAATATAGGAACAGTTCTTATTAGCTATAAAGTCTTTTATGCCCACTTTGCTTATAGAGTCACAATTGCTTCCACAAGGGGCACTCACACCCTGTACCCATCCTGTATTTATGGATACAGGGTGACATAAACATAAGACAGAGGTATGAAAGTACATGGGGTGTCCAGCATATAAAATTCCATATTTCCATGCAGTCTCTGGGTATCCTTAAGCCCATGTACCTCCAGCCCAAAGAATGTTCCATAACAGGCCCTCCAATGTACAGTGGCGAGATTGGTTTTGTCACATCTCTCCCCTTTTCCAAACAGACTAACAGGGTATCTGACCTCCTGCCGGTCAGTGCCCTGGTTAGTCCAGCAACCCACCCATAAAACACAATTAGTAGTACAGCCCACCCACAATAAATGGTTACTACACCTGAGTATGGGGAAAACTTGTCCATGTCCAGGTGCCTCACCACAGCTGTGTGGGGGACTGGTACGCTAAATTGGTGGGTTGCGAGGTGGGCAGAGACCAGCTGTACTCTGCCCGGGTGCCAGCACTACCATGGAAGTAGCCTGGTGGGAGCCTGGTTGCTGGAGGGGGAGACCGACTGTCTCCCCTTTGGATACATAGCTGTGCTGCTGGAGGGGGAGACCAATCGTCTCCCCTTTGGCTAAACAGCCGTGTTGCTGGGGGACAGGACCATCAAACTCCTCTCCCTCTGGTTTGTCATGCTCGGCTGTCCAGGGTATGTACTGTGCCATATACCACCAGAGCGCCTGGTAGGCATGTCAGTTTGCTGGGACAATCCATCTGTATTCCGGTTATGAGAGAGAATTCCTGTCCATACAAACAAGGGTTCAAATTCCTCAGTGCCCAGACCAGGGCCAAACAGTCCTTCAAAATCCCATCAGCTTCTTTACGAGTTTTCTGTACCTGCTCTTTATAGGTATCCACAATCCCTTCATACTGACATAGGGTGCCCTTGAGTTGCTGCACCTCTCTATGAGCCAGCGTCAGCTTCTCCTCCAGTGTCACTAAGTTTTTCTTTAATGTTTCATGTTCCACTCTCAAGCTGGTGTTTTCTGCAGTCTGTCGGTGCAGCTTGTCTAGCAGAGATTCCTGTTCTAAACGTGCTTTTTCCTCTGCGCTCCTCTTCTCCTTCATCAGCGCATTGTAACGGGACCTCCACATATCAATAGCGGATAGAGATTTACTGAGCTCAGCGTCCTGGGGCTTAGCAGCAGGTGGGTCAGTCTCTGCTGCACGGATCTGGGCACGGGTAGTCACAGAGTTAACATCAGCGGGACCCATAGGAGCGTAGGCAGAAACAAGGGGGGCCAAGTCATTTCCAAGAAGAACATCAGCAGGTAAGTCCTTCTTGACCCCCACATTCACAGGTCTAGCGCCCACTCCCCAATCCAAATGTACCCTGGCAACAGGTAGGCTGAACACATCGCCCCCTGCTACCCTCACAGCCACAGTGTCTCCAGTGTACTGTTTCTCAGACACCAAGTTCTTTTGAAGCAAGGTCATGGTAGCACCAGTATCCCGTAGACCACTGACCTTCTTCCCATTCACTTTAACCAGTTGCCGGTTATTCCGGTGGGCAGCTTGCACAAGGTCTGCCTCATGTAGGATGCTCCAGCATTCTTGCGCCTCTACGTAGCGGGCCGCAGGCTGAGGATTACGTGGGATTCCGCCGGCGGGTCTTCTCCAGGACTGCGCTTGGTTCGCTGCGTTTAGGGGACACTCTGGTCTTTTGTGCCCTAGTTGCTTACATCTAAAGCACCGAATAGGTTGTGAGTAGCACCGCAGGGCTCTCTGAGGGTAGTTCGTGGCCGGAGGCCGTGTGGTATAGTGGTGCGCCGGGGTTTGGTAACTGGCAGCTGCTGGGGTGACTGGGGGTCTGTACTCCACTCTAGCAGGGGGCTTAGTGGTAGCAGTGTCCAGTTTGCGGGCATCCGTATACTCATCTGCCAAGCGAGCCGCTTCCTGCAGGGTGGAGGGTTTACGGTCCCGAACCCACTCTCGAACTCCTGCGGGTAATTTGTCGAAGCAATGTTCCAACAGGAATAGCTGCAGCACCTCTTCCCCAGATATGGCTTGGCACCCCGCTATCCAGTGAGCTGCTGTGCGGTGCACCTTACATGCCCACTCAAGGTAGGAATCACCAGCTAATTTAACAGTGTCTCTGAACCGTCTCCGGTATGCCTCCGGTGTAACCGCATACCTAGAGAGCAGAGCCTCTTTTACAGTATTATAATCCCTGACTTCCTCATCTGGAATGGCCCGAAAAGCCTCTCTGGCCCGGCCGGATAATTTTCCAGATAATATCGTGACCCAGTCCTCTGCGGGTACCTTGTGTAGTGCACATTGCCTCTCAAAATCCGCAAGGTACCCATCAATCTCTCCTTCTGTTTCCAGGAAGTTTTTAAAAGCTGCAAAATTTACTTTTCTCTTTTCCATCTTAGTCAGTATTGTAATAATCCCCCTCTTCCTGAGGTTACTGGCTTGTGTAGTTGCTCTTCTGGGCGATAAGGTTCATTCCGTCGCTGCCACCAATGTTACGGTACCAACAGTGTACCAAGGGTTAATACCAGGGAACAACGTCCTGCATAGGGAATCAGCAATTCACAAACCAGCCAGTTTTCAGGTTTAAACAGAATATATGCTTTATTTGAAGGCAGCACACAGATTTATACACCCTGGCTTCAGGTTACAAAGGGCATTGGTTTAACAGTAAAGCAAACATATGAACAATGCATCAAACAATTGTCTATTCACAGGTAAAACAGATTAACATATTAAGTTAATTAACTAGGGAAGAACGTTTACTCAGACAATCTGATGTTGGGCAGTCTAGTTAACATAATCACACAAGGACACAATCAGTTTACCCAGACAGACTCCTGAGACACAATCAGATCTTAAACATACATAGAATACATCTTATTACAGAATATAGGAACAGTTCTTATTAGCTATAAAGTCTTTTATGCCCACTTTGCTTATAGAGTCACAATTGCTTCCACAAGGGGCACTCACACCCTGTACCCATCCTGTATTTATGGATACAGGGTGACATAAACATAAGACAGAGGTATGAAAGTACATGGGGTGTCCAGCATATAAAATTCCATATTTCCATGCAGTCTCTGGGTATCCTTAAGCCCATGTACCTCCAGCCCAAAGAATGTTCCATAACAGGCCCTCCAATGTACAGTGGCGAGATTGGTTTTGTCACAATATGTATATTGCATCTATTGATCTATGTAATCTATGTATCTATCTATCAAATCTATCTATCTCGTGGTTGTGCAAATGGACTGTTTGGGGTTGTTTGCGGTGCGTTACATGGGGAATTGGGTCTGTCACTGTGAAGCGGGCATAACCCTTACACTACCTGATCGATACAACGTCATACCTGATGTTTTAAAACACGTTATTCCAAACAATTTAGGAATGTTAGGTGATTTAGGCCCTTTATGGGTTAAAACCAGACTCTGCCTCAACTATGTAATTTTCCGTGGGAGTTTTGCCATAGATCCCCCTCCAGCATGCCACAGTCCAGGTGTTAGTCCCCTTGAAACAACTTTTCCATCACTATTGTGGCCAGAAAGAGTCCCTGTGGGTTTTAAAGTTCGCCTGCCTATTGAAGTCAATGGCGGTTCACCCGGTTCGCCGGTTTGCAAACAGTTACGGAAGTTCGAGTCGCGAACCGAAATTTTTAGGTTCGCGACATCACTACTATTGTCTCTTAGAAAGGATTAAATAGACTAAGCCCAACTATCCCCAAGATATATATTTACTTTGACCACATGTGTCATCACACTAGCTCTCATTTTATACTATAGATTTGAAGAGATAGGTTGGTCTACTCTATACATCTGCCCCATTTTTTGGATTTACATGTCCAAACAGGAACTAGTGATGGTCTGATATTACACAATAAGGCCAAGATGATGTGTACCTAAAAATAAAATATGGGGCTTTAAATCTCCATTACGACCCTTCCAACTTTTAGGACATATGATGTACATATGTAATTTTAGATATCCAATTCCAAATGATTTACTGAAATTTACAGATAGCATTAGTTTTATACATCACATTCTTCTCATATAGGTATATAGTTTCTATGTTCTGAAAACACAACTGTTTTAATACAAAAATATAAATGTCCACCCTGCTTTCACAAATGTCATACCATTACTCCCATCTTTAAAAGCTATGAATCTTTTAACCAGTTTCCATTTCTTCCAATGTTCAAGAGTTATGGACTCTTTTAACCAGTTTCTGTTGCTTCAGATATACAAGTATTGATAATTGACAAGCATATGGTTTCACCTTTTCCATGCGCATGGTTCCTCCCTTATCTGTTTTGAAAAAGAAGTATGAATCAGCGCTTATTTCTACCAGCCAAGTACAGAAAATTGTCCCTCTCACAAGGGCCAAAAAAGGGTTAGAAACTGAAGAGAAAAGTACTGGCGCTAACAGCTAAGGTATGTGATCCCAAAATCAATGAGTAATTCTCAATACACAAGAGGGGGTCAATACACCCAGGTGGAGGATAAGAAATATAGGATGTTATTTACAGTGAAGAGGTAGAATTATAAGTGAATTGTATCAGCAAGTGATCAATGTTAAAAAAAGGAAGACAGAAGTCAATGATTCTAAAAAGATATAAGTTTATTTAATACAATAAAATAAGGGTCAGATAAGATTGCACACGTAGTGTCTAGTGTGATGTGGATAGAGAAAATACCTAGCTCTAAGGATGAGCTCGAACAAGCAAATTGCAATAGGTAGATATTTAAAAACTATCTAAAACACTAGTTAAGAGTTAATCCTGGCTAGAAAATATATATTAACAATAATAATCACAGTGCTCTAACTAGAGCTAAAATTCACTAAGTGTGATTAATGTACATAAATGAAATTGAGAGGCAAACTAAAATACATTCAAGGCAATGCTAACTGACTGGACGTCCAGTTTAAAAATAGTACATATAAAACATAAAATAGTAAAAAACAGCGAGTGGGCTGTCGCACAGAACAAAGGTGTTTGCTGCCCAATAGAGCAATAGTCTCTATAGCAGACAGTGATCAGAACAATGACCGGTCATATCTATAGATCTAGGGTGGCTAATAGCAAGCAGGATGGCTATATGTAGTTGATCTTGCTCTGACGAGTATTGGATCAAGCTATCATATGAGAGGGGTACCTGAGGGTTGCCGGCTTGTAGTCTGTTGTGAGGGTGGCTACCAGGAGCCGTACCAAAAGATTGAATGAAGTAGGAAATCCCCTTGTTAGAACTTGGGTCCTTTGGGTCTTTATACTCCTCTCGCGGACCGTTTACTTTACCGCTGTCCTCTGGGCTGACAGGTGCGGTGCCGGTCGCTGGGGCTGTGTCAGATTCTCTCAGCTGTTGTAAGTGACGCTTCCGCTTATGTTCTGGATACTTTGCGTGTGGTCGTCATCAGCTGGGTTTCCAGTTTGTAATGTTTCCAAAGTAGGTCTGCTCAAATGACAGAGCTCACCAAATGTCTTAATTTCACGCCTGGGATATGACAGATATTTTCTTTTCTAGAACAAAGTGCCAAACAAAGTGCCAAACTTCAACGCGTTTCCCCCCTTCCTTGGGGCTTTTTCAAGAAGTGTTTAGTGTCAGTATTGGGTGCTATTAAATACCCCTCCTCTTGCTATTGATAGGTTAGTTTTAATATAGGGGTGTGGAAAACTCCTAAAGGCTCTCTTAAGGTGGTTCAGGTAAAGATACCTTTATTAAAAAGCAGTCATAGTCCTTTATTTAAAAGACAAATAAATATCTGTACATTCTGCACTTAGCACAGTACTAATCAAAAACACACCCTTTGGTGACCATATATAGGGAAATCTATAAACTAAACAATTTTAAACAGGTTAATTACTTTAAGAGTGTTTTTTTTTCTTTTTAGTATGTATATACCACTCACAGAGTAGAAACCTCTTAGATACATAGTGGTTATCAAACAATAGTGAACAGAGATAATTAACAGGGAGTAGAATAAGAAACAATATCACAATAAGGTGCATATGTTGGTATGTTCCCATAGTTTTTTCTATTCATCAAACATAAATGGTGTTATATCCAATTCTGAGTTAAGCCCTAATGGGTGTAAGGTTTTCATGTTATATATTAATTCTGCCTCTTTTTTTGAGTAACTTGGTATCAAAGTTTCCTCCTCTCCAATCTGGCTTCACTTTCATTATACCCCAAAAAGAGAGATCTTTAATTTTGTTATTGTGTACATCTCTAAAGTGTTTATACAAATGTGTGTCCATTTTCCCTTTTTCTATTATACAGAGATGTTCTCTTATTCGTTCTCTTAACGTTCTTGAGGTCTCCCCTAAATACTGTTTTTTACAGCTACATTGTAATAAATAGATTATGCCCTTATCAGTGCAGCATATTGTGTCTTTAATGGGGAATGTCTCACCGGTTTGTGTTGATTTGTATTCTTTAATTTTGCTGCTATAATTGCATGATCTACAGCAATGGCAAGGAAAAAATCCATATAATGGATTACCTGATAGGTCTTGTTCTTTTAAATTATTTTTCGTTTTGAATTCACTAGGTGCTAATATGGTTTTTAGATTTCTCGCTTTTTATAGATAAATTTTGGATTTTTGGAAATTTTGTCTCCTATAATGGGGTGCTCTCTGACATGATGCCAATGTTTTTTAATAATTCTCTCTATTCTTTTGTGTTCCCCATTGTATTGTGTTATGAAGGGGACTACTATCTCATCAGTTCCTTTAATTTCTGTTGTAGTTTTATCTTTATATTTTAATAATTGATGTCTATCTGTAAGTCTAATTTCCTTAAGATTGTCTTCTATCAATTTATCCTCATATCCTTTTTCACTAAATTTTGAGCTCAGGATTTTTGCTTGTTCCTCATAGTCTATTAAGTTAGAGCAATTCTTTCTTATTCGCAGGAACTGCGCTCTGGGGATATTATTTTTCCATTTTGGCAAATGGCAGCTATCTGCGTGTATGAAGTTGTTTGAGTCAACTTTCTTAAAAAAGGTTTTTGTAGTAAATGTATCTGTTTCCAATATAATGTCAAGATCAAGAAAAGAGATTTTTTCTTTGCTTAGTTCATACGTGAAAGACAATCCTTTATTATTAGTATTCATTGCTGTAAAAAATTCAATTAATGAGGTATTGTCTCCTTTCCAAATTATCAGAATATCATCTATGTATCTCTTGCATGACACCAGGTTTTGCGCCAAGCTACTAGAACCCAGAAATTCGGATTCCCAGTCTCCCATAAAAAGGTTTGCGTAGCTTGGCGCAAACCTGGTGCCCATAGCTGTACCTTTTATTTGTAGGTACATCTTCTGGTTAAAGGAGAATATATTATTCTCTAATATAAACCTGATACTGTCAAGTATGAATTCTCTTTGTTCTCTATCTATTGTGTTATCTTTGTGAAGAAAATTTGAAACCGCCTTGATACCTAATTCGTGTGCAATATTCGTATAGAGAGATGTCACATCACAGGTAGCCATTATTATCTCTCCCTCTACTTTCAGATTATCTAATAGTTGTAAAACTTGTGTTGAGTCTCTCAAAAAAGATGGCAATTGTCTTAAGTATTTTTGAAGAAACTTATCAATATACTGAGATAAGTTTGCAGTTAGTGACTGTATTCCTGATATAATTGGGCGGCCTGGGGGATTTTCTAAACTTTGGTGTATTTTAGGCAAGAAGTAAAATATTGGTATTTTTGGGAATTCTGAATATAAAAAGTTATATTCTTTTATGTTTAAAATGCCCTTTGTCTTGGCTTTATCTAAATGCATCTTTAGGATGATTTGGTCGGCTCTTGTGGGGTCTCTCTTCAGTTCCTTATATGTTGAATTATCATTTAATAATCTTTCTGCCTCTTGTATATAGTAGTCTTTATCCATAATGACAATTCCCTCCCCCCCTTTGTCCGCTGGTTTGAGGATAATAACTTTGTTCTTTTTTAACTTTTGGAGAGTAGCATTTTCTGATTTGGTCAGATTTAATGGAAGTTTCTTATTTAGATTGCATTTTTCAAGGTCTTTCTGAACTAGTTTTTCAAAGATTTCAACATTTTTTCCTTTATCATGTACCGGGTAAAATCTGGATTTGGGTTTCAGTTCAGTGTGTATAAATTTAGTAGTAGTTATTGTAGGTTGTTTATTATTAAATTCTAGAGGATGTTTTAGAAAATGTCTTTTTAACGTTAATTTATGTACGAATTGTGTCACATTGATGTGCGTTTCAAACTTATTAAGTTTTGTAGTTGGGGCAAAGGTTAAGCCACGTCCTAATACTTTTCTTTCTTCCTTACTCAACTCTATTTTACTGATGTTAAATACACCTTGGTTAGAGGGTTCTACCATATCTCCCTCCTTTCTCTGGGTCTCTTTATTAGTTCGTCTCCTTCCTTCTCTCTTTCCTCTAATGTTCTTTTTCTTTGATTCATTAGAGGAGCCAATTGCACTTTTTCTAGGATTACCCCCCTTGCGTGCTCTGCTCTTGGGTTGTCCCCTTAAAAATGTGCTCCTTGGGGTATGTCATTCCTATCTGTTTTGGGTTCATTTTCTGGTTTACGTGAGAGGGGTTGGTATCTCTTTCTTAAGGGTATACGCCAATTCTTTTCGTTTCTCTGTTTAGTGTAAGTTTGTCTTTCTGGAATTAGTCTATCTGAGGTTTTTCTCATATGATAGCTTGATCCAATACTCGTCAGAGCAAGATCAACTACATATGAGAGTGAACTTTTCACTTTTCACTGTTCATACAGCCATCCTGCTTGCTATTAGCCACCCTAGATCTATATATATGACCGGTCATTGTTCTGATCACTGTCTGCTATAGAGACTATTGCTCTATTGGGCAGCAAACACCTTTGTTCTGTGTGACAGCCCACTCGCTGTTTTTTACTATTTTATGTTTTATATGTACTATTTTTAAACTGGACGTCCAGTCAGTTAGCATTGCCTTGAATGTATTTTAGTTTGCCTCTCAATTTCATTTATGTACATTAATCACACTTAGTGAATTTTAGCTCTAGCTAGAGCACTGTGATTATTATTGTTAATATATATTTTCTAGCCAGGATTAACTCTTAACTAGTGTTTTAGATAGTTTTTAAATATCTACCTATTGCAATTTGCTTGTTCGAGCTCATCCTTAGAGCTAGGTATTTTCTCTATCCACATCACACTAGACACTACGTGTGCAATCTTATCTGACCCTTATTTTATTGTATTAAATAAACTTATATCTTTTTAGAATCATTGACTTCTGTCTTCCTTTTTTTAACATTGATCACTTGCTGATACAATTCACTTATAATTCTACCTCTTCACTGTAAATAACATCCTATATTTCTTATCCTCCACCTGGGTGTATTGACCCCCTCTTGTGTATTGAGAATTACTCATTAATTTTGGGATCACATACCTTAGCTGTTAGCGCCAGTACTTTTCTCTTCAGTTTCTAACCCTTTTTTGGCCCTTGTGAGAGGGACCATTTTCTGTACTTGGCTGGTAGAAATAAGCGCTGATTCATACTTCTTTTTCAAAATTGTCACTACTCTCACTTTTTTTAATCTAGCAGCTATTTTCTAAGTGATTGAAGAAAAAAACATATATTAAGTACCACTAAAATATGGATCTCTTCACAACAAGAAGCAACATATTACTAGAATTAGATAATGCAGACATAAATACAGAAGTAGAAATACCACAAGACACAAATTTAAGTACAAGGGATCTAATGAACGAACTTGAAAAATTATTAATCAAGGAACTGAAACAAAAAACTGAACTAAACTATTTAGAGAAATATATAGCCTTAAACATAGTCCCAAGGGGTCTAAGATTAGAGAAGAAATGCACATTTGAGCTCAATGAGTCCCTCCAAGATGAATGGTTTAACTCTTTAGAAAAAGCATCTTTTACTCTCATCAACATCATTAAAAAATCAAGAAATATTAGCTTAAAAGATATCGACAAAAGAGTAAATGAGATTAAAGATACTCTAGAGACTAGAAAAGACTCAGAGACCTTTAAAGAAAAACAAATTGAAATAATAAGAACTCTCAAACATACCAATAATGAATTACAATTAATTAAAAAAAGAAAACTAAAGAGAGATAAAGATGATTATGCTGCTAACATTATAGAAGAAGATACCCAAAGAAATACAATACACCCACATGAGAACAAAAATATAATACATAATGTAAAACTAAAACCTTCCTTTAATGAAAGATCAGCTAATCCCAGAACCCCAAGTAACCATAGGAAAAATGATAACTACAGAAGTAGAAACACGTCAGCATTTAATTCACCTATTATATCTAGAAATGATAACCAATATGAGACTAACCATAGTTGGCAAAATTTACCACCAAAAAGACAGGAATTTAATAATCAACAGTCTTACTATTTTAATCATGAAAGATCTAATAGGAACTACCCAGACTATGAGAGAAACTTCCCAAATCAATACAATAACTATCCATCTAATGAATGGAGAAATGATAGAAACTCAGTGAGACCACTCATGGAAAGGCACAATGGCTACCCCCCACATGAATGGAGAAATGAAAAAACCTCAGATAGACTAATTCCAGAAAGACAAACTTACACTAAACAGAGAAACGAAAAGAATTGGCGTATACCCTTAAGAAACAGATACCAACCCCTCTCACGTAAACCAGAAAATGAACCCAAAACAGATAGGAATGACATACCCCAAGCAGCACATTTTTTAGGGGACAACCCAAGAGCAGAGCACGCAAGGGGGGTAATCCTAGAAAAAGTGCAATTGGCTCCTCTAATGAATCAAAGAAAAAGAACATTAGAGGAAAGAGAGGAGGAAGGAGACAAACTAATAAAGAGACCCAGAGAAAGGAGGGAAATATGGTAGAACACTCTAACCAAGGTGTATTTAACATCAGTAAAATAGAGTTGAGTAAGGAAGAAAGAAAAGTATTAGGACGTGGCTTAACCTTTGCCCCAACTACAAAACTTAATAAGTTTGAAACGCACATCAATGTGACAAAATTCGTACGTAAATTAACGTTAAAAAGACATTTTCTGAAACATCCTCTAGAATTTAATAATAAACAACCTACAATAACTACTACTAAATTTATACACACTGAACTGAAACCCAAATCCAGATTTTACCCGGTACATGATAAAGGAAAAAATGTTGAAATCTTTGAAAAACTAGTTCAGAAAGACCTTGAAAAATGCAATCTAAATAAGAAACTTCCATTAAATCTGACCAAATCAGAAAATGCTACTCTCCAAAAGTTAAAAAAGAACAAAGATATTATCCTCAAACCAGCGGACAAAGGGGGGGAATTGTCATTATGGATAAAGACTACTATATAAAAGAGGCAGAAAGATTATTAAATGATAATTCAACATATAAGGAACTGAAGAGAGACCCCACAAGAGCCGACCAAATCATCCTAAAGATGCATTTAGATAAAGCCAAGACAAAGGGCATTTTAAACATAAAAGAATATAACTTTTTATATTCAGAATTCCCAAAAATACCAATATTTTACTTCTTGCCTAAAATACACAAAAGTTTAGAAAATCCCCCAGGCCGCCCAATTATATCAGGAATACAGTCACTAACTGCAAACTTATCCCAGTATATTGATAAGTTTCTTCAAAAATACGTAAGACAATTGCCATCTTTTTTGAGAGACTCAACACAAGTTTTACAACTATTAGATAATCTGAAAGTAGAGGGAGAGATAATAATGGCTACCTGTGATGTGACATCTCTCTATACGAATATTGCACACGAATTAGGTATCAAGGCGGTTTCAAATTTTCTTCACAAAGATAACACAATAGATAGAGAATAAAGAGAATTCATACTTGACAGTATCAGGTTTATATTAGAGAATAATATCTTCTCCTTTAACCAGAAGATGTACCTACAAATAAAAGGTACAGCTATGGGCACCAGGTTTGCGCCAAGCTACGCAAACCTTTTTATGGGAGACTGGGAATCCGAATTTCTGGGTTCTAGTAGCTTGGCTCAAAACCTGGTGTCATACAAGAGATACATAGATGATATTCTGATAATTTGGAAAGGAGACAATACCTCATTAATTGATTTTTTTACAGCAATGAATACTAATAATAAAGGATTGTCTTTCACGTATGAACTAAGCAAAGAAAAAATCTCTTTTCTTGATCTTGACATTATATTGGAAACAGATACATTTACTACAAAAACCTTTTTTAAGAAAGTTGACTCAAACAACTTCATACACGCAGATAGCTGCCATTTGCCAAAATGGAAAAATAATATCCCCAGAGCGCAGTTCCTGCGAATAAGAAAGAATTGCTCTAACTTAATAGACTATGAGGAACAAGCAAAAATCCTGAGCTCAAAATTTAGTGAAAAAGGATATGAGGATAAATTGATAGAAGACAATCTTAAGGAAATTAGACTTACAGATAGACATCAATTATTAAAATATAAAGATAAAACTACAACAGAAATTAAAGGAACTGATGAGATAGTAGTCCCCTTCATAACACAATACAATGGGGAACACAAAAGAATAGAGAGAATTATTAAAAAAACATTGGCATCATGTCAGAGAGGACCCCATTATAGGAGACAAAATTTCCAAAAATCCAAAATTTATCTATAAAAAAGCGAGAAATCTAAAAACCATATTAGCACCTAGTGAATTCAAAACGAAAAATAATTTAAAAGAACAAGACCTATCAGGTAATCCATTATATGGATTTTTTCCTTGCCATTGCTGTAGATCATGCAATTATAGCAGCAAAATTAAAGAATACAAATCAACACAAACCGGTGAGACATTCCCCATTAAAGACACAATATGCTGCACTGATAAGGGCATAATCTATTTATTACAATGTAGCTGTAAAAAACAGTATTTAGGGGAGACCTCAAGAACGTTAAGAGAACGAATAAGAGAGCATCTCTGTATAATAGAAAAAGGGAAAATGGACACACATTTGTATAAACACTTTAGAGATGTACACAATAACAAAATTAAAGATCTCTCTTTTTGGGGTATAATGAAAGTGAAGCCAGATTGGAGAGGAGGAAACTTTGATACCAAGTTACTCAAAAAAAGAGGCAGAATTAATATATAACATGAAAACCTTACACCCATTAGGGCTTAACTCAGAATTGGATATAACACCATTTATGTTTGATGAATAGAAAAAACTATGGGAACATACCAACATATGCACCTTATTGTGATATTGTTTCTTATTCTACTCCCTGTTAATTATCTCTGTTCACTATTGTTTGATAACCACTATGTATCTAAGAGGTTTCTACTCTGTGAGTGGTATATACATACTAAAAAGAAAAAACACCACTCTTAAAGTAATTAACCTGTTTAAAATTGTTTAGTTTATAGATTTCCCTATATATGGTCACCAAAGGGTGTGTTTTTGATTAGTACTGTGCTAAGTGCAGAATGTACAGATATTTATTTGTCTTTTAAATAAAGGACTATGACTGCTTTTTAATAAAGGTATCTTTACCTGAACCACCTTAAGAGAGCCTTTAGGAGTTTTCCACACCCCTATATTAAAACTAACCTATCAATAGCAAGAGGAGGGGTATTTAATAGCACCCAATACTGACACTAAACACTTCTTGAAAAAGCCCCAAGGAAGGGGGGAAACGCGTTGAGGTTTGGCACTTTGTTTGGCACTTTGTTCTAGAAAAGAAAATATCTGTCATATCCCAAGCGTGAAATTAAGACGTTTGGTGAGCTCTGTCATTTGAGCAGACCTACTTTGGAAACATTACAAACTGGAAACCCAGCTGATGACGACCACACGCAAAGTATCCAGAACATAAGCGGAAGCGTCACTTACAACAGCTGAGAGAATCTGACACAGCCCCAGCGACCGGCACCGCACCTGTCAGCCCAGAGGACAGCGGTAAAGTAAACGGTCCGCGAGAGGAGTATAAAGACCCAAAGGACCCAAGTTCTAACAAGGGGATTTCCTACTTCATTCAATCTTTTGGTACGGCTCCTGGTAGCCACCCTCACAACAGACTACAAGCCGGCAACCCTCAGGTACCCCTCTCATATGATAGCTTGATCCAATACTCGTCAGAGCAAGATCAACTACATATGAGAGTGAACTTTTCACTGTTCATACAGCCATCCTGCTTGCTATTAGCCACCCTAGATCTATAGATATGACCGGTCATTGTTCTGATCACTGTCTGCTATAGAGACTATTGCTCTATTGGGCAGCAAACACCTTTGTTCTGTGCGACAGCCCACTCGCTGTTTTTTACTATTTTATGTTTTATATGTACTATTTTTAAACTGGACGTCCAGTCAGTTAGCATTGCCTTGAATGTATTTTAGTTTGCCTCTCAATTTCATTTATGTACATTAATCACACTTAGTGAATTTTAGCTCTAGTTAGAGCACTGTGATTATTATTGTTAATATATATTTTCTAGCCAGGATTAACTCTTAACTAGTGTTTTAGATAGTTTTTAAATATCTACCTATTGCAATTTGCTTGTTCGAGCTCATCCTTAGAGCTAGGTATTTTCTCTATCCACATCACACTAGACACTACGTGTGCAATCTTATCTGACCCTTATTTTATTGTATTAAATAAACTTATATCTTTTTAGAATCATTGACTTCTGTCTTCCTTTTTTTAACATTGATCACTTGCTGATACAATTCACTTATAATTCTACCTCTTCACTGTAAATAACATCCTATATTTCTTATCCTCCACCTGGGTGTATTGACCCCCTCTTGTGTATTGAGAATTACTCATTGATTTTGGGATCACATACATTAGCTGTTAGCGCCAGTACTTTTCTCTTCAGTTCCTCCCTTATCTTTAACAGCATTTATACACATATAAACAGATTTTTTTAGACATCTTCATAATCTAAGATAAGACGTGCAGGTTTTATCTGCTGATCGAATACTGAGCACTATGTGGGATTTTAGATTTTAGATCTATTACACTCATAGGTGCTCAAATTAATGACTTTATAAGATCCTTTAAACAAACGGCTTTTATTATTTACCTTTTCACCATTACATCATTCCACCATATTCATTTATTCCCCATACACTAGATATGAATCATTTATTATTGTTCATATCAATAAGAATTTAGCATTTTTCAAGCATCATCAAAGAAACACTGACATCTTTGAGTTTATATACAACACAATTAAAATTAGTTTCACATAAAAAATAAAAAAAAATATGCCCATTAAGATGGTTTTCAAATAATAGTGACCATATTTGGCATCAAATAACCAGAACCGGAAGTGAGTAGTGAATCGGCGAAACCAGAAGTGGTATTAGCGAAACCGGAAGTGACACGCCGAAACCGGAAGTGGAATTAGCGAAACTGGAAGTGACATGCAAAACCGGAAGTACCGGTATTTATCGATTTTTTTAACAATAATAGAACAAAAATTCTACATAGAGACGAAATATATGGGGCAATTAGAATGCCAATGTATAGACAAAAGACACACACGCACTTTGGTATGTAATACAAGCGATAATAACCATAATTAAAACCTAAAGGGAAAGAGTAAAACTATGTCCCAGAATTCAATGGGTCTAACAGGAAGAGGTGTCACATCTGGTTTTGGCGCCAAAACCACTACCAATCACATCACTTGGTACCCTATATAAGCTCCCAGTAGTTACATATCAGTATAGTCTTGAGAAAGGTCTTGATACAGGCCGAAACGCGTTTACACAGACATACTGGTGAGCTTATTTCTTTATATCCTAAAGTGTAAATGCTTTATTGCACTATTGTTTGTTTTTGTTTATTCACAGGTTGGACTTTTTATGGTTATTTTGATCATCATCAGTTTTCTCACTCTTTTTTCACTTATATTTTTTACTATGATACACTGTTTCAATTATTGATTGGATACACAATTTTCACATTCATTTTTTGGAGTTTACATTAGTTTGGACTTCCTTTTTTGGACACTATTTTGTACTATTTTTGTTGTAAGTTTTTGATACCGTTTGACTTCTATAATGATTTGCCACTAATGGATTTATTGGATTGCTGATACACCAAGCTTGACCACTTTGGGTCACTGATTGAACCTTCACCCGTGTTTGGATTCATCTTAATTTTGTTTTTTTGCAATTTTCCACTTACAGATACAGGACTTTTCATCTTATATTCACGTATTGTTTTTACTGTTTGGTATTTGTACACCTTAATTTTTACCATTTCTACTGTGTTAATCTATTTGTATTTGCATTTTGACCTGTTTTATCGTTTAGTTTTAACCTTGATTTTAGATATATCATGGATCCATGTTAGTGACAGACCATATTAATGTTAGTGATAGGCCATTTTAATCTATGTTTTTACACTTCATTTCCTGTTTTCATTTCATTAAATTGTGATTCCTTTTATATATAACTTGAGTTGTTTACCAGTTTAAGCCTAATAAGCTTTTAGCGCTCACTCCCTCCTTTGTTATACTTTTAGCTATCTGAAGTCCGCTAGGGGACTTTTTTTGGTAGTGAGCTTTAGGCAACCCATATAGCGCTTGGGTACTATATTTATTTGTTAATTTAATTTATTTAATTGATGTTAATTTAGTTAATTTATTTAATTATAGTGTAGTGTTAGGTTTTATTTTAACTTAGGTTAGGTTTTATTTTACAGGTACTTTTATATTTATTTTAGCTAGGTAGTTATTAAATAGTTAATAACTATTTAATAACTATTCTACCTAGTTAAAATAAATACAAACTTGCCTGTAAAATAAAAATAAACCCTAAGATAGATACAATGTAACTATTAGTTATATTGTAGCTAGCTTAGGGTTTATTTTATAGGTATGTATTTAGTATTTAGTAGGAATTATTTAGGTAATGATAGTAATTTTTATTTAGATTTATTGTAATTATATTTAAGTTAGGGGGTGTTAGGGTTAGACTTAGGTTTAGGGGTTAATACATTTAGTATAGTGGTGGCGACGTTGGGGGTGGCAGATTAGGGGTTAATAATATTTAACTAATGTTTGCGAGGCGGGAGTGTGGCGGTTTAGGGTTTAATATGTTTATTATAGTGGCCGCGACGTTGGGGGCAGCATATTAGGGGTTAATAAGTGTAGGTAGGTTGCGGTGACATTTGGGTTGGCAGATTAGGGGTTAATAAATGTAATGTAGGTGTAAGCGATGTTGGGGGCAGCAGATTAGTGGTTCATAAGTATAATGTAGGTGGCGGCGGTGTCCAGAGCTGCAGATTAGGGGTTAATAAATATAATGCAGGTGTCGGCGATGTCGGGGGCAGCAGACTAGGGGTTAATAAGTATAAAATTAGGGGTGTTTAGTCTCGGGGTTCATGTTAGGGTGCTAAAAAGCAATCTGGATATTTGCAAAAAGATGAATCCTTACTAATGTGTACAAAATTTACTATGTGTGATAATCCTAAAATGATTTAGCCTTTGGATGATGAACAATTCTTAATTGAACAATAATTAATTGGGAAAAAGTAAATAATTAAGTGAAAGGTGTTGGGATGTGAATATAAGAAATACGTGAATGTTTATAAAAAAATAATAATAAGTTGTTGTGGACATAAAAAAGTTCCTAACATACGCCTAGATTTAGAGTTTGGCGTTAGCCATCAAAAGCAGCGTTAAGGGGTCCTAACGCTGCTTTTTACCGCCCGCTGGTATTTAGAGTCAGACAGGAAAGGGTCTACCGCTCACTTTCTTTCCGCGACTCCTGGCTACCGCAGATCCCCTTACGTCAATTGCGTATCCTATCTTTTCTATGGGATTTGCCTAACGCTAGTATTTGGAGTCTTGGAAGAAGTGAGCAGTAGAGCCTCTACCGACAAGACTCCTACCGCCAAAAAAAGTCAGTAGTTAAGAGCTTTATGGGCTAACGCCGGAACATAAAGCTCTTAACTACTGTGCTATAAAGTACACTAACACCCATACACTACCTATGTACCCCTAAACCGAGGCCCCCCCACATCGCAAACCCTCTAATAACATTTTTTCCCCCTAATCTGACGACCGGACACCTCCACGACCTACATTATAGCTATGAACCCCTAATCTGCTGCCCCTAACATCGCCGACACCTACATTATATTTATTAACCCCTAATCTGCCCCCCCACGTCGCCGCTACCTAACTACAATTATTAACCCCTAATCTGCCGACCAGACATTGCGACACTATAATAAATGTATTAACCCCTAAACCGCCGCACCCCCGCCTCGCAAATACTATAATAAATTGTATTAACCCCTAATCTGCCATCCCTAACATCGCTGCCACCTACCTTCAATTATTAGCCCCTAATCTCCCACCCGCAAAGTCGCCGCTACTATAATAAAGCTATTAACCCCTAAGTCTAACCCTAACCCTAACACCCCCTAACTTAAATATAATTTTAATTAAACAAAATAATTTTACTATCATTAAATAAATTATTCCTATTTAAAACTAAATACTTACCTATAAAATAAACCCTAATATAGCTACAATATAACTAATAGTTACATTGTAGCTATTTTAGGATTTATTTTTATTTTACAGGCAACTTTGTATTTTTTTTAACTAGGTACAATAGCTATTAAATAGTTAATAACTATTTAATAGCTACCTAGTTAAAATAAGTACAAAATTACCTGTAAAATAAATCCTAACCTAACACTACACTATCAATAAATTAATTAAATAAATTAACTACAATTAGCTAAACTAAAATACAATTAAATAAACTAATCTATAATACAAAAAAACAAACACTAAATTACAGAAAATAAAAAAATTACAAGAAGTTTAAACTAATTACACCTAATTTAAGCCCCCTAATAAAATAAAAAAGCCCCCCAAAATAATAAAATGCCCTACCCTATTCTAAATTACAAAAGTAATCAGCTCTTTTACCAGCCCTTAAAAGGGCTTTTTGCGGGTCATTGCCCCAAAGTAATCAGCTCTTTTACCTGTAAAAAAGAAATAATCCCCCCAACATTAAAACCCACCACCCACATACCCCTACTCAAACCCACCCAAACCCCCCTTAAAAAAACCTAATACTAACCCCCTGAAGATCTCCCTACCTTGAGTCGTCTTCACCCAACCGGGCCGAAATCTTCATCCAAGGTGCGCAGAAAAGGTCCTTCATCCAGTAGAAGTCTTCATCCAGGCGGCGTCTTCAATCTTCATCCATCCGGAGCGGAGCCATCTTCCAAGTTGCCGACGCAGAGCCATCCTCTTCATCTGGAGTCTTCTTACACAATGACGGTACCTTTAAGTGACGTCATCCAAGATGGTATCCCTTCAATTCCGATTGGCTGATAGGATTCTATCAGCCAATCGGAATTAAGGTAGTAAAAATCTGATTGGCTGATTCAATCAGCCAATCAGATTGAAGTTCATTTCGATTGGCTGATCCAATCAGGCAATTGGATTGAGCTCGCATTCTATTGGCTGATTGGAACAGCAAATAGAATGCGAGCTCAATACGATTGGCTGATTGGATCAGCCAATCGGATTGAACTTCAATCTGATTTATTTATTTAATGATAGTAAATTTATTTTGTTTAATTAAAATTATATTTAAATTAGGGGGGTGTTAGGGTTAGGGTTAGACTTAGGTTTAGGGATTAATAACTTTATTATAGTAGCGGCGACGTTGCGGGCGGGAGATTAGGGGTTAATAATTGTAGGCAGGTGGCGGCGATGTTAGGGAGGGCAGATTAGGGGTTAATAAGTGAAGGTAGGTGGTGGCGACGTTGTGGGGGGGGGAAGATTAGGGGATAATAAATATAATATAGATGTCGGCGATGTTAGGAGCAGTAGATTAGGGGTTCATAGCGATAATGTAGGTTGCGGCGGTGTCCGGAGCGACAGATTAGGGGTTAATAATATAATGTAGGTGTCAGCAATAGCGGGGGCAGCAGATTAGAGGTTAATAAGTGTAAGGTCAGGGGTGTTTAGACTCGGGGTTCATGTTAGGGTGTTAGGTGCAGACTTAGAAAGTGTTTCCCCATAGGAAACAATGGGGCTGCGTTAGGAGCGGAACGCTGCTTTTTTGCAGGTGCTAGTTTTTTTTTTCAGCCAGCTCAGCCCCATTGTTTCCTATGGGGATATCGTGCATGAGCACGTTTTTCCAGCTTACCGCTACCGTAGGCAACGCTGGTATTGAGAGTAGAAGTGGAGCTAAATTATGCTCAACGCTCCCTTTTCTGAGGCTAACGCAGCCATTCAGACAACTGTAAATACCAGCGTTGTCTTAAGGGTGTGCTGAAAAAAAAGCAGCGTTAGCACCGCGGGTCTTTACCAACAAAATTCTAAATCTAGGCCATTGGTTCTTAATCATTTTATGACTGAGTGCTAAAACATATAGTATGTGCTAAAACATATATAGTCTCCTAAGTGTTGTAAATAAAAAGATAACCACAAAGAGTTAATAAGCAAATGAGTGAGGATAAAGTGATCAGCCTAAGAGGTAGTTAACTATGGCAATCTTACAAGAGTATAAGGGATCCTGTGACTGTGTGTTATAACTGCATTTACTTCAGAATTAGCAAACAAACTGGGATGTATCAAGATAAGCATACAAAATGAATTAGGTATAAATAGCTGATTTACTAAACATAGATAAATACAAGGTAAAGGTATATGGAAAATAATATATAGCCTCAAAGGAGGCTATATCTTGAGTGAGGTGTAAAGTTCATCACTTGTCTATATTTGGTTCATGTTAGGGTGTTAGGTGTAAACATAACTTTTATTTCCTCATAGAAATCAATGGGGCTGTGTTACTGAGATTTACGCTGCTTTTTTGCAGGTGTTAGACTTTTTCTCAGCCGGCTCTCCCCATTGATTCCTATGGGGAAATTGTGCACGAGCACGTACGACCAGCTCACCGCTGACTTAATCAGCACTGGTATTGGAGTGTGGTAAGGAACAAAAGTTTGCTCAATGCTCACTAGCGCTGTATGTAAGTGAACGGTGAGAAAAAACTGCACGTTAGCACCGCACAGCTCATAACGAAAAACTCGTAATCTAGGTGCTTGAGATCACAATTTCTTGTGTCTTGGTTTCAGTGAGCTTGCATCTAATATATACTATCCTAAAACAGTTAAGGAAATTTGGATATGTGCACCTTGAGAATAGTGATGTCGCGAACAGTTCGCCGGAGAACAGTTCCCGGCGATCTTAGCTTGTTCACGTTCACAGCGGAGGGCGAACATATGCGATGTTCGATCCGCCCCCTATTCGTCATCATTGAGGAAACTTTGACCCTGTATCTCACAGTCTGCAGACACATTTCAGCCAATCAGCAGCAGACACTCCCTCCCAGACCCTCCCAGCTCCTGGGCAGCAGCCATTTTAGATTCATTACGATCCTGTATTCTTAGTGAGAGGAGGGTTAGTGCTGCTGCTGGTGATTTTATAGGGAAATTGATAGCTAGGCTAGTGTATTCAGTGTCCACTACAGTCCTGAAGGACTCATCTAATCTCTGCTGTAAGGACAGCACCCCAAAAAGTCCTTTTTAGGGCTAGAACTTCAGCCCAAAAAGCCCTTTTTAGGGCTAGAACTTCAGTCTTTTTTTTTTTTTAATCTAATTGCATTTGCCTGCCTGTCAGCCTGTGTGTGAGGCTCACAGCATATACTGTGATTAATTGCTCTGTGCCACCACTCCTATCTGGTGTAACATTAGTGTAATTTTTTTTAAAAATTTTTTACATCAGTTTGCTATTGTAATCTAATTTCATTTTCCATTAGGCCTGTGTGTCAGGCCCACAGCATATACTGTGATTAATTGCTCTGTGTCACCACTGATATCTGGTGTAACATTAGTGTAAATAAAAAAAAAAAACTTTTACATTAGTTTGCTAGTGTAATCTAATTTCATTTTCCATCAGTCCTGTGTGCCAGGCCCACAGCATATACTGTGATTAATTGCTCTGCCACCACTCATATCTGGTGTAACATTAGGGTAAATTTAAAAAAACAAAAAAACTTTTACATCAGTTTGCTAGTGTAATCTAATTTCATTTTCCATCAGGCCTGTGTGTCAGGCCCACAGCATATACTGTGATTAATTGCTCTGTGCCACCACTCCTATCTGGTGTAACATTAGTGTAAATTAAAAAAAAAACATTTTACATCAGTTTGCTAGTGTAATCTAATTTCATTTTCCATCAGGCCTGTGTGTCAGGCCCACAGCATATACTGTGATTAATTGCTCTGTGCCACCACTCCTATCTGGTGTAACATTAGAGTAAATTTAAAAAGAAAACTTTTACATCAGTTTGCTAGTGTAATCTAATTTCATTTTCCATCAGGCCTGTGTGTCAGGCTCACAGCATATACTGTGATTAATTGCTCTGTGCCACCACTCCTATCTGGTGTAACATTAGTGTAAATTTAAAAAAAAACTTTTACATCATTTTGCTAGTGTAATCTAATTTCATTTTCCATCAGTCCTGTGTGCCAGGCCCACAGCATATACTGTGATTAATTGTTCTGTGCCACCACTCATATCTTGTGTAACATTAGGGTAAATTTTTTAAAAAAAACTTTTACATCAGTTTTCTAGTGTAATCTAATTTCATTTTCCGTCAGGCCCACAGCATATACTGTGCCTAATTGCTCTGTTTTCCACCACTCATATCTGGTGTCACATTAGTGTAAATTTTTTTATAAAAAACTTTTACATCAGTCTGCTAGTGTAATCTAATTGCAGTTGCAAGGCCAGCCTGCCACTGCCAGCCTCAGTACCACCACTCATATCTGGTGTAACATTAGTGTACATTTTTTTAAAAACATTTTTTTACATCCGTCTGCTAGTGTTGTTTAATTTTAGTTGCCAGGCCAGCCTGCCACTAGTGCCAGCCTGTGTGTCAGGCTCCCAGCATATACTGTGCCTACTTCCATCCTCAGTGCCACCACTCCTATCTGTTGTAACATTAGTGTAAATTTTTTTATAAAATTTTCTTACTTCAGTCTGCTAGTGTTATTTAATTGCAGTTGCCTGCCTGCCAGCGTGTGTGCCAGACCCACTTTCCAACTAGTGCCACCAATCATATTTGTTACAACAGTAGTGTAAATATTTAAAAAAACAAACTATTTGACTGTGAAACATCAGTCTGTTAGTGTAATGTAATTGAAATTGCCTGCCTGCCAGTGTGTGTGCCGGGCCCACTTGCCAAGTTAGTGGCACCACTCATATTTGTTGTAACAGTAGTGTAAATATTTTAAAAAAACTTTTTTGACTGTGAAACATGTCTGCTAGTGCAATCGAATTGCAGTTGCCTGCCTGCCAGCCAGCGTGTGTGCCAGGCCCACTTGCCAACTAGTGCCACCAATCATATTTGTTGTAACAGTAGTGTAAATATTAAAAAAAAATATTTGGACTGTGAAACATCAGTCTGCTATTGTAATCTTATTGCATTTGCCTGCCTGCCAGCGTGTGTGCCAGGCCCACTTGCCAAGTTAGTGGCACCACTCATATTTGTTATAACAGTAGTTTAAATATTTAAAAAATAAACATTTTTGACTGTGAAACATCAGTCTGCTTTTTTGTGTCAGGCTCACAGCGTATACTGTGCCCACTTGCCCAGTGCCACCACTCATATCTTGTTTAATAGTAGTGTAAGTGTACATTTAAAAAAAAAAAATCTTTTTGGATTGTGAAACATCAGTCTGCTTTTTTGTGTCAGGATCACAGCGTATACTGTGCCCACTTGCTCAGTGGCACCACTCATATCTTGTTTAATAGTAGTGTAAGTCTACATTTAAAAAAAAAAATGACAGGCAGAGGCAGGCCACCCCGCAGGTGCCGTCGTGGTGCTGTGCTTCCCTTTGATCCTACAATAATGCACAGTGTTCAGAGGCCACGTGACATGAATGCAAAAAGTTCTGAGGAGGACCTAGTTGAATGGCTAACACAGGACACCCAAACTTCTACAGCTTCCGCTCCTAACCTTGACGCACCATCCACCTCCAGTTTAGCTGCAGGCACCTCTCAAGTGACCAGTGCCTCTCGCCCACCTGCCGCCAACACTAGCACCACAGCCGCTTCACTTGATCTGTCAGAGGAGTTATTGACACATCAGTTGGAAGAAATGAGTGATGCACAACCATCATTGACAGAGGATGTAGATAACAGTGATATGTCTCAGTCAGGCAGCATTACAGACATGGACGTACGGTGTGATGATGATGATGGTGATGTTGTACCCGCTGCTGCTTCCTTTGTTGATTTGTGAGATACAAGTGAAGCGGTTGATGATGATGCGTCCGTGGATGTCACCTGGGTGCCCGCTAGAAGAGAAGAAGAAGAGGGGGAAAGTTCAGATGGGGAGACAGAGAGGAGGAGGAGGAGGAGGAGACGAGTTAGAAGCAGGGGGAGGTCATTACAAGGAGCTAGTGGAACAGTCAGACAGCATGCATCAGCACCCGGGGTCAGCCAGACAGCACACCAATCAACGCATGCTGTTGCCACCACCAGAATGCCGTCATCGCAGAGCTCAGCAGTGTGGCATTTTTTTGTGTGTCTGCCTCTGACAACAGAGATGCCATTTGCAACCTGTGCCAAAAGAAACTGAGTTGTGGGAAGTCCAACACCCACCTAGGTACAACTGCTTTGTGAAGGCACATGGTCTCACATCACAAACGCCGATGGGATGAACACATGAGTAGAAGCAGCACACAAACTCAAAGCGACCATCCTCCTCCTGGTCCAGCATCTTCAGCCATGACAACTACTGCTGTACTCGTTGCTGTACTCCTTGCCCCCTCTCAACCATCCACCACTCAGTCTCTCTTACGTAGCAGTTCCTGCTCATCTGCCCACAGTCAGGTGTCTGTCAATGTCCCAAAGTCACCCCCTTGCCTAGTGTCTGACAGCTGGCTTGTCTGAACTCTTAGCCCGCCAGCTTTTACCATACAAGCTGGTGGAGTCTGAGGCATTCAAAAAATTTGTATCTATTGGGACACCACAGTGGAAGGTACCCGGCCGAAATTACTTTTCACAAAAGGCAATCCCCAACTTGTACTCGATTGTGTGAAAGGAAGTAATGGCATGTCTGGCACACAGCGTTGGGGCAAGGGTCCATCTGACAACTGATAGCTGGTCTGCAAAGCATGGTCAGGGCAGGTATATCACCTACACTACGCATTGGGTAAACCTGCTGACGGCTGACAAGCATGGAATGCGTGGCTCTGCAGAGGAGTTGGTGACACCGCCATGACTTGCAGGCAGGCCTGCTGCTACCTCCTCTACTCCTCCTACTCCATCCTCTTCCATAACCTCTTCCTCGGCTGAGTCCTCTTCTGCTGCTGCATCTTGCTCCACATCAACGGCACCCCCCCCAGCTCCCCAGGTACTTTTCAACATCCCGGATACGGCAGTGTCACGCCGTCTTGGGGTTGACTTGCCTGAAAGCCAAGAGTCACACCGCACCAGCACTCCTGTCCGCCCTGAATGCACAGGTGGATCAGTGGCTGACTCCGCACCAACTGGAGATTGGCAAAGTTGTTTCTGACAATGGAAGTAATTTGGTGGCGGCATTGAAATTGGGCAAGTTGACACATGTGCCGTGCATGGCACATGTGTGTAATCTGATTGTACAATGCTTTGTGCATAAGTACCCAGGCTTACAGGACATCCTGAAGCAGGCCAGGAAGGTGTGTGGCCATTTCAGGCGTTCCTACACGGCCATGGCGCAGTTGTCAGATATCCAGCAGCGAAACAACCTGCCAGTGAGGTGCTTGATTTGCGACAGCCCGACACGGTGGAATTCAACACTCCTAATGTTCAACCACCTGCTCCAACAAGAAAAAGCTGTTAATGAGTATTTGTATGACCGGGGTGCTAGGACAGCCTCTGGGGAGCTGGGGATTTTTTTGCCAAGTTACTTGACGCTCATGCGCAATGCCTGTAGGCTTATGCGTCCATTTGAGGAGGTGACAAACCTAGTCAGTAACACCGAAGGCACCATCAGCGACATCATACCATTTGTTTTCTTCCTGGAGCGTGCCCTGCGAAGAGTGCTGGATCAGGCCGTAGATGAGCGTGAAGAGGAAGAGTTGTGGTCTCCATCACCACCAGAAACAGCCTTATCAGCATCGCTTGCTGGACCAGCGGCAACTCAGGAAGAGAATTGTGAGGAAGAGGAGTCAGAGGAGGAATGTGGCTTTGAGGAGGAGGAGGAAGACCAAGCACAACAGGCATCCCCGGGTGGTCGTTGTTGTCACCTATCTGGTACTCGTGGTGTTGTATGTGGCTGGGGGGAAGAAGATACCTTCAGTGAGGACGAGGAACAGGACATGATTAGCTCGGCATCCAACCTTGTGCAAATGGGGTCTTTCATGTTGTTGTGCCTGTTGAGGGACCCTCGTATAAAAAAGCTGAAGGAGTACGACCTGTACTGGGTATCCACGCTACTAGACCCCCGGTATAAGCATAAAGTTACTGAAATGTTACTGAATTCCCACAAGTCGGAAAGAATGGCGCACAGTGCCCCAAATTTGAAGTAGGAGGACCGACCAAGCATCTTTTTCCATCTCCCGGTTCCTAAAAATTATCTCCGGGTTCCTAAAATCGATGGCATACCTGTACTCTATTGTGCAAAAGGATGCCATATGTGGTATTTAATGCTGTTGTGCCTGTTGAGGGTCAGGGAGATCCTGGTATAAAAAGACTGAAGGAGAACGACCTGTACTGGGTGTCCAAGCATCTTTTTCCATCTCCCGGTTCCTAAAAATTATCTCCGGGTTCCTAAAATCTATGCCATACCTGTACTCTATTGTGCAAAAGCATGGCATATGTGGTATTTCATGCTGTTGTGCCTGAGGGTCGGGGACCCAAGTATAAAAAGGCTGAAGGAGAACGACCTGTACTGGGTGTCCAAGCATCTTTTTCCATCTCCCGGTTCTTAAAAATTATCTCCGGGTTCCTAAAATCGATGCCATACCTGTACTCTATTGTGCAAAAGGATGGCATATGTGGTATTTCATGCTGTTGAGGGTCGGGGAGATCCTAGTATAAAAAGCCTGAAGGAGAACGACCTGTACTGGGTGTCCAAGCATCTTTTTCCATCTCCCGGTTCCTAAAAATGATCTCCGGGTTCCTAAAATCAATGCCATACCTGTACTCTATTGTGTAAAAGGATGGCATATGTGGTATTTCATGCTGTTGTGCCTGTTGAGGGTCGGGGAGATCCTCGTATAAAAAGGCTGACAGAGAACGACCTGTACTGAGTGTCCAAGCATCTTTTTCCATCTCCCGGTTCCTAAAAATTATCTCCGGGTTCCTAAAATCGATGCCATACCTGTACTCGATTGTGCAAAAGTAAGTCATGGCAGATGGGGTCTTTCATGCTGGCGTGCCTGTTTGGGGTCGGGGACCCTCGTATAAAAAGGCTGAAGGAGAACGACCTGTACTGGGTGTCCAAACATCTTTTTCCATCTCCCGGATGTAGCGGTACTCCACTAGAGGGTCTCCCTTCCTCTGTCCAAACCCAGGGGTGGCCACTGGATAGTGGGAACAGAGATATAGTTGCTGAGACCGGGGTCAAGCCGGGGTGTATCTCCCCCAGCTGGGCTGCTCTCAGTGGACTCCCAGTCAGGTTGCGTCCTCTCTGCCCTGCAGCTTTTTCTTGGCAGGTATCGTCCCCTCTGCCTGTCTGCTTCTTGGCAGGAATAGATCCCTCTGCCTCCAAATAGTGGGACCAGGGCTATCGTGGCTGAGACCAGGGTCAAGCCAGCGGCTGTATCTCCCCCAGCTGGGCTGGTCTCAGTGGGCTCCCAGGCAGGTAGCGTCCTCTCTCCCCTGCAGCTCTTTCTTGGCAGGTATCGTCCCCTCTGCCTGTCTGCTTCTAGGCAGGAATAAATCCCCCTGCCAGGCTGCTTCTTGGCAGGAATAGATCCCTCTGCCTCCAAATAGTTGGACCAGGGCTATCGTGGCTGAGACCGGGGTCAAGCCAGCGGCTGTATCTCCCCCAGCTGGGCTGGTCTCAGTTGGCTCCCAGGCAGGTAGCATCCCCTCTGTCTGCTTCTAGGCAGGAATAGATCCCTCTGCCTCACTGCACACTTCCAGCAGGTAGCTTGCCCTCTGGTTTTTATAGGCAGGAATCGATCCCTCTGCCTTGCTGCTCCTTTCAGGTAGGCCAGCTCTTTGCATACAGGCCCACAGACTGTAACATAATGCAGGGTTAGAACCTCTGCAACTGGTATACCTGAAAGAATCAGACAGCACAAAAAGGCAATCCCGGACCCCAACCTGTACTCGATTGTGCAAAAGGAAGTAACCTTACCATGGGTCACAGACCGCATGTTTTATTGTTATACTCTTTCAGGGAAATTATATAACTATCAATCGTATCATTCAAATATATATTGCATCTATTGATCTCTGTAATTCATATCGATCAAATGTATATTGCATCTTTTGATCTATGTAATTAGTACCTATCAAATGTATATTGCATCTTTTGATCCATGTAATTCGTATCTATCAAATGTATATTGCATCTTTTGATCTATGTAATTCGTATCGACCAAATGTATTTTGCATCTTTTGATCTATGTTATTCGTACCTATCAAATGTATATTGCATCTATTGATCTATGTAATCAATGGATCTATCGATCTCGTGGCCGGACTGTTTTGTGACAGCAACTTGTGTTTCGGCCAAATTTGAAGTAGGAGGACAGACCAAGAATCTTCTTCCATCTCCCTGTTCCGAAAATCAAGGCCATATAGATCTCCCCCGATAGGGGGAGTAACAGGTATTAAACTGCTAAGAATAGTACTACTTAATACTTAACACACCACGGGTCCCAGACCGCATGTCTTATTGTTATACTCTGTCAGGGAAATTATATAACTATCAATCGTATCAATCAAATATATATTGCATCTATTGATCTCTGTAATTTGTATCGATCAAATGTATATTGCATCTTTTGATCTATGTAATTCGTACCTATCAAATGTAAATTGCATCTTTTGATCTGCCTTGCTGCTCCTTTCAGGCAGGCCAGCTCTTTGCATAGAGGCCCACAGACTCTGTAACAGATCTCTCTTGCAGGGAGAGGTGCAGCCAGAATGCAGGGTCAGAACCTCTGCAACTGGTATACTCGATTGTGCAAAAGGAAGTAACCTTACCATGGGTGTCAGACCGCATGTTTTATTGTTATACTCTGTCAGGGAAATTATATTACTATCAATCGTATCAATCAAATATATATTGCATCTTTTGATCCATGTAATTCTTATCTATCAAATGTATATTGCATCTTTTGATCTATGTAATTCATATCTATCAAATGTATATTGCATCTTTTGATCTATGTAATTCATATCTATCAAATGTATATTGCATCTTTTGATCTCTGTAATTCGTATCTATCAAATGTATATTGCATCTTTTGATCTATGTAATTCGTACCTATCAAATGTATATTGCATCTTTTGATCTGCCTTGCTGCTCCTTTCAGGCAGGCCAGCTCTTTGCATAGAGGCCCACAGACTCTGTAACAGATCTCTCTTGCAGGGAGAGGTGCAGCCAGAATGCAGGGTCAGAACCTCTGCAAATGGTATACTCGATTGTGCAAAAGGAAGTAACCTTACCATGGGTCCCAGACCGCACGTCTTTGTAATTCTCTGTCTGGGAAATTATATATCTTTCAAATTAGCTATTTATCTATCAAATCTATCTAACTATCAATCTTATCTATCAAATGTTTATTGCATCTATTGATCTATGCAATTCGTATCTATCAAATGTATATTGCATCTATTGATCTATGGAATTTGTATCTATCAAATGTATATTGCATCTTTTGATCTATGTAAATCGTATCTATCAAATGTATATTGCATCTATTGATCTATGGAATTCGTATCTATCAAATGTATATTGCATCTATTGATCTATGGAATTCATATCTATCAAATGAATATTGCATCTTTTGATCTATGTAATTCGTATCTATCAAATGTATATTGCATCTATTGATGTAATTCGTATCTATCAAATGTAAATTGCATCTTTTGATCTATGTAATTCGTATCTATCAAATGTATATTGCATCTTTTGATCTATGTAATTGGTATCTATCAAATGTATATTGCATCTATTGATCTATTTAATCTATGTATCTATCTATCTATCAAATCTATCGATCTCGTGGTTGTGCAAATGGTCTGTTTGCGGTTGTTTGCGGTGCGTTAAACGGGGAGTTTGGTCTGTCACTGTGAAGCGGGCGTAACCCTTACACTACCTGATCGATACAACATCATACCTGATGTTTTAAAGCACGTTATTCCAAACTATTTTGGAATGTTAGGTGATTTATGCCCTTTATGGATTAAAACCAGACTCAGTCCAGGTGTTAGTCCCCTTGAAACAACTTTTCCATCACTATTGTGGCCAGAAAGAGTCCCTGTGGGTTTTAAAATTCGCCTGTACATTGAAGTCAATGGCGGTTGGCCCGGTTCGCTGGTTTGCGAACATTTACGGAAGTTCGCGTTCGCCATTAGCGAACACAAAATTTTAGGTTCGCAACATCACTACTTGAGAATTGATGTAATAACAAAGCTTTCCCCTACCCCATGGATTATGAATAACATGCATTTGATTTTTTTCATGCTAATTGTTATGTCCAGTAATACATTATTATTGGGGTCAGTTAGTGATACTTTGTATAAATCGCTATATGTAATTAATGTGGTTTCTAATTTTTCCATATTTTAATGTTTGCCCTCTTTAAATATGTCCGCTGAGTATTTTCAGAGTTTCTAAGCGAGTTAAAATGTCTGTACCTTTAAATAAAACGGCTTCCTTTTAATTAACAATAACCATGTTAGCTATATAAGTCTATCCGTTCATTATGGCCATATGTTTTTTATTAAGGCACAGGTCTGCCAAAACACGTAAGACAAGAAACAGTCATGTTGCAGTGTTTCTAAATGGGATTTTACTACCCCTTTTTTCTTTTATTGTGATGGTTATGTGACGCAATAAAGTTGGCTTTTAACTTTTCGCTATGTGCCTGGAGGTTCGTTGGTTACCTGACTGTTTTGAATCCTTCTTACCGACTGGAGCCTCTGCATATGGACCAACCACAGAAGGGCTGGATGGTGTCATCATTTTGAATACCCTATTGGACGCAGGCCTGTGACGCAGCTGGGAGTGTGATCACTGTACGCTGACCTCTGACAGCGTCCTTCTTTTGACTCTGGCTACTGAGGATCCTTGGGAGACAGAGAGCTGCAAATTAGGCTTTTTTACACAGCGGGGACCCAGACCGATCACAGGACGTGGTGCGGTAAGCTAAGCCTAACTGTAAGTTGTCAGCAGTATGATTAGCTATACCGGAGAACGATCTGCTAAGCCTGAACACATTGATTAACAGCTTAATATGTCTTTGCTCCCAGACTTTACCGCAAATGTGTACTTACAATCCTTTAAGGGTAATTGAGTATTGGATATAAGGTTTACTCTGACGGACAATCCACTGCACCTTGTGTCACCTAAGAGGAGTTTTCTGTTTGTTTTTTGCTTATCACTTCTTTATTCCTTAGTGACTTGGTTCAGCAATAGGATTTGCCTAATTTATACATTTGCCCTCTGGTTTCATATTTTTATAATATCACATAATTGCACAATTGTGAACTCAGAGTTATTCTCACTTAGATCCCTCACCACCTTGGATTTGGCGAGACTGACCATTGAGGATACTTTTGTTAACAAACAGACTACACTATCAGTTAGTGACATTTTATTCCCCTGGAGAGGAGTCTCATAAAGAAATATAGAACTTGGTGGGACAAGAGGTCCCTGGAAAAGTATTTGTTGATGAACTTGATATCCAGGGGTTTGAGGCTTCAATGATGGTGAATGATGCCTCTTTCATTTTAGAATGGAATAATGCCCTAACTGAATGTTCAAAAAAGCTAATGGAACTAATTATAAAGCATAAAGAGAACCAGCTTGCCAAGGTCAGGGAGGAACTATCAGACCTACAGTGGCAATTGAATAATTACACAGCCCACCCTAAATATCACGAATTGGATGGACAACTTAATGAGACTGTTAACAAATTCAGGGTGGAATTGGACAATTTCAAACTTAAAACATTTAATAGAGATAATGATGATCATATTAATAATAGAGTGTATGTTTGGCATAATTGCTCTAATAGGCAAAATAGAAACAGGTCTAGATCTAGGTCCAGGGGCAGATATCAAGCACAGATTCAGGATAAGAAAGTTACATTTTCTGATACAGACTATTCTGACGATGAGAAAACTGAACAAGTCAGTCAAATTCAGACAAATATCCAGGTAGATGAGGGCCTAGTTGTCAGACCAAAGGTGACCGGTAGCAGTAGACCTGATCCTATTATCACTAGAACATTCACTAAGAATAATAAAAATAACACTGAAATGATCCTCATGACATCAGTTGAGGAATGTAGACAGGAATTTCTAAGTTATAGTGAAGGAGATACTAGATCCAGAGTGCTGGTAGTTAAACCTTGCATTAAAATAGGAGAACAGCAGGTTTTTCACAGGGACATAAAAGCAAACAAAGGAGGAGGCAACATAGGAAGAGGCCAAAGGGGTAGAGGAGGCAAAAGATACCACAGGGGGGCATGCAACAAATATGTAGTATGAAGTATATTAAACTTACTATACCAGAAGAAGAGGTTTTAAGGTATGGTTTGGGGTTTGTACCCAGCTCTAAATTTGATCTCTTCCATACTATAGTTGATTTGAATAAAATGGTCAGGGATCTGACTTTGAGAAAGTTTTTTTGGAATAAAAATAAGTGCCCTGCCCCCATTGACACTGTCAGTGATAATTTGCAAGACCAGATCATGATGGATCTCCCTAAGATATACGACTTAGTGGATTTTAAAGAATCCTGTGATTATCTTATACTACATGATCTGCTGGGTTGAGTCCCTTTTTGTAACCTTTGGTTTTTCAACTTCCATCACACTTAAAGGATACCAAACACCTACTTAATAGTGAGACAAGTAGTATGGGTAAAAGGTTACACATGGCTTACGGTGGACGTAGTGGAATTGTACTCAGCCATCCCCACAATTTTGGTTTAGAGGCTATTAGGCACACTTTGGATAAATTCAGCAACTATGATACTAAATTAAAGGATTATATCTTGAGAGTTTTGGATTTTCTACTAAAGCATAATTTTTTCAAATTTGAAGGTGATTTCTACATCCGTGGGCGTGGGACTGCAATGGGTGCTAATTTTGCCCCAGCCTACGCTAACCTTTTTATGGGTTGGTGGGAGGCGTCCCACATCTTTGGAGGTGGAAATCCCTTCCATGACTGTATTTAGATGTATAAAAGGTACATCGATGATCTCTGGTTCATTTGGACAGGAGATCAGGGTGTCATCCCTAACTTTGTTGAATATCTTAATTCTAATGATTTCAGTCTATCATTTACGTATTCTTTTGACCCTATTGCTATACCCTACTTGGATGTTAATATGATCATGATACTTGCATGATCCCCACTACTCTACCGTACGCCAATAGCCTCTAATTCTATCTTGCATGCTAGGAGTTGCCACTCCAGGCATGCTGGGATTTGAAGTGGCTTAAGGCCAATTTATCTACATTAAGCAGAATTGTACAAAAGAGAGTGATTGTGCTAAAGAAAGTGAAACTATAATTTCCCAGTTGCTTGAGAGGGGCTACTCAGAGAAGACAATTAGAAGAGCATACTTGGAGGTTACTAGACTAGATAAAGAGTCTATGCTGCATAACAATAAGGTTCCTGATAATAAAAAGGGAAAGAATTTTGATTGATCCAAACCTGTATTCATAACCACCTACAGCCCTTAGTTCACCAGATCTGTGACATAAATGATAAACATTTACCAATACTCACTGCTGAAGATAGACTTAAAAACTTTGTTTCAACAATTGTAAGTTTGTTGCCAAGATGTGTTGTACTCTTGGTAATATACTATCACTGAGTTTTTTAAGGCCCTCAGGAACAAATGTGAATTGTTGGCTCAGTGTTAAAGGACATTATAAATGTCATTTCAGAAACTGCATAGCTTGTGTTTTTTCTGAGATTACCAGAACCTTCCAATAAAAAAACCACACAGAAGGTCTTGGACTTATCTAGCGGCACAAATTGCCATACCACCTTTGTGCTATACCTGATGGAATGCACCAAATGTGAAAAGCAATACATTTGTATGCACCTCCAGGAAAGCATGCAGCAGAATTAGGGAACAAAACAAAAATATAGAAAATGGTTTGGGATGTTCCGACCTAGTCAGACATTTTATTTATGTACACAAACAAAATATAAATATTCAAATGGCAGGTTATAGAGCAGGTACGCCACCCCTGTGAGAGGAGGTGATAGAACTGATAGGCTCTACGCATTGGGGGGGTTTATTTATCCCAATGTTAGTAACTCAAGCAGTATTATCTGACTTTCTCCCTATTGGCTTAAAATGAATCAACAAACATTTCCTCTCTATTCAATCCCTAATAACAATTTTTTTTTTAATAGGGGTCAATGTTTCTGTTTAATAATCCCCTTTATTTAAGGACACACATTGTGGGGGTTGTGATAGGCTTCTTTGAGCAGACATACGCCTAGATTTAGAGTTTTGTGGCCAAAGTGGTGCATTAGCTACGCGTGCTTTTTTTCTGTCCGCACCTTTTAAATACCGCTGGTATTTAGAGTTCACAGAATGGCTGCGTTAGGCTCCAAAAAAGGAGCGTAGAGCATATTTACCGCAACTTCAACTCTCGATACCAGCGGTGCTTACGGACGCGGTCAGCTTCAAAAACGTGCTCGTGCACGATTCCCCCATAGAAAACAATGGGGCTGTTTGAGCTGAAAAAAAACCTAACACCTGCAAAAAAAGCCGCGTTCAGCTCCTAACGCAGCCCCATTGTTTGCTATGGGGAAACACTTCCTACGTCTGCACCTAACACTCTAACATGTACCCCGAGTCTAAACACCCCTAACCTTACACTTATTAACCCCTATTCTGCCGCCCCCGCTATCGCTGACACCTGCATATTTTTTTTAACCCCTAATCTGCCGCTCCGTAAACCGCCGCTACTTACATTATCCCTATGTACCCCTAATCTGCTGCCCCTAACACTGCTGACCCCTATATTATATTTATTAACCCCTAATCTGCCCCCCACAATGTCGCCTCCACCTGCCTACACTTATTAACCCCTAATCTGCCGAGCGGACTGCACCGCTATTATAATAAAGTTATTAACCCCTAATCCGCCTCACTCCCGCCTCAATAACCCTATAATAAATAGTATTAACCCCTAATCTGCCCTCCCTAACATCGCCGACACCAAACTTCAAACATTAATTCCTAATCTGCCGACTCGAGCTCACCGCTATTCTAATAAATGTATTAACCCCTAAAGCTAAGTCTAACACTAACACCCCCCCTAAGTTAAATATAATTTAAATCTAACGAAATAAATTAACTCTTATTAAAAAAATTATTCCTATTTAAAGCTAAATACTTACCTGTAAAATAAATCCTAATATAGCTACAATATAAATTATAATTATATTATAGCTATTTTAGGATTTATATTTATTTTACAGGTAACTTTGTATTTATTTTAACCAGGTACAATAGCTATTAAATAGTTGAGAACTATTTAATAGCTAAAATAGTTAAAATAATTACAAAATTACCTGTAAAATAAATCCTAACCTAAGTTACAATTAAACCTAACACTACACTATCAATAAATTAATTAAATAAAATACCTACAATTATCTACAATTAAACCTAACACTACACTATCAATAAATTAATTAAATACAATACCTACAAATAAATACATTTAAATAAACTAACTAAAGTATAAAAAAGAACTAAGTTACAAAAAATAAAAAAAATATTTACAAACATTAGAAAAATATTACAACAATTTTAAACTAATTACACCTACTCAAAGCCCCCTAATAAAGTAACAAAGCCCCCCAAAATAAAAAAATGCCTTACCCTATTCTAAATTACAAAAGTTCAAAGCTCTTTTACCTTACCAGCCCTGAACAGGGCCCTTTGCGGGGCATGCCCCAAAGAATTCAGCTCTTTTGCCTGTAAAAAAACACATACAATACCCCCCCCAACATTACAACCCACCACCCACATACCCCTAATCTAACCCAAACCCCCCTTAAATAAACCTAACACTAAGCCCCTGAAGATCTTCCTACCTTATCTTCACCTCGCCGGGTATCACCGATCGGTCCTGGCTCCAAAATCTTCATCCAACCCAAGCGGGGCTGGCGATCCATAATCCTGCGGCTGAAGAGGTCCACAAGAGGCTCCAAAGTCTTCATCCTATCCGGGAAGAAGAGGCGATCCAGACCGGCAACCATCTTGATCCAAGCGGCATCTTCTATCTTCATCTGATGAGGAACGGCTCCATCGTGAAGACCTCCAGCGCGGACCAATCTTCTTCCTCCGATGTCCAACTGAAGAATGACGGTTCCTTTAAGGGATGTCATCCAAGATGGCGTCCCTCAAATTCCGATTGGCTGATAGGATTCTATCAGCCAATCGGAATTAAGGTAGGAAAACAGCCAATAGAATGCGAGCTCAATCTGATTGGATCAGCCAATCGGATTGAACTTGATTCTGATTGGCTGATTCCATCAGCCAATCAGAATTTTCCTACCTTAATTCCGATTGGCTGATAGAATCCTATCAGCCAATCGGAATTCGAGGGACGCCATCTTGGATGACGTCCCTTAAAGGAACCGTCATTCTTCAGTTGGACGTCGGAGGAAGAAGATTGGTCCGTGCTGGAGGTCTTCACGATGGAGCCGTTCCTCATCGGATGAAGATAGAAGATGCCGCTTGGATCAAGATGGTTGCCGGTCTGGATCGCCTCTTCTTCCCGGATAGGATGAAGACTTTGGAGCCTCTTCTGGACCTCTTCAGCCGCAGGATTATGGATCGCCAGCCCCCGCTTGGGTTGGATGAAGATTTTGGAGCCAGGACCGATCGGTGATACCCGGCGAGGTGAAGATAAGGTAGGAAGATCTTCAGGGGCTTAGTGTTAGGTTTATTTAAGGGGGGTTTGGGTTAGATTAGGGGTATGTGGGTGGTGGGTTGTAATGTTGGGGGGGGTATTGTATGCGTTTTTTTACAGGCAAAAGAGCTGAATTCTTTGGGGCATGCCCCGCAAAGGGCCCTGTTCAGGGCTGGTAAGGTAAAAGAGCTTTGAACTTTTGTAATTTAGAATAGGGTAGGGCATTTTTTTATTTTGGGGGGCTTTGTTATTTTATTAGGGTGCTTAGAGTAGGTGTAATTAGTTTAAAATTGTTGTAATATTTTTCTTATGTTTGTAAATATTTTTTTATTTTTTGTACTTTAGTTAGTTTATTTAAATGTATTTATTTGTAGGTATTGTATTTAATTAATTTATTGATAGTGTAGTGTTAGGTTTAAATGTAGATAATTGTAGGTATTTTATTTAATTAATTTATTGATAGTGTAGTGTTAGGTTTAATTGTAATTTAGGTTAGGATTTATTTTACAGGTAATTTTGTAATTATTTTAACTATTTTAGCTATTAAATAGTTCTTAACTATTTAATAGCTATTGTACCTGGTTAAAATAAATACAAAGTTATCTGTAAAATAAATATAAATCCTAAAATAGCTATAATATAATTATAATTTATATTGTAGCTATATTAGGGTTTATTTTACAGGTAAGTATTTAGCTTTAAATAGGAATAATCTATTTAATAAGAGTTAATTTATTTCGTTAGATTTAAATTATATTTAATTTAGGGGGGTGTTAGTGTTAGGGTTAGACTTAGCTTTAGGGGTTAATACATTTATTACAGTAGCGGCGAGATTAGGTCGGCAGATTAGGGGTTAATAATTGAAGTTAGGTGTCGGCGATGTTGGAGAGGGCAGATTAGGGGTTAATACTATTTATTATAGGGTTATTGAGGCGGGAGTGAGGCGGATTAGGGGTTAATAACTTTATTATAGTAGCGGTGCGGTCCGCTCGGCAGATTAGGGGTTAATAAGTGTAGGCAGGTAGAGGCGACATTGAGGGGCGCAGATTAGGGGTTAATAAATATAATATAGGGGTCGGCAGTGTTAGGGGCAGCAGATTAGGGGTACATAGCTATAATGTAGGTGGCGGTGGTGTACGGAGCGGCAGATTAGGGGTTAATAATAATTTGCAGGTGTCAGCGATAGTAGGGGTGGCAGATTAAGGGTTAATAAATATAATATAGGGGTCGGCGGTGTTAGGGGCAGCAGATTAGGGGTTCATAGGGATAACGTAGTTGGCGGCAGTGTACGGAGCGGAAAATTAGGGGTTAAAAAATTTAAATATAGTGGTGGCGATGTGGGGGGACCTCGGTTTAGGGGTACATAGGTAGTTTATGGGTGTTAGTGTACTTTAGAGCACAGTAGTTAAGAGCTTTATAAACCGGCGTTAGCCCAGAAAGCTCTTAACTACTGACTTTTTTCTGCGGCTGGAGTTTTGTCGTTAGATTTCTAGCGCTCACTTCAGCCAAGACACTAAATACCAGCGTTAGAAAGATCCCATTGAAAAGATAGGATACGCAAATGACGTAAGGGGATCTGCGGTATGGAAAAGTCGCGGCTGGAAAGTGAGCGTTAGACCCTTTCCTGACTGACTCCAAATACCGGCGGTAGCCCAAAACCAGCGTTAGGAGCCTCTAACGCTGGTTTTCACGGCTACCGCCCAACTCTAAATCTAGGCCATAGATTGCAATTTTTCTAATACATACAACATGTATACATCTTGGTTTCAGTGAGCTTGCATCTAATATATCCTAATACGGTTAATGAAAATTTGGATTTGTGCACCTTGAGAATCGATGTAATAACAACGCTTTCCCCTACCCTATGGATTATGGATAGCATGCATTTGATTTTTTTCATGCTAATGAAAGTTATGTTCAGTTAGTGATGCTTTGTATAATGACTATATGTAATTAAGTTGGTTTCTAATTTTTCAATATTGGAATGTTTGCCTTCTTTAAATATGTCCGCTGAGTCTTTTCAGTGTTTCTAATTGAGTTTTAATGTCTGTACCTTTAAATTAACAATTACCATGTTAGCTATATAAGTCTAGCCATTCATTATGGTCATATGTTTTTTATTAAGGCACAAGTCTGCCGAAACGTGTAAGACAAGAGACATATTGCCGTGTTTCTAAATTAGATTTTATAACCCCTTTTTTCTTTTATTGTTATGGTTATGTGACCGCTATAATGTTGGGTTTTAACTTTTTGCTATGTGCCTGGAGGTTCGTTGGTTACCTGACTGATATATATATATATATATATATATATATATATACATATACATACAGAGAGAAGCACACTCACAGGAAGGAACAACTAGCTCAATACCATTGTTAACCTGTTCTATGGTGATTTACCACCTTGGTGCAGCTTCATTTAGCCCAGTAATGCTTTTCACAGAGTAGAACCCTGCTGCAGTATATCATTCTGATCCCGCCTATTACAGTCAGTCCAGCACCAAAATACCAGGAAATTCACTCTAAACAAGGAACACAGCAACCCCAGACGATTACTGGGCTAAAAGAAGTTGCACCCAGCCATAGAACAGGCTAACAATGGTATTAAGCTGGTTGTTCGTTCCTGTGAGTGCACTTCTCTCTGTGTATGTATGTGTGTGTGTATATATATATATATATATATATATATATATATATATATATATATATATATATATATATATATATATATATATATAGGTATAGATATATATGTTACCATAATATCATCAGATATATAGATAAAATGCTCTTGGGTCTCCCTAAGAGTAATGGGGGAAACCAGACGTGGACTCCTTGCACACATGCCCTTAGAGAGATGCGACTGCACCTCACTGACGAGGCCCACAGAAGACTGAAACGATTGTCTGGGGTTGTTGTTTCTCTTGTTCAGAGAAGAATTGCCTGGTATTTCGGCGCTGGTCTGTCATTGGACAGGGTCAGACTGATATGCTACAGGATATTTTTTCTCTGTGAAAAGGCATAGTGTGCTAAAAGAGTATGCACCCTGAGTGGCACTGAAAATAAAAAAGCATGGAAGTTATTCTAGCTTTTGTTCTGTCTCAGCTGAGTGCGTCTCTCTCTCTCTCTTTTATATTTATGCAAATTGCTCTTGGGTCTCCCTAAGAGTAATGGGGAAAACAGACGTGTACTCCTTGCACACATGCCCTTAGAGAGATGCAACTGCACCTCACTGACAAGGCCCACAGAAGGCCGAAACGATCATCTGGGGTTGTTGTTTCTCTTGTTCAGAGAAGAATTGCTTGGTATTTCGGCGCTGGACTGTCATTGGGCATGGTCAGACTGATATGCACTCTGAGTGGCACTAAAAATTAACTGGCATGGAAGTTATTCTAGCTTTTGTTCTGTCTCAGCTGAGTGTGTCTCTCTCTCCTTTTTTATATTTATATATATATATATATATATATATATATATATATATATATGTGTGTGTATTTCTAAATAAATACAACATATTCTTTAATGTAAAGAACATAGGAATATAAAATATTCATATTTTCATGTTGGGTTAGCACAAATAAAAATATGTGATCGGGTTTGTGCGTGAGTGAGTGTCATGCCGCGCCGCTCTAGCCATTCCTTGGGGCGGCGTCTCCTTCCCTGCTCATTGCCAGGGGTTGTGTCAGGTCCGGACGTTGTCACCGCACGCTCTTCTCTCACTGATGCCAGTCCGGACATCTGTGGCGCAAATCTTGTGCCTCTGTAAGCCTATTCAAAATGATCTATCACTGCCCAAGTAAAGGTGTTACTTTGTGTGCTCCTGGGAGTGATAGATAGTTATTGCTATATTGCCTTATTGTTTTTGAACCCTGCCTGTCTGACTACTCTGCCTGTTATACCCCTAAATTGCTGGATTGATATACTGCTGATGAACTCCGCTTGTCTGACTACTCTACCTGTTTAACCCCTAAATTACTGGATTGATATACTGCTGCTGAACTTGGCTTGTCTGACTACTCTACCTATTTAACCACTAAATTGCTGGACTGATACTCTGCTGCTAAACTCTGCCTGCCTGACCATTCTAGTGGTTTGCCCTTGGACTTGCTTTATCATTGCCAAACCCTGTCTGTCTGACCATTCTAGTGGTTTGCCCTTGGACTGCTTTACCGTTACCAAACTCTGCCTGCCTGACTATTCTAGTGGTTTACCTTGAACTGTTCTACCATTGCCACTGAAGACTATTCTGCCTGTGGTGAGTGCTGCCTTCCTCATCTTGCTAACTTTCTCAGCTCTGGGAAATTCCCTATCTTTTCTGGCTTGATGCCGGAATAACAAGACTACTGGCCGATTTCGGTCTGATAGAGGAGTATCCCAGAAGCATTACAGTGAGGTGTTTTTTTTTTTTTCTCCACTTTTTGGGTAGTGCGGATGCTGCATGTACCCCCGATGTTTCCAGATCGCTGGAAACAAGAGTTAGGAGTCATAAGACTGCTGCTCCTTAATTTTAGCCGCTACCTCTGAAGTGGCGGACTGCAATCAATATTAATACAGTCATGTTTTGAATCATGCACATATGATTTTATAATGCCAGTTTTATCATGTCTCTGTTTTATATGTATCCGATAACTCTTTTGCTGGATACAATGTGGTAATTGTCCAAAATTCAATAAGACAAATATCAGTCTCTTTGCAACTCCTATGATATTTCCATTTACCATCTACAGGGTCACCTATGACCCGTATTGGATGCCGTCTAAATCGCGGTAGAAAACGAAAGTGATGTCATACACCATGACGTCACTTCCGGTTTGCCGATTTTAAGAAAAAAACATGAAACGAAAATATGGCACATATAGAGGCAAATAAAGACATTGGAGAAAGCCAATATAAATAACGGAATGGAATATTTATTAAGATTAATTTAATTGTATAGGAATAAGGGTGTTAAAAACTTCCGGGTCATCATGAATGGGAACTATGGGGTCAATTTTTGGCGCCAATCCAACAATTAAACTGATTGGTTATGGTTAGTTATAAAAGAAGCTACCATTATATACCATTATAGTCTTGAAAAAGGCCCATATTAAGGGCTGAAACGCGTTGACATATATGGTAAGCTTCTTTTTAATTACTGACTAGACTTTTTTAGCAGTATTACACTATGTTTTATTTGTTTTTTTTTACAGGTTTTAGCACTAAAGGGATAAGTCTTACAACACAGGATCATCTCTCCAAAAAAACTAAATTTTCACACAGGGCTAATCACCTAGAAGAAATCTAATAATTTGAGCCGAATATATAGGCATCTTATCACATATTGGGATAAAATTACATATTTTAAATTTTTTTGGTTTTGTACAATATTTTTGTGCGTAATAACCATTTTTTTATTTAATGTTTCACTCTTTTATTACAGTTTATCACTATTTTTTAACTTTTTCATATTTTTATATATTTCACTTTTCTAATTTTTTCACTGTTCCTTGTTTGCAAAATTGGATAAGCACCCCTTTTTGACTTTTTCATTTTTTCCACTATTTTTTTTGCAATGACACCATCACTAAGTACCTAAGGAGTATAATTTGTATTGGATTCACATTCACCACAAGGAGGATAACTTTGGTAATTCTATAAAGGATAGACTAATGAGTGACTATTTTATGAGAGGTTAGCCAAGGACTTACAAAGACACTATCTGTTTTTTATTCTATCCCCCCCAAAAAAATTTTGTTTATATTTTGCTTGACAATCAATGTTTTATTGTCTAATTATATTAGTGGATCCATTATATTTATTGTCATATTGTATTAATTCTATTATATGTTCATCAAATATTTTAGTCAAATATTTTTAGATAAATTTTATTCATATTTTATTCACATTTCATTCATATTTTTTAATGATTTTTAGTAGTCTTTGCCTCTATTAGGCGCTCTTTGCATACATAACTCATACGATTGGGATAATTGACATCCCCTGCTAGTGGCCACAAATGTGCAGGGGGCGGCATTGCACAAACATTTCACTAGAAATGCTTGTGCAATGTTAAGTGCTGACAGCGTACGCTTTCGACATATATCGATGTCGGGCTGACTTGATCCGCTACAGCGTATAATGTCCATCCGATATTTAATAAATCGGCCCCATAGTCTCTATTGACTTCTATGGGGAATATGTGAACGTGCATGCAATATTCTAACTTTATATTTTGTGCTTGTCGGGTTATTGCCAGAGTGAAAAAAGTTTACTTTCAACTTATAATACGAGCGCAACACAATGAATGCAAAAATCTTAATTCTAGGGCATTTAACGTTCAAGCGGGAGTGTTAATTTGCGCTACACTCGTAATCTGGCCCTGTATCAGTAAAACGAGCATACACCACACTTAAATTACCCCTGCTTACGTGGCTATCAATTGATCACTAAGGTACAACCATCCCCTTATAAAACCATAAAAACAGACTGAGCAGCCGCTGCAAGGGGGCAAGATGGAACAGCACCCAGAATGCAACATTATAAAAAAATATATATATTAGACATGTGCGATTCGGTTCGGTTCGATTCGGAAATTCGGAAAATTCGGCAAATTCAGAGATTTGGATCAAACCGAATCTCCGAATTAAAATAGTGCCGAATCTACCGAATAAATCCGAATAACTTCGGATTTATTCGGATTTATTCAGTAGATTCGGATGGCCATGGATTACACTAGTATTGTACAGTATATTAGGTTATATCACTCTGCTATGGGTTACACCTAATGTACAGTACATAATACTAGTCTAATCCCACCTAACACTTACCGAAATTCCGAATTTCCGAACCGAATCGAACCGAATCCAGCCAAATTTATTTGAATCCGAAACAAATCCGAACCGAATTTATTCGAATCTGAATGAATCCAAAACAAATCCGAATCGAATTTATTAAAAATTTTCTGAATTCGAATCGCTCCGAACCGAAATTCGAAAAAATCCGAATCGATCCGAACTGAACCAAATTTTTTTCGCCATGCACATGTCTAATATATATATAAAAAAATCATATACATATAGAAGAATATAATAGGGACTAGGGCAACTCCCCTCCCACAGTGCATAGATACATAAACCCCCTTATTTGAAAGCAGCATTCCTGCCAACATAGCTTGCTAGGTGATTTTTATAATAAATACCTCACAGCTCTGGTCTTTGGGCTTTCTTGACCCAAAAGAAACCATTATTATCTCCCTGACCTTAGAAATACATTGTAACCCCACTCATATGAAAGACAGATATCTACCATTAAAAAAAACAAAAACAAAACATCAATAGCAAACACCTAGCGGCAACCACTAGCTTCAGTTTTCTGTGTTGTTACCCTATTATTTTTATAAAAAAACAGAAAAAATCATATGTGCAGGTATCCACATAAAAAGGTAAACTGGGTGAGCAAATCAATAGGGGACACGTTTTTGTGCTTAATTATTTTTTTACTAGACAGGGTTAAGAACTTTTTTACTTTGCAAAATGGGTAAAGCCAGCCCTCTGTGAGTTTTGTGCATTTTTTAATATTTTACTGGTAGTTATCAAATATTATTGTCTATAATTTTATTGTAAAACCTAGAAATAGAATTCTAAATCTTGGTGTCCGGGAAACTAATGCCACATTTGTTTTAATATTTAGAAAATAATGACTTATATGCTGTAGTTTACCATGTTCTCTATAGAAAATGACACAATAGATTTACTTTTTTTGCATTCTACATGGTGAGATTTTGTCATTTTTGGATATTTCTGCAGACTAAAGCTATTTTATATAAAAGTGCTAGGTTTACTGAAAACATTATTTGTTTGGGTATATTACATAAAATGCACTGACACTGAACTAAAATGAAGTATCATGATATGTGTCCCCAAAACAAAGGATAATTGTGTCTTATGTAATATAACAAAATAGACACATTGTTGCACTGTGGAATAGTTTATCTGAATTTTTTAATTACCTTAGATCTAAGAACATGATATGCTTCTTTATATACTGCCAGGCATAGAGCTGAAGTTTATTAAACAATAGTGAGTCAGTAACTATACTTATAATATTTTATAATCAACTAGTCCTAAAGCCTGTGTACACAGGCCATTGTTTGCAGTACAGTGGTTCCACCCCTTGCTTTCTCTATCCCCGCTCTCTTTTGCTCTCTCTCTCTCCCCTCTCTTTTGCTCTCTCTCTCTCCCCCCTCTCTTTTGTGCTCTCCCCCCCCTCTTTTGCTTGCTTTTTCTCTCCCCCTCTCTTTTGATCTCTCTCATCACTTTTGCTGTCTCTCTCAATCTCTTTTGCTGTCTCTTTCCCTCTCTTTTGCTCTCTATAGTCCCCTCTTTTGCTCTCTCTCTCTCTCTCTCCCCCTTTTTTTTTTCTTTCTTCCCCCTTACTTTTGCTCTCTCTCCCCTCTCTTTTGCTCTCTCTTTCCCCCCTCTTATGCTCTCTCTCTCTCCTCTCTTTCTTTTGCTCTATTTCCCCCTCTCTTTTGCTGTTCCTCTCCCTCTCTTTTGCTCTTTCTGTATCTCTCCCCCCTCTCTTTTGATCTCTCTCCTCACTTTTGCTGTCTCTCTCAATCTCTTTTCCTGTCTCTTTCCCTCTCTTTTGCTCTCTCTATTCCCCTCTTTTGCTCTCTCTCTCCCCCCTTTCTTTTTCTTTCTTCCCCCTTACTTTTGCTATCTCTCCCCTCTCTTTTGCTGTCTCTCTCCCCTTTCTTTTGCTCTATTTCCCCCCTCTCTTTTGCTGTCTCTCTCCCCCTCTTTTGCGCTCTCTCCCCCTCTCCATTGCTTTCTCTATCCCCCCCTCTTTTGCTGTTTCTCTCCCTTTCTTTTACTGTTTCTCTCCCCCTCTTTTGGGCTCTCTCCCCCTCTCTATTGCTTTCTCTATCCCCCCTCTTTTGCTGTCTCTCTCCCTCTCTTTTACTCTCTCTATCCCCCTGTTTTGCTCTCTCTCTTCCCCTTTTTGCTGTATCTCTCCCTCTCTTTTGCTCTCTCTATCCCCCCACTTAATCTCTCTATCCCCCCTCTCTTTTGCTCGCTCTCCCCCTCTCTTTTGCTCGCTTTCCCCATCTCTTTTGCTCTCTCTATACTCCCTCTTTTGCTCTCTCTACCCCTCCTCTTTTGCTCTCTCTACCCCTCCTCTTTTGCTCTCTTTCCCCACTCTCTTTTTCTGTCTCTCGCCCCTCTCTTTTGTTCTCAATCTCCCCCCTCTCTTTTGCTATCTCTCCCCTCTCTATGCTCTCTCTATTCCCCCTATTTTGCGCTCTCTCTCCCCTTCTTTTGCTCTCTCTCTCCCCCTCTCTTTTGCTCTCTCTCTCTCCCCCTCTCTTTTGCTCACTCTCCCCATCTCTTTTGCTCTCTCTATCCTCCCTCTTTTGCTCTCTCTACCCCTCCTCTTTTGCTCTCTCTGTCTCCACTTTCTTTTGCTCTCTTTCCCCACTCTCTTTTGCTAAATCTCCCCCCCTCTCTTTTGCTATCTCTCCCCTCTCTATGCTCTCTCTCTTCCCCCACTCTTTTGCACTCTCTCTCCCCCTTTCTTTTGCTCTCTCTCCTCCTCTCTTTTGCTCTCTCCCCTCTCTTTTGCTCTCTCTCTCCTCCCTCTCTTTCCCCCTATCTTTTGTGCTCTCTCTCAAGCCATCTCTTTCGCGCTCTCCCCCTCTTTTGCACTCTCTCCCCTCTCTTTTTCTCTCTCTCTCCCCTTTTTCCCCCTCTCTTTTGCTGTCTATCTCCCTCTCTTTTGCTCTCTCTATCCCCCTCTTTTGCTCTCTCTATCCCTCCTCTTTTGCTCTCTCTATCCCTCCTCTTTTGCTCTCTTTCTCCCCTCTCTTTTGCGCTCTTCCCCCCTCTCTTTTGCTCTTTCTCCCCTCTCTTGTGCTCTCTCCCCCCTCTATTTTGCTCTCTCCCCTTTCCCCCCTCTCTTTTGCTGTCTCTCTCTCTTTTGCTCTCTATCCTCTCTCTCTCTCTCTCTCTCTCTCTCTCTCTCTCTCCCCCTTTCTTTTGCTCCCCCTCCCCCCTCTCTTTTGCTGTCTCTTTCCCTCTCTTTTGATCTCCATCCCCCCTCTTTTGCTCTCTCTATCCCCCCTCTTTTGCTCTCTCTCTACTCCCCCTCTTTTGAGCTCTCTCTTTCACATTTGCAGTTGCACGGCCCTGCCCGTGTCACGCCTGGCCCCTCCCCACCAAGATGCCAGGTTAGTCTGTTGAAGGCCAGGTGTGTTTGTCCTTGCGCAGTCTCTACTGCGCATGACAGCTCTGGACAAACAAACTTGGGCTTTTATATTATAGGATGGCTGAATAGTAATACATCAAGGAACAGAATATATTTTCTAATTTAGATTAAGGCAAAATATGTAGTAAGGTAATTCTTAGAAAAACGATTTGTAAATAAAATAATAAAACAAAATTACCACTTTAATATTATTTCTTTTATACAGTAAAATATACAGGACATATTTAAAGGGACAGTCAAGTCAAAATGAAACTGTCATGCTTCAGATAGGGCATGCTATTTTAAATAACTTTTCAGTTTACTTTGATCATCAGAATTACTTTGTTCTCTTGATCTTCTTTAGTGAAAGCTAAACCTGGGTAGGCTCATATGCCTTTGAAGGCTGCTTCTTTGACAGTTTTCACAGTAAGACAGTGCTAGTTCATGGGTGCCATATAGATCACAATGTGCTCACTCCTGAGAAGTCAGCACTGATTGACTAAAATGCATATAATATATTATATATATTTTTAAACAATAAAATTTTTAAAGTAGACCGTCCCTTTAATACTAAATACATGCACATATGTATCTAAAAAACAAAGGGCTCATTTCCACTGAGCCGTAATTAGGTTTGCGTGCACTCGCAAAATAATAAATATGCTGTCGGAAGCAATTTCGTTTATCGATTGCTTCTAATAGCCCGTTATAACTCAATTTCGGCAACCAAACTCCGGCTGCCGAAGACATTTTTGCTTCCCATAGAAAGTATTAGAAACTGTTAATCTATAAACTATACCAGGTTTCCAATGAAACGCAAAACGTTAATACACTGTCGGAGGCTGTGGATACATTGACAAAAATTACACCCAGCTCAACAAGGTGTAAAAGAGGAAAAAAAGAGCTTTTTGATGCCTAGTTCCCATTGAAATCTAACCCGCCTCCCAAAAATAAACCTGACACGTCAAAACTCAAATAACCGCCATCCCCCCACATAACAATTAATAATAAAATGTATTAACCCCTAATCCGCCATCCCCCCACAACGCAAATTATTAATCTAATCCCTAAACCCCCTAAATTAACCCTAGTTACATGAAATAAAAAAGACTATTTTACTAATAAAATTAAATTAAAAATAACAAAATCAAAAATTGACCTGAGAGGAGGTCATTATTATTTTTCTAATTATTAAAGAAAAGGTTTTGAATTCCTTATATAGTTTATCCGAGGGTATAAGACCTCAAATTTCTATTTTAGGCTAAGGAGCAGCAATGCACTACTAGGAGATAGCTATTGATTAGTGGCTGCACATATATACCTCTTATCATTGGCTCACTGGAAGTGTTCAGCTAGCTCCCAGTTGTGTATTTCTGCTTCCTTTAGCAAAGGATACCAAGAGAATAAAGCAAAGTTAATAAAAGCAATGAACTGGAAATTTGTTTAAAATTGTATGTTCTATCTGACTCATGAAAAAAAATTTGGTTTCATGTCCCTTTAACCGCAAGTTAATGGGTTAATAACATTCTATCATTTGATAACTATCTGCATATTAAGAGCTTCAGATAAGTGCTCTTCAATGTCGAAACAATCACAATTACCCATTTTCATATATGTAATAGACATGTGCATGGTGAAAAAAATCAGTTCGGATCAGATCAATTCAGATTTTTTCAAATATCGGTTTGGATCGATTCGAATTCAGAAAAATTTGAATCAATTCGTTTCGGATTCAAATAAATTCGGCTGGATTTGGTTTGATTCGGTTCAGTTCGGAAATTCGGAATTTCGGTATGTGTTAGGTGGGATGTGCTGTGTATTAGACTAGTATTATGCACTGTATATTAGGTGTAACCCATAGCAGAGTGATATAACCTAATATACTGTACAATACTAGTGTAATCCATAGCCATCTGAATCTACTGAATAAATCCGCACTAATTCGGATTTATTCTGTAGATTCGGCACTATTTCAATTTGGAAATCCGAATCGATCCGAATCTCCGAATTTAACAAATTCGGCCGAATTTCTGAATCGATCCGAAACGAATCGCACATTTCTAATATGTAACCCCCAAATGATGTTCTGACGAGGTTGCGCCTTAGTGAATGGGTTTTTAAAAGGAAACACTCCTTTCAGAACCGTGTTTTTAAATGGAATTGGACCTTTTTGTTTTGACTTTTTGGTAGCAAAGTCACAATCCCATTTGAAAGCCCGGTCAAGAAAGCGTTTTTCCTTTTAGAAAACTGGTCATGAAGGCGCAATCTTGTTTAACCTCTTAAGGACATATGACGGAATTTTTCCGTCATAAAACAATTGAGCAAACTGAAAGCTGTGTCCTTAAAGGGTTAAACATCATTTTTGCAGCTACGATATTACAAAGGAGTGGTTTTATGGCTTAGAATTTTAGAAATGTTAAAATCTTGTTTTAGAAGATGAGAGAAGTCCTTTTAGCAGAAACCCGTAGTCTTCTTCTTGATTTCAGATGTATATCCTCCTAAACCAGATGTATTCATATTTATTCATATTTAGCAGAGATCAGGATGGATTCAGATTACAATAAATTATTATCACACATGTAAATAAGTATTTCCCTTACACAAAGAGGCTAATTCAAAAGAACTTAAATATAACTTGAAGAGCTGAGTATGGGCCATTGTATGTGGAAGTTTTGTTTGGTTTCCCAGTTTCTATAATGATAAGTACTTAAGTAATACACTATCATTTTTATTGTTTTGAAAGATAGATAATCCATTTATTATTATTATTCCACAAATGAAAACATGTTTTCTGAAACTTTTTTGGTGAAAAGATGTTCATGGCTGTGGGTTTTTTAGTGGCCAAATCCATTTGAATTATTAGCACTTGAAAACACTCAGACTATTTTGGCTAAAAAAACAATAATAATTATTGTGAGTTAACAATTCTGAGCTTGTGTTATCAGCAGAAGCGTTTTGTGATTTTGATCACTGCAAACAATTGGAATATACTTATCTGATGAAAACAACCAAAAGATTTTCATTAATGCTTAGTTTTGTTACTATAATTAAATAAACAAGAGAAGAAAAAAGGTTAATGACATATCAAGTGATAAAAAAATCAAATTAAGATAAATACAAAGGGCTCCATTTATTAAAGGTCAGACAAACATGATTCACTACCGCGAATCATGTCTGCCGGGCATTGCTGTGAGCAAACAGCACATGCTGTCCACACTTAAAGGGATACTAAACCCAATTTTCTTCTTTCATGATTCAGATAGAGCAGGCAATTTTAAGCAACTTTCTTTTTTACTCCTATTATCATTTTTTATTTGTTCTCTTTGTGTCTTTATTTGAAAAGCAGGAAGGATAGTTTAGGAGTCGGCCTATTTTAGGTTTAGCATCTGGGAAATGCTTGCTGATTGGTGGCTAAACAAACAGTTTGTCCAAAACAAATTGTTTTGTCTGTCCATGTCTTTAGATTAACTTAGTTACTGATCTTTCCTTATGTGCAAAATCTAAAACAGTATTGTTTATCATAAAACATATGAACCCATGAGAGTATTTATTATTATTAGTCTTTATTTATAAAGCGCCAACAGATGCGGCAGTGCTGCCCATTGGTATAAAGCCAATATGAAAACATTACATCTTCCCACTTCATGAAAGGTAAAATTCCTTTTTTTTATAATTCATTTCCAAGTTATTTTACAATCTGTATATTTTGTCTATTACATATTTTTCCTTAAAGGGATACTGAATACTTTTTTTTCTTTTTTGATTCAGAGAGAGCATGCTATTTTAAGCAACTTTCTAATTTACTCCTATTATCAATTTTTCTTCATTCTCTTTGTATCTTTATTTAAAAAACCAGGAATGTAAGCATTGGAACCTGCCCATTTTTGCTTCAGCACCCTGGAAAGGGCTTGCTGATTGGTTGCTACATTTAGCCAGCAATCTGCAAGCGCTACCCAGTTTCTGAACCAAAGATGGGCCGGCTTGTAAGCTTTCACTCCTGTTTTTTGAAATAAAGATACCAAGAGAATGAGGAAAATTTGATAATAGTAGTAAATTAGAAAGTTGCTTAAAATAGCATGCTCTATTTGAATCATGAAAGAAAAAATGTGGGTTCATTATCCTTTTAATATACATTTGGTGTATTTTATTTCTTAAGTAGATTTTTTTCTGTTTTTATTCTCCTTTTATTTAATGTTTTCGTTTCCTACAGCTAGATTACGAGTTTTGCGTTAAGGTATAAAAGGAGCGTTAACAGGTCCTAACGCTGCTTTTTTACGCCCGCAGCTATTACGAGTCTTGCAGGTTTAGGGGCCCCGCACACTTTTTTGACCTTACCGCAAACCTACTTACGTAAACTTCGTAAACCCTTTTTTCTATGGGACTTCCATAGCGCCGGTATTACAAGTCTGTCCTGGGAGGCCAAAAAGTGAGCGGTACACCATCTACCTCCAAGATCCGTAAAGCATTCTAAAGTCAGTAGTTATGAGTTTTACACTACAACGCCGTAGCATAAAACTCAATAACTAAAGTGCTAAAAAGTACACTAACACCCATAAACTACATATTAACCCCTAAACCGAGGCCCTCCCACATCACAAACACTAAAATACAATTAACCCCTAATCTGCCGCTCCGGACATCACCGTCACTATAATAAATATATTAACCCCTAAACCGCCGTACTCCCACCTCGCAAACACTAGTTAAATATTATTAACCCCTAATCTGCCACCCCTAACATCACCACCACCTACATTATATATATTAACCCCTAATTTTCCGCCCCCAACATTGCCACCACTATATTAAATTTATTAACCCCTAAACCTAAGTCTAACCCTAACCCTAACATCCCCTAACTTAAATATAATTTAAATAAATCTAAATAAAATTACTACCATTAACTAAATTATTCCTATTTAAAACTAAATACTTACCTATAAAATAAACCCTAAGCTAGCTACAATATAACTAAGGCTTTTAAAGGCTTTTAAAGAAAAGAATACAGTCCCTAAAGTCAAACATGGTGGACATTCACTGATGGCTTGGGGTTGCTTTGCTGCTTCAGGCACTGGATGTGTTGACCGTGTGCATGGCATTAGGAAATCTGAAGACTACCAAATAATTCTGTGGTGCAATGTAGGGCCCAGTGTAAGAAAGTTGTGTCTCCGTCAGAGGTCATGGGTCTTACTGCAGGACAATAACCCAAAGCACTCATCAAAAAGCACCCAGAAATGGTATAAGACAAAGTGCTGGAGAGTACTGAGCTGGCCAGCAATGAGTCCAGATCTCAATCCCATAGAGCACCTGTGAAAAGATCTCAAAACAGCAGTTGAAAAAAAGGAACCCTTTCTATCTAAGAGACCTTGAGCAGTTGGAAGAGTGGTCCAAAATTCCAGTAGAGAGGTGTAAGAAACTCATTGATTCTTACAGGTAGCAATTGATTTCAGTTACGCTACAAAATATTTAATTGAGGGTAACAATAATGTTGTCCAGTCCATTTTATGAGTTTTGCATGAAATGGGTCAGATTTGGCTTTTTTTTCTCCACTGTTTTGTGTCATATCAAAACAAACAATATAAATAAACATGAGTGCCTAAACATTTGTAATTGCAACAGTTTTCTGGGTGAAGTGGTGCATTAGCTGACAGAAATGCCAATATTTTTGGCCATATATATATATATATATATATATATAGCGCTGTTGGGCTAATGTGTTGTCGAGTTAGTGTGCAATCAATGAGTGTTAGGGTTTGTTTGCTTTTTTAAAGCACGCTTAATTGGGTTTTGCTCGCAGGCAATAATTAACTTTACTTTGTAATACAAGCGCTAATCTGCCCAAGTTAAAAGTTTACTTTTATTAGTATGAGGGAAAAAATTATTTAGCGCAATTTGTAATTTGGCCTTGATATGGGTCTTATGGTCTAACACCGACCCTTTCTCTTTTTCTTTCTCCATATATTATAAAATAAACCTTTAACATTGGTTAAAGAACATGATTAATAGTATAAATATTTAAAAAAAGAAATTCAAGATAAATATAGTCTTTTTGTTTCATTAAATATTATTAGTCAGATTTTTTTATCTCAGGTAATATCGTGTATTTCTTTTTTTTTTTTTTTAATGATAGGATATGTGATTTCAAAGATAAATTACTTCTTCATGAATTTGTTTTTAAAAATGTCATTATACGTTATTAATTCAATTACTGTTAATGTTATCTTATATGTTTTTAAAATTCAATATGATCATACATGCATCTTCTCGTAGATAACAGATCTTATGGCATCATGGTTTTATCCTTTACTTCAGGATTTTAGTAAATACTGGAAACAGATATCTCATTTCTACTGTACTTTGGCCCGTGTGTGCTCTCGAAACCTGTGAGTTGCCATTTGTCTGTCCATCTATGTGCTTGGGATTAACATTATTACACCATTAGGCGCCTATTTCGTGTCTTCTAGGACTTTTATTATCAGTCACCATCTTTAGGAGTGGTGCCTCATTACCTCGCAATCCACTGTGGGAAGGGTCTGCCTATTGGAGGACTAGACTCTGAACTCTCTTACGCTGTGAATTGTTTTATTTTATATTTTTAGCCTATTGTTATCTGTGCACACCTCTTATAGGTTCATATACCTTATTGTATTTTTTTAAAAATATAGGAAATGCCAGGAATAATGTCTTTACAATGCACATTCTGAAATTAAAGCCTGTGCCCTGCATATTTTTTAATTTAAAGGTACACAATTCATACTTCAGATGGTGCATACAATTTAATGTCAAATCCTATATAATAAAAGGCCAAGTGTTTTTCCGAAGCTGTCATGCACAGTAGAGACAGCACAAGGACAAACACACCTGGCCTTTGAGTCACTAGCTGATCTGCGGCAGAAGTGGGCATGACCGGGCTGAGCGGGGGGCATGTCTGCCGTGAAGGGGGCGTGGCCGGGTGTGACTGATCGTGAAGGGGATGTGGTCGGGTGTGGAGGGGGCGTGGCCTGGTGCAGTTGCGCGATAAAGAAGGGGGAGAGATAGAGAGGGGGGAGAGATAGAGAGGGGAGAGAGATAGAGAGGGGGAGGAGAGAGAGAGGGGGGAGAGAGAGAGAGCTCAAAAGTGAGGGGGAGAGAGAACAGAAGTAGGGGGGGGGAGAGGGAGATAGAGACAGCAAAAGAGAGAGGGGGAGAGAGACAGCAAAAGAGAGGGGGAGAGAGACAGCAAAAGAGAGGGGGAGAGAGACAGCAAAGGAGAGGGGGGAGAGAGACAGCAAAGGAGAGGGGGGAGAGAGACAGCAAAAGAGAGAGGGGGAGAGAGACAGCAAAAGAGAGAGGGGAGAGAAACAGCAAAAGAGAGGGGGGAGAGAGACAGCAAAAGAGAGGGGGAGAGAGACGGCAAAAGAGAGAGGGGAGAGAGACAGCAAAAGAGAGGGGGGAGAGAGACAGCAAAAGAGAGAGGGGAGAGAGACAGCAAAAGAGGGGGGGAGAGAGACAGCAAAAGAGAGGGGGAGAGAGACAGCAAAAGAGAGAGGGGGGAGAGAGATAGCAAAAGAGATAGGGGGAGAGAGACAGCAAAAGAGAGGGGGGAGAGAGCGCAAAAGAGAGGGGGGGAGAGAGAGAGTGCAAAAGAGAGGGGGGAGAGAAAGCGCAAAAGAGAGGGGTGGAGAGAGAGCGCAAAAGAGAGGGGGAGAGAGCGCAAAAGAGATGGGGGAGAGAGAGAGCACAAAAGAGAGGGGGGAGAGAGAGCGCAAAAGAGAGGGGTGGAGAGAGCGCAAAAGAGAGGGGGAGAGAGCGCAAAAGAGATGGGGGAGAGAGAGAGCACAAAAGAGAGGGGGGAGAGAGAGCGCAAAAGAGAGGGAAGAGAGAGAGCGCAAAAGAGAGGGGGAGAGAGCGCAAAAGAGAGGGGGAGAGAGCGCAAAAGAGAGAGGGGGGAGAGAGACAGCAAAAGAGAGGGGGGAGAGAGCGCAAAAGAGAGGGGGGGAGAGAGAGTGCAAAAGAGAGGGGGGAGAGAAAGCCCAAAAGAGAGGGGGGGAGAGAGAGCGCAAAAGAGAGGGGGAGAGAGAGCGCAAAGGAGATGGGGGAGAGAGAGTGCAAAAGAGAGGGGGGGAGAGAGAGCACAAAAGAGAGGGGAGAGAGGGGGAGAGAGCACAAAGAGATGGAGGGGAGAGAGGGGGAGAGAGCACAAAGAGATGGGGGGGAGGGGGAGAGAGCACAAAAGAGATGGGGGGAGAGAACACAAAAGAAAGGGGGAGAGAGAGAGCGCAAAAGAGAGGGGGAGAGAGCGCAAAAGAGAGGGGGAGAGAGCGCAAAAGAGAGGGGGAGAGAGCGCTCAAAAGAGAGGGGGGGAGAGAGAGAGCAAAAGAGAGGGGGAGAGAGAGCGCAAAAGAGAGGGGGGAGAGAGAGAGCTCAAAAGAGAGGGGGAGAGAGCGCAAAAGAGAGGGGGAGAGAGAGAGCTCAAAAGAGAGGGGGGGAGAGAGAGAGCAAAAGAGAGGGGGGATAGAGTGCAAAAGAGAGGGGGAGAGAGCGCAAAAGAGAGGGGGAGAGAGCGCAAAAGAGAGGGGGAGAGAGAGAGCTCAGAAGAGAGGGGGGAGAGAGAAAGCTCAAAAAGAGGGGGAGAGAGAGAGCAAAAGAGAGGGGGAGGGAGAGAGCGCAAGGGGTGGGACCGCTGTATTGCAAAAAATGGCCTGTGTAAACGGGCTTTAGGACTAGTTGTAATATAAAATGTTTAATTATGTGCAGCTAAAACAGTTTATAATATACTTATTTATTATAATTATTTATTTTGTCCAATTTTTCTGTAATTTAACTCTGAAAATAGTTGTTTTTTTTAAATTCCACTTTATAAAGTAATGGACGCCGCCATGTCTAAACTTATGTTACTGTCCTGCTGCAATCACTTAGAAACAGATATAAAAAAGGCTATGAAACAGACTAATACAAACAAGTTTGTGTGGGATTCCACACAGCCTTGTTTGAGCAAACTACGTTATTGCCTTGTTTATATATCTTTCCCTAATTGTTCTCCACAGAAGACAGAGATAAATAGAAAACTAGTTCAAACATGGCAGCACCCATTACTTTATAGAATCTAGAGTACTTTATAGAAACTTAACTATTATACTTGCATCATCAATATTTAAACAACTAATATAATGGTAAAAATACAGCTACATATTATTCTAAGGCTAATCTTTGCTTTGAATACATCATTATGTGTACCATGTATTTACTATTTATTATCCCTTTAAGAGACTTTCCAATTTACTTCTGTCAGGACTGGCACTTAAGCAGGTGTGGTAGGAGTACCTCACTCGATCTAACTTTTGCTGGCCATAGACTCATTCTGATCTGTGGCATGCTGTGTGCTACGCCATTTTTTTTTTAATCTAAGCCATTGTGAGCAGATTCAATATGCACAAAATGGAGGCTATCACTATGCTGTATTAGTAGCATGTAACCCCTCAAATTTTCAGTGACCACAATAACACTTAGGACTAGATTACACTGCTCAAGTGAAATCAATAGTGCTCCTATTTTAGTGGTCATATTCCAAGTTGAAAGTAAAAAGTCATTGCTCGCTAACATCTTGAAGCTGGATAAGGTGGGCGCACTAACTACCTCTCTCCATAGACCTCTATGGGGCAAGCTACAAAAAATCCAGGTATTCGTTCACTCACTAACCCGAAGGTGCACTTGGCCAAGTGCACTGAAGCCAAAAGGGCATTAAGTAATACTTGAAATAGCTTTGTTCCTCACATTTAGAAGAACATTTTTGTTTTTATATGTATACAGTATAAAGTAAGAAATCCTAGAATTACCCGGGTAAAACAGACATTACCCAAGTGGCTGTGGATAAAGCCTGATGTCCTATAATTCCCCCATCTACATAATTGTTGACTCAATAACGTATTTTGTGTAGTTTCTACACAGTTGTATGTGATTGATCAGATAGGGATAATGTAAACTGAATCCAAAACCTGCAGCATTTCATAGATAAAAAAATGTAACTTCTTATCAATGATAAATTACTTTGTCATCACACAGGACTATTACTGCAATATATATAATATATATACTTATTTTCTTTATGGCTGTTCCTAGGATAATATTTTATTCTCACAATAATATCTTCTACTAGATTTATACTGCAGTCATTTCCCTACTACATCACATGTAGTGTAAAAGACAGCCAACGGTTGACTAAGTTCTCATTTCATTTTCATATTTACTGCTTTACAAAGGCACTTGTTTATGTATTGTTCTGCCTGGTATCTTTTTTAAATCATAGCAAATACTTTATCTCTCAATATTGTGCTTCGCATAATCCAAGTATATGAAAATTATTGCAATATCTTGTATTAGGACATGTTTGTTATTTATATAAACAACTTGTTAAATTATTCTGATGTAGTATACATTTTTCATCACTGACTTACCACCAGAATTGCTATTTGTTATTATATCTTAATTCTTCAGAGTGTTGCTTTATTGTAATGCAAATTGCTAATAACAAAACAAAACAAAACTTAATTTCTAAACTGCATTTGAAATACAATCTGTGAGACTGCTGCATTGTATAGCTATAATTGCCTAAAAGCCAAATAGTGTACCATACAGGTAGATACTAAGCAAACTAGTTTATGTTGTGTGAACACACATGAAAATATATTTTGACAGTGACCAGAAGGCCTGTTGAATTTGTGTATATTTTCTAATGGACTGTAAGTCAACTTTTCTCTGTTTCATCTAAAAAAATGCTCTTTCCAAAGGAGAGGAGCGGGCTAACTAGGAAGATGGCCACAATCTGAACTTGCTCTGTTTAGCACACTCCCCACAGGACTGGGGGCAGGGCAGATTAGTAACCAAAAAATAATCGCTTAGCACTGGATTCAGTGTGCTGTTTATCTAAAAAGGGGAGATATTCAGTAGACAGCTCTTACACACAGCACAAGTTTACTCTTGTGATGACCCATACCTGTGTAAGGCAGCTGGTACTACTGTGCAGGGTCGGGAGAAGCAGGCAGGGGTAGCATCAGAATGAACTTTACGCTATCCCAAAGTCAATGTGAAGAGTTTACAGATATGGTGTAGTGAAAATCACACCAAACTGTGAATGAAAAGGAATACAAAATAAAATGCACAGCGTCTAAGTAAAGAACAAATGAAAAAGTGAATAATATATGTATAAGTGATTCTTTTACCCTAAACCACAATGATAGGTGTTTATTGCAGAAAGAGTCTCTGGATAACCGTTAAAGCTCAGCTCAGAGTAATGTGCTTTATAACATTAATAAGTCAAATAAATTGTAACTCAGGTTTGTGTCACATAAGCAAAGTATACAACTCTTACAGAAAAGAAACAAGCTGCTACTATGTAACAACCAGGAGTCCTTTCAATTAAGAATCTTTAATTCACTGGCATTCCCTTCTTCTACACATCACTTTGCAGTGTTACAGTTGACAGGAGACTAAGTAATCCATTGTGGCAGGAATCATTTGGCTGTCAATACTAAAGAGTCTAAATGAAGGAATCACCATACAACCGAAGGGTAAAACATTAACATGTTGCAAATACCTAAAGCTCAACCACTGAATACAGCCTTGGGATCCCTGCAACATACCTCACATTAAATACAGAAGGGATAGTTTTGATCTTATACACCACATACTAAAGTGAGTGTTTCTTTTTCTTATATTGGCGTACATGAGGCGAATAGTCTGAGGGTCCACTTGCATTCGGTGGTCCTGCATGTTACTGGTTGTGGACCTTCCGCATTTGAATATCTTAAGTCAGACATGGATCACATTCAATCAGCTTTCACAGACATTTCCTGTGAACAATAAATTTATGTTTATGTGAGAATCATAGAACCATCTATTTCTTAAGTTCTAACTCAAGATTCATTATTTTCTACAGCCTTCATTAACTACTGGATGTTTACAAGGTTGCCTCTATTCAGGGTATTTTAATATCACAAGTAAATAAGCTTTCAGCTGTTGTAAATTTGAATGCACATACATTTACTTTGGAGAATTGTTAATCTTTTATATTATATCACAATAGAGTATTTTCAGTCTATAAATACAGCCCATCCAGAAGTACACTCTTTCCCTAAAACCCTAGATCTTCCATCAAAGGAGGAGGATGAAGGGCCCATTATCCACAGGCCTGATTATAAGAGGTTGAGTTCATCTATTGCTGAATCCTCACCCAGTTGACCTTATGCTTTATTTTTTTTTACTAAGGAAGCCCTTTCTCACTGTATTCATCAGGTTATTAAAACAACGTCTAGGACATAAAATAGAGCTTACACATCTGTTCTTTTATAATGAAAATTTAGAGGAAACCTCAGAAACCATTTTTAGTGAAACAGACAAACTAAATCCCAATGTCTTATGACAAAAAATATTTTAAAAGCACCAACCAAGATTATTTGCTCATCTTGTAGACCCACAGGCTTATACATACCCCTTAAAGTAGCATATATGGATATGCACCGTAAACCTAGAAATGCAGCCCTGCTCAGAGATGTTATTGTCAAATTTCAGTTATAATCTGACAAGAGAACCCCTAAGAGCAATAAAAAAAAAGTATATAAAAAAGATTAAAAACCTTATGAACACTTTCGGTTATGTATTCTTGGTACTGGCTTGGGGAGCATCCGAGTTCTTCAGTTTTAGATTACTGTATCTACAGTATATAAGCATAGTTTTTGAATTACATTTTGATGTCTCCTATGTCATCTCTTCCTAGAGTAAAGCAGAGATTGAGAGGTTGGAACTCACAGCCATTTTTTTTTTTAACTATAATAAATCTGAGATTTCAAAGGGATAGTAAAAACAAAATTAAATGTTCATCATTTAGATATGATTCAGAGTATGCAACTTTTTACAACTTTCCGTTGTTCCCTATGTTATCTACTTTGTTTCATTCACTTGGTATCCTTTGTTGAAAAGCATACCTAGGTAAGCTCAAGCGCAGTAATGCAATACTAGGAGCTAACTGCTGACTGTAGGCTGAACATATAGGCATATTGTCATTAGCTCCTTCAAGAAAGGATACCAAGAGAATTGAACCAATATAATATAAGTAAATTGGAAAGCTGCTTAATATTGCACACTTCATTTGAATCATAAAAGAAATAAAATGGGCTTCAAGTCCCTTTAAATAGATCCATAACTCAGAAAGATTATGTGGTTTTAAGTAGCACTTTCTACTATAGGGTTCATATTATTTGGGCATAGTCATTTCCCCAAAACAAAAATGCTATCTTCTCAGAAAACCAGACATGACCCTCACATATTAAATATTGACCTTCAGACCTTCAGAACCAATGTGAAAGAGTAAGATAAAACAAACAATCAAAATAAGGATGCCTTATATTTAACAAGTATTTCCCATTCCAATATCAATAACAGTACTTAGGAAACTGCAGTTTTTAATAAATCAATTAATTTGAAGTTCTATAAAATATAGAATTTTTAAAAAAGCTACTATTTATCGCAGGGTTGAGGAGGGAGGCCTGGAAGTCAATAGGATTGTGGATCATTACTTCTTCGGACAAACGTTTGACTTGAATTAAAGTTGTTAGCTGAATTATTTTAAAGAAAATTAAGCAACATTACTATTGAATAGTCAGAAACTTGTTATTGATACTTAAATAAATAATATTCCTAGCACTCCAAAATACACTCTTTTTTTGTTATTAACCATTTTAGAAAGAAATAATAAATATCACATACGTTGGTGAAAAAACTGTAAAATATATTGGGCCAGATTATGAGTGGATCGCTAACAGTTATGCGCGAGCGATAATGGGTATATTGCGGGTGGTTGCGCGCGTCAGGTTTTCCGCTCATATTACAAGTTGAAAGTAATTGCGATCGCTTGAGTGCAATCGTGATTTGTGCTAGAATGATCACCACCTCCTCAGAGCTGTGGTTAACTGTTTCACGAAACAAAAAAGTCACAAAACACATCAAAAATACATTACAAAGTACAGTTACATTCATAATAATACCATCTAATAAAAAAATATAAAAAAAATAATATTGCACAAAAAAGTTAAAAGGGCTCAAAGATATGAGGTCTCAGGTGTTAGAAAAAAAGGCAGGCATAGATTTACATACAAATACATGTCTAAAGATGTATAAGTATATATAGATTCATGTTTATATGTGTATGCATATGTATTTATGTATTAATATGTGTATTTACAGACATATACCCACATAAATACATATGTACACATATATAGACATACAGTATATATATATATATATATATATATATAAGTGCATTTTAGCCATTTTCAGTTAAGTAGATAAAAACACATAAAAGCATATTTATGCAATATTCATTTTATATACAGTAGATATACTTTGTACTAAAAAAAACATCAGATATGTGTAGAAATATCTATTTATGAATATGTAAATAAAATTGGAATGTGAAATATTCATATTTTCATGTCAGGTTAGCACACTTGAAAATATGGGAACGGGTTTGCACGTGTGTTCGGTGAATAGGAATAAGTTATCACAGGTGCAATATTCTAAGTTCAGCTTTTTGTGCTTGATAGGTTAGCACATGTGAAAAAAGTTAACTTTCAACTCATAATACAAGTGTAACACTGACGAGCGCAAAAAGCTTACTTCTAGCTCAGTTAATGCTCAAACGGTAGCGTTAAATAGCGTTACACTTGTAATCTGGCCCATTATGGGGCCCCAATTCATTCATACACATGCAATAGAGCTTTCAAAAAAAGTCAAAGGAGTCTTAAGAGAGCCGTATAAAATGATTTTGGTAAAGCCGATGCCATAAACAAGTCTCTCATATATGCTATTTTGCAACAATGATAGAAATGTCCACAGTTCATGTAAGAAAAATGAGTCCTCCAATTCCAAGTACAGATCACACATTGGGGCCGATTTACTAATTTGCTGGTGGACATGATCCGCTGTAGCAGATCATGTCTGCCGCAGATCGATAAATGCCGACAGCATACACTTTTGGCATTTATCATTGCACAAGCATATCTAGTGAAATGCTTGTGCAATAGCACCCTCTGCAGATTTGCGGCTAATTCAATTCAAACCGATCGTATGTGATCAGGCTGATTGCTGTCCGCTGCCTCAGAGGTGGAGGACGAGTTAAGGAGCAGCGGTCTTCAGACCGCTGCTTCTTAACTCCTGTTTCCGGCGAGCTTGAAGGCTCGCACGGAAACAGCTGCATCTGCAGCTAAGTAATTCTGCCCCATTTTGTATATACTGTATATGTTCATAAAATATCATATAACCGCATATGCATCAAGCAAGCTAAATCTGTTGTAATGCACTTTTCCAAAAAAGGGGACTGTAGAGCCTGTTAGCAAGCAGTACAATATTCATACATGCATCAAGCAACTCTTATCTATTGTAATGCACTTCTCCAAAAAGGGGCTATAAAAAACAATTAGCAAGTGATATAATATTGTCAGTATATGGCCGGGATATAATACAATATATTTAATAATTATTCTTTAAACAAACCCCCTATAAAATGCATATACAAAACAATAAAATGTATGTAAATTACTAAGTTCTTTGTATTAATTAAATTTTATAGACACATTGAATTATATTTATAGAGAACCAGATATGAATCAAAACTATACAAGTTTAAACTATTATAATATGCTAGGCAAAGATCATAAAAATTAACTTATTTGTTAAACTTATTTACAATTGAAGAAATACCAAGATATGATCCACTAACATTCAGACTGGTACAATTAAGTTATTTAACCCACAAAATGATTCTATACAATTCTAATTAGAACACCAGAAGTATATATATTCTTAATGTAAACAGGCAGTTTATATTCCAATTTATCTAAGATGAAATAAATTCTTTAGCAGCAATAAGGTAAATTCTAAAATATATTTGTATATTTGCAAACATAAATTACTTAGCATTAATTATCAGTTTTAAAATACACAGGGCTATGAAACACAAGTTTTAAAATACAAATTGTCCTTTAAAGATTACTAACTGCAATTAGTTATAATTACCAAATACTTTTGATTTAAATATTATACATATAGTTATCAATCGCGTATACTTCACCAAAAATAACCAAATCGATATTTCAACTTCCAAAATTCCTTGTTTCACCTCATATGAAAGTAAGGGTATTTGCAATGTGGATAAGAAAAAGCAGCCCAATTTGCTTAAAGGGAACCTCAACACCTGATTAACATATTCTAAACTAACTTTTTCTAATTGTGCAAAATAAACTAACTAGCAATGCTGTATGCAGTCTTTTCATCTTACTGCATTTTATTTTTGATAAAAGCTTTATAATTTAAACATTGATTTGCAGAATTGGATGTGCTATGCAAGCTGCCATTTGTTAAAGTAGGTTTCACAACAGTGTGTCACGTGGTGCACACGGCACCAGCTATTAGTAAATCACAGTGAGCCCTGCAGTCAGTGTCTGACAAGAACGGCTTCAGGCACTGTTATGTTTGCAAATAGAACAAGCAGGGAAAGGAAGTGTAAGGGGGAGGAGAGGTGGAGAAGGAGGCACAGGGGGAAGAAAGGCTCCGGAGATCATATGTAAGGTAGATGAATGTCTCTTGTTATAATTTTTATGCAGCGTGAGTTTGCCTTCTTTCTTCCCCCTGTGCCTCACTCTCTCCACCTCTCCTCCCCCCTCACACTTCCTTCCCTCCTCGTGCTATTTATAAACATAACAGTGCCTTAAGCCGTTCTTGTCAGACACTGCAGGGCTCACTATGATTTAGTAATAGCTAATCACGTGACACAGTGTTGAGGAACGCACGTTACAAGATGGCAGCTTGCATAGCTTCTACAATGCTGCAGATCAACGTTTACATTGTAAAGCTTTTATCTACAATAGAATGCAGTAAGATAAAGACTGCATACAGCATTACAATCAGTTTATTTAGGATAATCAGTAAATGTTAGTTTAAAGCATTTCCAGTAGGTGTTTAGGGTCCCTTTAAGGATGATTGTGTCCCAATGCAGCCAGTTATCCAGTTATCCAGTCCAGAATTCAGCAAAAGTCAGCCAGCTTTTTTTTTCTCCTCTTGCATTCAGCTTATATATCTTAATCATTGGTGAAACAATATGATAGGCTTGTCTCGGATTGGCTACTGGGAAATTTCATTTTTAACAGCCAAATGCCTTTTGGCTGTAATATTGGATTTAGGCCATCGGGGGCAGCAAACAAAGACAAACAGTTTCATTCAAATATTGCTACAGTTCAATCTTCTAATTTTTAAAATGTTTATCAAATACACTATTTCTTGATATTAATAAACCTGTCTGGTCATATGTTTAATATACATGGATCATATTGTGTCATTTTTCCTGATTATTTTAATATGAAACATCAGTATTATTTCTAACATCATATTATCTATGTACTTATTAGATGCCTGAAAAATATAAAGAAATATGTTAGTAATTCTTGAAATAACTTTTTATAACATTTTAAATCTATAGTTATACATATTCATTTTTAATGTTATACAAATAGATAATCTTATATCCATTAATGTTCTTCCTGTCATTTTCCATTAGCTTCCTGGAACACAAAGAAACTGTATTTATTTTAAAATAACTTAAGCATTTTATATATACTACTATATATAATACTTTAATTTATTACAATCTGAATTGCATTTCCCCAGATCCCTATATAGACATTTAATATAGTATTTAAAATTATATAGGCTGTATTTTAAAATGAATTTCAGTTGCAATGACACATTTGTCTATGTTTACCCATTTTTCATCTAGCCATACTGTCTGGAATTCGTGGATTCAATCCACAGCAGGTATCAATGCATAAGACTATTTCCTTTGAAAATGTTTGTTCAGCTAAGAAATTGTACTTCGAATCTGCTTAAAGGGACAGTCTACACCAGAATTTTTATTGTTTTAAAAGATAGATAATCCCTTTATTACCCATTTCCCAGTTTTGCATAACCAACACAGTTATAATAATATACTTTTAACTTCTGTGATTATCTTGTTTCTAAGCCTCTGCAAACTGCCCCTTTTTTCAGTTCTTTTGACAGACTTGCAGTCTAGCCATCAGTGCCTGCTCCCAGATTACTTCACGTGCACGAGCACAGTGTTATCTATATGAAATATGTGAACTAACACCCTCTAGTGGTGAAAAACTGTTAAAATGCAATCTGAAAGAGATGGGCTTCAAGGTCTAAGAAATTAGCATATGAACCTCCTAGGTTAAGCTTTCAACTAAGAATACCAAGAGAACAAAGCAAAATTGGTGATAAAAGTAAATTGGAAAATTGTTTAAAATGACATGCTCTATCTGAATCATGAAAGTTTATTTTGGCCTAGACTGTCCCTTTAAGTTTAAAAAGAAATCCAGTGATTTTTTCGACATTTTGTCTGTATCACTGCATGAGGTAATTTATCTGATAAACTTTGATCTCCTGTTCCTGTTTATCAGGAAAGGGAATCTTCATGGCTGATCTAAGATTTGCAATACACAAAATATACAAGATAAAATAAGTATCTCAAGCAAGATGACTAGATGGAACAGGCAACTGCGTTTCTCAGCTGTAATGCTGCTTCATCAGGCATATCTGATGAAACAGCACTACAGCTGAGAAATGCGTCGCATGTAACATAGGAGGGTAATTCATACCCCATCCTTTTTGTTCCTGTTTTTAACATTTTTAACCTTTTAATAAATTCATTTTTAATGCTATTGGAACGGACACTGATCATTGCTACCTACCACATTACTTCTCACCTTACCACTACATTGGTAGTGTTTCTGCTTGGAGTTGGTGTGGGAGTCTCTGCTAGCTCCACCTACACTTGCCTGTTCCATGAAGCTGCTCTGCCTGGCAGTGGATCATCCTGTCTGAGAAAGGAGAGCTCAAGGTGTTCCTGGTGACACGCTGAATACACAAAATATAGCTGACCATCTCTTTGTAACAAATTGCCTGACTTAATGACCAAATGTTTCAGAGCAAGGAGGAGGGGGGTTGTTTCAAAAACAGTTTCAAAAATAAAAATGAATCATTTGGTGTACATAACCATATATTTATTAAATTATATATATATATATATATATATATATATATATATATATATATATATATATATACGTATATATATATATATATATATGTGTGTGTGTATATATATATATATGTATATTATTTAATAATACAGTTACCTTGACATAAATCCCCCTTCCAACTTTAAATAGATGTAGAGCACATGTATTTTAATTGGCTTACGGTCAATGGTATTTGGCGAGTGTATTGACGGTATTCATTATAGACAGTCTTCTATGAAGAGTCTGTTATTTTGAGCCCCTATACTCATTAGTTAGGCATCTTTAAACTACAATATTTCTTTAGTGCTTTTGGGGATAAGACTTAATTCTCCCTCTATGGCTTGTAGTTGGGACCTAGGACGGCATGCTCGCAACTGATTAATATAGACCCATTTATCCATAAGAGTATCATTTTTAGGTATCCTGATTTTATAGGCAACTGTAGATATTTTGCCAGTGACAACAAAAGGACCCTTCCATGATGGAAGAAATGTCTTCTCCTTAACCTGATCTCTTCCGTAGTAATAAAGATGAACTTTATCTTTTATTTCATATTCCTTTTTGGACGTTTTGAGATCATAATAGGTTTTAGTGGCAGTTGCAGCTTTCTCTAAGTTCCTTTGAGCAAATGCAAAGGCATATTGCAGGTTCTTCCTTAGGTTCTCCACATATTGATACGTATTGGCAGCATTTATTAAGTTCTGGTCTGATGTACGGTACAGTAGATGCTGAGGTAGAACCATTCTTCTACCAGTCATCAGCTCAAAAGGTGACATCTTAGTAGCACTACTTGGAGTTGCTCTTAATGCCATTAGTACTAGAGGTAATTTTACATCCCAGTCTTTACCTGTTTCACTCACAAACTTTTTGAGAATCTTCAAAATGGACTGGTTGTAAAGCTCTACACCACCACTTGAGGCAGCTCTATAAGCAATATGGAGCTTTCTTTTAACCCCTAGTATTTTCCACATTTTGGTCATTACTTCGCTAGTGAAATGGGTCCCCTGATCGGATTCAATTTGCTGGGGTAAACCAAATCTGTAAAACACGTGGTTGATGAGCAATGCTGCACATGTTTCAGCACTATTGTTAGGTGCACTGATGCACTCTACCCATTTAGTGAACAGGCATGTTACTGTTAACATGAATTTGTTACCTCTAGATGACCTAGTTACTGGACCAATAAAATCAATTTGTATATCTGACCATGGCATTTACCATCCCTCTTTTTTGCAATGGTGCTCTATGCATTGGTGCAGTGGGTTGGAATTGTGGACAGATTAAGCAACCTTGACAATAGGTTTGAACATCCTTCAACATATACGGCCAAAAGGCGTAGTCACGCAATATTTCATATGTGAGTTTGGCACCACGATGGCCAGATGTGGGTGAATCATGGTCATGTTGAAGCATGAGACCTCTGAACTTTGTAGGTACCACCCATTGCTGGATGCCAGTTTTGGAGGTTCTAATTAACAAACCATCCTGTAACTTGAACTGTGATTTAGATTTCATTAAGATTCTAAGATCTTCCTTGCCAATACCATCTTCTTTTGAGATGGGGTTGCTTTCAGGATCTTCTATGTGTTTATAGAATATGCCTACAATGGGGTCTTCCTTTTGACTAGTGATCAGGTCCTCACTAGGAGAATCCTGCTCCATTGTACCAGGTTAGGCTCACTTTGTTGTTTAGCCTGGTTTCTGGTAATGGCTTCTACCTAAATTGCACCCATTAAGTGGTCAATATTTAAGGAGTTCTCCATTTATGGCTCCTTGTTTGGCTAATGAAGCTGCAAGATCATTTCCTTCCTTATCAGGACCTAGAACCCTGGAATGACCCTTGGTCTTTTTCCAGTGTTTGGTTAAATCATTGGATACCACTAGATTATCAATTTCGCAGAACAACTTGCCATGCTTGACTGGTTTGTTGTTATTTTTCTGCATGTTATTTCTTTTCCAAGTTTGCAGGTATTCAACAAAACTGTCACGTACGTAATTTGAGTCAGTAATGATCACAAATTTGTGAATACCATGTTCAATAGCCATCTCAATGGTTTTTAGAACAGCAGTTAGATCTGCAACTTGACTGGATCTTGGTCCAATGTTGAAACCTACAGAAATATTTCGGAATCCATTTGCCCAAGTTATACCAATGCCAGTGACAACCCTCAACATATACCCAAGGTAATGTTTGACAATGGTCCTCATTGTACATTTTATATGGTGTAATGTCCCTTTAACTGGGCTCCACCCCTTTAGCCTTTATAACTCCACTTCCCCTTGTACACATTGCTTGATTATTTTGTGTACTCTGAGTTCCTCTCTGGCTACTCAGTCACTTTGTCTCAAGTCCTTATTTTTGCTACAATTGATATTCCTTTGATTCCTTTACTGGAACCTTTGTGGCTAATTGTAACCTTAGCCCTCTTCTATACATTGTGCTTTTCAACTACACCTTGCTCCGCTGGCTGTGGACTATTTTTGGTATTAGGATCCGGATCTACCTTACTAGCATATCCTTCTGCTCATTTCCACGCTGAGGATCACACGCTGCATACTGCTCACACAGCTCTCACCTGCACGCTTGGCTGCTCTGTTTGCTATTTCATCTCTGGAACAACCGCATCTACTTGGATACCTCCTACCTGGGTTTTGTCACGCAAGTACTTTAGCTCATGTTTGGAGTATACTTGTCTCTCTCAGTGTGTTTCATATTTATCTGCTAATCCACTAACTGCATTAAGCTGCTTTCTTCAACTGTGTCTGCTTGCCTGCCTGTGTCTCACTTAACTTGCTTGTACTCCACCCTGAGACTATACTTAACATTTAACTGCAGCTTGCAAGCATTAACCTGTTACTCTCCAGTGTTGCTTGTACTTCACCCTGAGACTATACTTAACATTTAACTGCAGCTTGCAAGCATTAACCTGTTACTCTCCAGTGTTGAATATACTTGGAAGAACTCTGCTCTCTGACATAACTTTACTTATAATCAGTTTCTACCATTTATATATATATTCAAACAGTTATATATATATATATATATTCCATTGCTGGTTCTTTTCTGTATTAACTGCTGTTGATTTGATTACCAATTGTTCAGGATCATAACTTTTGGTGTTCAGTCATTTCAGCTACATTTAATCTGTTTGCCAGTTTTAAGTAATTATAAACAGATTATTACATATGGGGAAAGCAATTGTTCCTCCAGGAAATCATCTTCTGATAGCTCTTCCCCATGATCCTTAGTAGTGCAGTCGTGGAGCTCAGCAAGCCCCTGTGTGACTGGATTCTTTTTGTTCTGCTTGTTGCGAATTTCTAAAGGCCAGACTTCTAAGGAAAGAGTCCACGCTGTTATGCGGCTATTAGACAAATTTCCATCTCTTATTCTCTCACTTTGCAGATATAGCAAAGGCTGGTGGGCCGTTTCTACAATAATTTTCTTGCCCTGTATACAGCTGCGGAAATTTTGTAAAGCCCATACAGTAGATAAGAGGGCTTTTTTGCAATCGCTAAATTTTATTTCTACTGGGGATAGAGTTTTGCTCACATAAACAATTACTTTGCTTAAATTATCATGCTTTTGGTATAAAACTGCACTCATGCTTATATCTGTGTAGCCTGTTTCTAAATAGAAAGGTTTACCACCTTCAGGGTACGCTAAGCAAGGTGCTTGAGTGAGTTTTCTCTTCAACTCTCTGATGGCTGTTTCTTGAGTCTCACTTCAGTGCCATTTCACATCTTTCTTCAGAAGAAGTAGCAGTGGTTTAGCTAATTCTGCATAATTATCAATAAATTTGCGAGAGTAATTTGTCATACCCAGGAATGATCTCAATTCCTTTAAGTTAGTTGGGTTTTTAAAATTTATTATAGCTTCCACCTTTATCTTCTGAGGATTTAGCCCTTCAGAAGTAACTTCATGTCCTAAGAAGTTTACACGCATGCGGCACTATTGAGCTTTTTGTAGGAATAATTTGACACCTGCCCTTTTAAGTTGGCTGAGGACATGTTTAAGCTCTGTGATGTGTTTTTCTAAATCTGTGCTTTTGATTAAAACATCATCAACATAAGATAAGGTCCCCCCTTTCCAGTGCATCAGGCATAGCCGTATGCATGAATGCAGCAAATTCATGTCCAGAATTTATGTATCCAAATGGAAGTCTCTGGAATGCATACCGGACCTTTTGGAATTTGAATGCCAGCTTATACTGGTCCTCCTCATGTACCTTTATGGTTCAATATCCCTGTGCACAATCAATGGCAGTGAATATTTTAGATCCCTGCATCTGTGCTAGGCTTTGGTCAATGTAGGGCACAGGCCAGCCAGACATGTACACTCATTTGTTTAGCTGTATTAAATCAGCACACAAATGCCATTGTCCATTGGGCTTAAGAAAACTTAGAATAGGATTGTTATAAGAACTGTGCAGATGTCTGATAATACCTCTTTCTTCCAAGTTCCTTATGATTTCTGCAAGTGTAGCCCTTCCTGTTGAACATTTTCCTGTGAACTTTTGCACCTGTATACAATCTGCAGGAGATGTTGCCTAGGCAACTATTAGACTGGTTGGTCATGTGATCAAGTGAAACTGAAAGAAGAGTGTAAGACACAGGAGGAAGCAGACATGTCAGAGCAGTGAAGGTGTGTGTGAGGCCTGGCTGTGAGAGAGCTGCAGACTTCATCTTGTAAAGTAACAGCATTCCTCTGCTGATTTAGTGTTTGCTGCCAGCTGCAGTCTGACCCTGTGAGAGAGCTGTGGAGAAGAATGCAGACAAAGTAAATGACTGGCAGACCTTGGAGTTTTCTTTCAGCCTGTTTAGTGGTAAGAAGTATCCTCTCTCCTTGTCATACTAACATGGCATTCTGTCCATCACATAAACTTATAAACAGCTCTTCCTGTGGATTGCAGTTTCCTATGAGCTGTAACTGTTTAAATGCATGTGGATTACCTTAAAGGGCCCCAACATTTCTGTGCACCAACTGGTACCCATCAGCCATTAGGGTGAAGTCTGAGGGTGGGTTCGCAGGTGGTTTGGGAGGGTGCTGGGCCTGGTTAGAGAGAGTTGGTGTGTTAGTTAGTCACTGTATTTCTTGCCTTATTTTTTATTTGCCATAATCCTTTAATACATGTTCATACTGTTTTACTGTTATTACTGTGTGTGTTGTAGTTATTTATTATGTTCCTGTCTGGGAAACCCATTCTTGCCCTGGATGCCCAGTCAGGTGGAGGCACTGCCACAGTCATGTACCCCAACTCCCAGGTAGCGGAGACTCAGGATCAGCCTGCAGAGCACATGGAGGTAGCTGGGGTAAAGACCCACAGGGGTAATTGTGGGCCTAGGCCAAACCCCGTTACATTTGGAGGTACTGCTGAGATAAATTGGGGTACACCCAGTAAGGATACGTTAATTCCCCGGCCCACACTCCCATTTGTAACAGATTGGGCCCAGCAACAGAAGGTACCATTGCATCATGCAGTGATGATATGCCAGGTACCTCCCTATAGTGAAATAAAACATATCACCAAGTGCGTAGAGATTGTACTGGGAATAGAGATGGCTACCATCAGAGATATCCTGCATGATTCATACGGTCAAACTTACATGTTAGTATATTCCCATGCAGATTTGAGAGGCCGTCATAGGCCTACATGTCTATACCTTCTTGAAGCAGCTCCTGAAGGATGTCGCTTAGTGTATGCTCTCCCTGATAAGGAGGAAGGGGTTACACTGCAGCAACCCTCCAGTATAGGCCAAAGAGACTTTAATGTATCAAGTTATTCCCAGATTCTGTCCCCTTTGTCAGAGAAACCCGCCAGGAGATTACCGGTTACCCCTGTAGAGACTGGGGCCATCCCCAAACGAAATGTCTACTTTTCCAGTGTGCAAGGGACAACTGCCCCTAAGACCCAAGATCTAGTGGTTCCCTCATCTCCAACATCCCCAAAACCAGGCGATTCCCTATTGAGAGCCACAAGTTCAGGAGAGAGTAACATATCTGAAATACTGCAAAAACTTTCAGAAGCCATAGTAACAGCTACCCATACCCACAGTTACCGTAAGCTGAAAGTGTTTTCTGGGAATCAGCCTGTTCCTGCCGGGGAGGAACCCTTTAAGGCCTGGAAGGATAATGCTGTACAATTATTGGAAGAATGGTCTTGTACGGATAACATAAAAAAACAACGGATAATGGAGAGTCTTCGTTTCCCAGCTACGAATATGATAAGGCTGTTTAGGGGAGTGAATGAACAAGCTACTGCACAAGATTACCTGAAAGTTTTGCAGGATGCGTATGGAAAATCAGAGGACTCTGATGATCTATTAATTAAGTTCCTAGCCACTAAACAGAAGGAACATGAGAAAGCTTCAGACTATATCAATCGATTACAATTGTCACTGGGAAAACTGTTTCATAATGGAGCAGTCACTGCATCTGAGTTGGATGCTCGACTATCCAAACAAATTCAGAAGGGAGGCCTTAGCAATGATCCAGTCATGATCATGTTAAGAGTTAAGTTGGATGATCAAGTCTTGTCCTATTCCACACTGATCCGAAAAGCAAAAGTACTGGAGAACCAAATGTCCCCATCTCCTCCACAAAAAGGAAATTCTTCTAAAGCTGCAGAGAAAGAGGATATGGAACTGTTCGTCCTTAAAAAAAAGGTAGCTGAATTAGAATTATTGTCTAAGTCATTGCCAAGAAGAACAGATTATTCTCCTACCAGGAGGCAGCACCGCAGGGAGACCACAGGAAGGTTATTCCCAGAGGAACAGTCCCCCCAAGGGAACTGTTTTAAGTGTGGAAAATCAGGACATTTCAAGCGGGAGTGTCCCACTAATTCATCAGATACAGGAGTGGAAGTGCTAGCTATTGAGCTGGAGGAGGCTCAAGTTACCAGTCCTTTCAGGAAAAGAGGAAAAAAAACCACACCCATGTTATCTGTGGGGGCCAAGATCGGGCCCAAATCTCTGATACAGTTACAAATAGAAGATATTCATGCCTCGGCCTTGTTAGATACTGGATCCCAGGTCACCATCATTAATAGAGACTTCTATGACCATCATCTAAAACATATTCCCCTGGAGCCAGCAGGAGAGTTGCAGTTGTGGGGAGTGGGATCTCAGGCCCAGCCTGTAGAGGGATGTATAAGAGTGACAATAACCATCCCACAGTTAAACACAGGAATGATCTGCCCTATGGAATTGGAAGCTCTTGTATGCTCCATGAAGAAAACAATGTGCGCCCCAATAATTTTGGGTACCAACGCAAGAATGGTGCAGGACATGTTCAGGGCCTACCTAACTGAAGTGGGAGATGTATCTCTAACCAGACTGATGGAAGTCAGCCCTGTTCTAGGGAAAGAGTGCCATCGACTAGCCCTACAAGCTAAACCAGGATCATGCCACTACTCGGGGAAAGAACCTTTATTTGTAAGGCCTGGAGAGACTAAGACTCTACGAGCCATAGCATCTATGCACCATGAAATATCAGGAGGAACCAGGCAATACCTCATTGAGTCCTTGCCTGAGGAGGATGCAAAAAAGGGGTGGACTCTCATACCTGAGGTGAAAGACTGGCGGAATCACTGGTGTAAAGATTTTCCGATAATGATAAGAAACTTAACACCCACAGAGATCAGAATTGATCGTCACCAGAAGATTGGTGTGATTCACTTGTTGGACCAAGTCTCTTCAGTAATGTCTGTAAAGGCAGAACAGGGAGGTGATCATGAAGGACCTATAGTTTTTGAACTGGAAGATTCTCCTCTACCACAAAAGTGGAGAGATAGCCTCCGATCCAAATTAGCTACTCGAGAGAAAGTCTTCTCCAGGAAAGAAATGGATGTGGGATGTGCAAAGAGTGCCACACATGCTATCAGACTTTCTGACCCAGCTCCTTTCAGAGAAAGATCAAGGAGAATACCCCCTCGAGATGTGGAAGATGTCCGGGATATACTCAAACAGATGGAAGAATCTGGCATTATTAGAGAGTCCAGAAGTCCATATGCCTCACCCATAGTGGTAGTTAGGAAAAAGAATGGCACAGTCCGGCTCTGCATAGACTATCGGACTTTAAACAAAAGGACTGTGCCAGATCAATATACTCTGCCACGGATAGAAGATCTGCTAGATGCCCTTTCTGGAAGCCAGTGGTTCAGCGTTCTGGACTTGAGGTCTGGGTATTATCAGGTATCCATGAAGAAGGAGGATCAGGAAAAGACAGCTTTCATCTGTCCCTTGGGATTCTACGAGTTTACCAGGATGCCCCAAGGGGTCACTGGAGCTCCCGCCACCTTTCAAAGGCTGATGGAGAAGACTGTGGGGGATATGAATCCCAAAGAGTGCCTAGTCTATCTTGATGACCTCATAGTGTTTGGAAGGACACCAGAAGAGCACGAACAGCGATTGCTGAAGGTGTTGGATCGACTCCAAGCAGAGGGTCTGAAATTATCAATAGACAAATGTCGGTTTGCCCAGAACTCTGTTACATATGTAGGTCACATTGTTTCCGCACAAGGTGTGACAACTGACCCGACCAAAATTGAAGCGGTGATGAACTGGCCCAGGCCAGATAACATCAGTGAGCTGCGCTCATTTCTTGGATTCTGCGGTTACTACCGGAGGTTTGTGAAAGACTATTCAAAGATTGCTCGAGAGCTACACAACCTGTTAAAGACTACCTCTGCTATAGAGGGTGTTAAGGCGCCAAGTCCTAAAGACTCCTTCGGAAAGAAATGGACCTCAGGATGCGAAGAAGCCTTCTTAATCTTGAAGAAAAGACTCACAGAAGCTCCTGTATTGGCATATTCAGATCCTGAGAAACCATATGTGCTCCATGTTGATGCCAGTATGGAAGGCCTAGGGGCCGTATTGCATCAGAGCTACCCGGAAGGGTTAAGACCAGTGGCCTACATAAGTAGAAGTCTAACTGGTGCAGCGAAAAACTATCCGGTCCATAAGCTAGAATTCTTGGCGCTCAAGTGGGCAATTGTGGACAAGTTACATGACTATTTATATGGAGCAACATTCGAGGTAAGGACGGATAACAATCCGCTTACTTATATTCAAACAACAGCAAAGCTGGATGCCACAGGGCATAGGTGGCTGGCAGCATTGTCGAACTATAGTTTCAGCCTTAAATACAAGCCAGGCCCTAAGAATGTCAGTGCGGATGCTCTGTCCCGCAGACCTGGACTTCCTCCTCATGAAGAAAAGGAGGAATGGGAAGAAATACCTGTGCCTGGGGTAGGAGCCCTGTGCCAAACATATGTAGTGGCTGAGAGGCAGGATGAGTTCTCTGAACTCAGAGGAATAGACTCCATATGTCACTCCCCAGAAGCCGTACCAGAGGTATTCTGTGCTCCTGCAATGCTCCAACAGTGGTCTCACATAACCAATGAAGACAAGAAGAAAGCCCAGTCACAGGACTGGTATATAGGGACAGTCCTCAAGGCAATGAGAGCCAAGAACCCTAAATTACTGAGCTCCCTTCCCATTGGACAAAGAGATTTGTACCGGAGAGAATGGAGTAAACTACATCTAGAAGATGGAATCCTTTATAGAATTATAAAATACCATGACCACCCTGGTCGAAAGCAGCTAGTGTTACCTCATAGATATCGGGGAATGGTCCTAAGAGCCCTCCATGATCAACATGGGCATCTTGGGGTAGACAAGACCTATGGCCTGGTACAAGACCGGTTCTATTGGCCTCGCATGAGAGAACATGTTGAACATTATGTGAAGACCTGCAGAAGATGTATTCAGAGAGAGACTCTGCCTGTGAGAGCTGCCCCTATGGGCCACCTGAGAAGTACAGGACCCCTGGATCTTGTGTGCATGGACTATCTATGTATTGAGAATGATACTACCGGAATTGGGAATGTTCTGGTAGTAACAGACCATTTCACCAGATACGCTCAGGCTTTTCCCACTAAAGACCAGAAGGCTGTGACCGTAGCCAAGGTCCTCTGGCAGAAATATTTTATGCACTACGGTCTGCCCAATCGAATACATTCTGATCAAGGTAGAGACTTTGAGAGTAAGCTGATCAAAGAACTGTTGGATATGTTGCAGGTTCACAAGTCCAGAACAACACCCTACCACCCTGAGGGTGATGCCCAGCCTGAGCGTTTTAATAGGACACTCCTAGACATGCTCGGGACTCTGAAACAAGTGGAGAAGCGGTCCTGGAGTAAGCATGTAGAAGCCATGGTCCACGCATATAATTGCACAAGGCATGAGTCTACAGGATTCTCACCCTATTTCCTAATGTTTGGAAGGGAAGCCAGACTACCGATAGATGTCCGGTTGGGGGTGTCCCCAGATGGGACAAAGTCAGACTCTCACTTCCAGTATGTGAGGACCCTCAGACAAAACCTTCACAGTGCCTACGAGTTGGCCACTCAAGCTGCGGCAAAAATGGAGGAACGCAACAAAAGAAGATACGATACCAAAGTGAAGCATCGGGAAGTCCAAGCGGGAGATAAGGTTCTCCTCCGGAATCTAGGGGTACCTGGGAAACACAAATTAGCAGACAGATGGAAGGATACCGTATTTGAAGTTGTGTCTAAGCTAAAGGGGCTGCCAGTGTATAATATAAAAGGCCCAGAAGGCCGGATCAAAGCTTGGCATAGGAACCATCTACTACCAATAGCCTATATCGATGAAGAGGAAGGGAGTAGTAGTGAATGGGAGAAAAGCACAACGGAGAGTCCTGAAAATGAGGCAGTAGAGACTCCAGAAGCTCTTAGTGCTGAGGATCAATGGTGGTCTCCTCCTGCTGAGGAAACACAGCACTTTCCTTCCTCTCCTCCCTTAGCCTCCTCTACATTGAATCCCAACAGCCCCAACTTTGTGCCTGGGACCCCAAAAAGAGACTCTTGTATCATGGGAGAGCCAGGGTCTCAAGCATCTGGTGATCTCCCCACCCAAGTGGCCAGAGCTGAAGATTCCCAGGCACATTCTGGACTTCCTCAGAGAGAACAGAGACTGGGTACTAGAATACGACAGCCTCCCAGGGTTCTTACTTACGATCAAGTCGGAGAACCCAGTTATGTACATATGCCCCAGGTACAGTCTAAAATGGTTGATTTTCTGTATGCGGTTGCGGACATTATGAATGTTGGAACCCCTCTGTACTAGAATAAACTGTAAGATAGTTAACATTTGTTTATAGGACTGTTAGTGCATTTATTATTATTTATATGTTTTGTTTTTTCAATTACCTCTTGGTGGAACCTTGCCAGTGGAAGGCAAGGATTTTACGAGGGGGAGAATGTAGCCCTTCCTGTTGAACATTTTCCTGTGAACTTTTGCACCTGTATACAATCTGCAGGAGATGTTGCCTAGGCAACTATTAGACTGGTTGGTCATGTGATCAAGTGAAACTGAAAGAAGAGTGTAAGACACAGGAGGAAGCAGACATGTCAGAGCAGTGAAGGTGTGTGTGAGGCCTGGCTGTGAGAGAGCTGCAGACTTCATCTTGTAAAGTAACAGCATTCCTCTGCTGATTTAGTGTTTGCTGCCAGCTGCAGTCTGACCCTGTGAGAGAGCTGTGGAGAAGAATGCAGACAAAGTAAATGACTGGCAGACCTTGGAGTTTTCTTTCAGCCTGTTTAGTGGTAAGAAGTATCCTCTCTCCTTGTCATACTAACATGGCATTCTGTCCATCACATAAACTTATAAACAGCTCTTCCTGTGGATTGCAGTTTCCTATGAGCTGTAACTGTTTAAATGCATGTGGATTACCTTAAAGGGCCCCAACATTTCTGTGCACCAACTGGTACCCATCAGCCATTAGGGTGAAGTCTGAGGGTGGGTTCGCAGGTGGTTTGGGAGGGTGCTGGGCCTGGTTAGAGAGAGTTGGTGTGTTAGTTAGTCACTGTATTTCTTGCCTTATTTTTTATTTGCCATAATCCTTTAATACATGTTCATACTGTTTTACTGTTATTACTGTGTGTGTTGTAGTTATTTATTATGTTCCTGTCTGGGAAACCCATTCTTGCCCTGGATGCCCAGTCAGGTGGAGGCACTGCCACAGTCATGTACCCCAACTCCCAGGTAGCGGAGACTCAGGATCAGCCTGCAGAGCACATGGAGGTAGCTGGGGTAAAGACCCACAGGGGTAATTGTGGGCCTAGGCCAAACCCCGTTACACAAGAGAATCATATGAGGCTAAAGGAAGTCTGTATTGTTTAACAAAGACAGGTGGTGATTTGGGATCGGTTTGGATTCTTGCAATGTGCAAGTCTGTAGTCCCACAGTCATAAGAATCCCTAGCAAAAATATCCTTGTACTCCATCAGGAGTTCTCACAGCTGTCGGCGTTCATCATCACTATAACAGCCATTAGCTAAGGAAATTTGCTCTTTGACTATTTGCTGAAATCCTGGAAAGATTTCAGGCTGTCCTATTTCATAGGTTTCTTCCACCCTAGAGGTGAGGTCCCCTTGATTATAATTTATATTGCCCCCATGACTCTGGGTATTGGGGTATTCTTGATCTTTTATTGGCTGATCAAATACTAGAGAGGCTTCTTCAATGTTACAGATGCCTTCCTCTGAGCTGAAGGGATAAATAGACTGAATTGTAAAAAGTCCCTCTGGCATAGATGCAAAGGATTGTTCTATTAGTTGTTCTTCAGTTAAATATCCTTCAGGTATTAGTCCAATTATATTATTTTTGAATTCAAAAGTGTAATAACTTGATTCCAGCGCATATCCTATGGTAGTTCCCTTGGATAAGGTTACATCCTGTGGGGTCATGTTATGCACGATAACATATATTGGAAGAGTTCCAATATTTACCAAAGGAGTATGGGTTATTGTTATACCAAGATTTTGCATTCTATGGGAGAGGCAAATTGGTGTTTTAGAATCTTTTAATTCCTGACCTCTTTTTTCCTGTAAGGGTAAGAGGAATTTATTAGCCCCAACAGGGATTATAATAACATTGTTAGACATCTGCATATTCACAGCATATGGCATTTGCTGGTTTGATTTCAGGGCTGCGTTTTCATCCTAAAATACTGCAGGGTCCCCCTTTAACCTGCTCCAGAGGCAAGTGTTAATCAAATCTATGTGTATGGTATATCTATGTAAGAGATCATTGCCAATGTATATTTGATTATGGTGAGAATTTAAAACTAAAAACAGGTGTTTTGCCGATTTATAACCAATAGATATAGATAATAAGCACTTAGCTGTGATGCTATAGCTTTCAGATCTGTCATCCAGGCCGTGGACACAGTGGTCTTGGGGATAAAGATATTTAATCATTTTAGGTTCAGCTATCTGCGCTAATAAGCCTTCGCTTTATATAGCTAGCTTCCTGTTTTAAGTTCAATTTAGCATATTTGGTTTTACCAAGGTCATGCAGTTTCATAGAGATAAATAGATCCTCTTTAACTCTATCAATTCCTGCGAGGTATTGAGCGTGGCCCCCCTCCCCCTTTAGGGAACTTAGGGTCCCCCTTTCGAGAGATATGGTTAATACATCGCTGTCTAAAGAAATATTCGCTATCTTTCTAGGCGGAATTTTAAAAGCATTACCATCAGAACCACTTAAAGGTGTTTGATTATCTATTTGTAGGATAGTGATTTCAGTTATAGAGTCATTCCTGAAATGAATCTCCACAGCATCTGGCTTCTCTTCCACCATGTGTCAGTTATGTCGGGTGCGAGATATATCGGATTGCTCTTAATTAAAGGAACAGTCTAAACCAGAATTTTTATTGTTTTAAAAGATAGATAATCCCTTTATTATCCATTCCCCAGTTTTGCATAACCAACACAGTTATATTAATATACTTTTAACCTCTGTGATTATCTTGTATCTAAGCCTCTGCAAGCTGCCCCTTAATTTAAGTTCTTTTGACAGACTTGCAGTTTAGCCAATCAGTGCCTGCTCCCAGATAACTTCACGTGCTTGAGCACAGTGTTATCTATATGAAAAATATGAACTAACGCCCTCTAGTGGTGAAAACTGTTAAAATGCATTCTGAAAATAGGTGGCCTTCAAGGTCTAAGAAATTAGCATATGAACCTCCTAGGTTAAGCTTTCAACTAAGAATACCAAGAGAACAAAGAAAATTTGGTGATAAAAGTAAATTGGAAAATTGTTTAAAATTACATGCCCTATCTGAATCATGAAAGTTGATTTTGGACTAGACTGTCCCTTTAATTGACCTTTTTACTTGTGACCAAATTACATTATTTATGCAATCAATTATGGTGCTTAATCGCTTCAGGAGATCACCACCGATAATTAAACGATCATTTGGCAGATCCACTATAATGACAGGGTGTCTTATGACCCTGTTCCCCATTTTCAATTATAACCATGCCGTACCGTAGACTTTTAGAGAGTCACCCCAACACCTATTAGTGAAGCATCAAATTTTTTTATTTTCGGTTTGTGCGGTGTTAGCTCATTTAGCTGTGTGTAGCACCTGTGGGATAAAATAGTTGCCTGAGACCCAGTATCAATTAATCCCATGGTAGGGTTGGATACTGAATCCTGGAGCTCAGCTAATACATAATATCTCCCTGCAGTTTCTACTATTTCACACATAAAATTGGCATAATTACACAATTGTGGGCTTCGCCACATGTTACCTGAATCTGCCACGTTACCTGATGCAGGAGAATTTTCATGCTCACCATTCCATCCCTTTGTAATAGGATTGATTGGGTTCCTTTGTACTGCAGCTGTGGAAATAAGGAAGAGATTAGTTAGTGCTTTCAGGCTGAGGTTGCTCATCATCACAGCTAAATCATCCGTTTCCGGTCTGTGGGGAGAGAATATGATTAGTACTATTATTGACATTTATTATTCCATTTGGTATATCTCTCCCCCCTCTTTCAGGTAATACTGCAGTATTTATGACTGTGCCTGTGGCCCACTGCTGGCCACTGGCTGTACCCCTTAAAAAGGATTTTTAGGTTGCTGAGCTGTAAAAGCTTGACTCATATTAGTAAACAGTGTGCATAATTGACTAACTTGAGTTGGCCCACTTGAATGGAGAAGCTATCATTACCCATGGACCGATTCTTTGATATCCCAGGGTATCGATTCCTGGATCCTTGGGATCCCTCAGAATCATAGCTATTTCTCCTATTTTGACGTGGTTGTCTTTGGGGTTCCACTTGTTCAGTGTTAGTATTTTAGGGAGCATTATTTACTTGGGGTGTCTGGTTACCCTGAGAGTATTTTTGCCACTTTTGGTATTTATTTTTATGGGGATGCCAATTATTTTGTGGGTGTTCATCTCTTTGGGAATAATTATTTACCTGGGTATGCCCCCCACCTTGAACATAATCTCTCTGCGCCTCAGCCCGTGTAGGGGAAGGGGAAGAGTTAAAACTTTGTGGGTATGGCCTGTTTTTTCTGGCCACCTCCGCATAGGTTTTCTTTTTAGACTCCAAATTGAGGGGGCTAGGTGACACTATAGTTTCTGCCACAATTTTGGGACTGGGTTTTGGTTCCCTTTTAACCCCCTGTTCACCAGACTGCTGAATAGAGTATAACTTTGTACTCTCTTTGATCAGCCAGTCCAATTAGCAGTGCTCATCAAAATCTCTAGCTAAATTAAGTTTGATGGGCACGGGCAATGCTTCAAAAAATAAATTCACAAATTCTGAGCATTCAAATATGGGATACTCTTCGGCCATACTGTATGCACTTTTCAGTACAGAAAGTAATTTTATAGGGCTTTGATTTGCATTACATTTTAAACTGTATACAGCTATTTTCGCTGCAGTTTTAGTGCATTATTGCCCGAATTCTTTTCTGCACTGTTGTTTTGTCTCATTCCAGGAATGAATATTCATATCTTTTAGTGAAGCATAGAATTTGCGATATTTACCTTCAAATACCCAGGGCAGAAAGTCAGTTTTTGACTGCTCACTTGTAACATTCATAATGGATAAAGCATTTTCATAAGTCGCTAAGTGGTCAATTATAAAATTGGTTCCCTTGTTTTTAGGGGTTTCATATACCATATTAGATGTATCTCGGGCTTTCCTAGGAGCTTTATTTTTGGGGTTGGAGCGTTCCCTATTTTCCCTTTTGCTATGGGAAGAACTCTTACGCATATTAGTATTATGGGGGCTATTTGGGTAGCTAACTCTGCCCTCTGACTCACTACTAGAGCTTCCCTCCCCCTCCTCAGCTGACTTATAGCAGCTCCCTGAATTTATATCATGAGGTGACTGTCTTTTTGAGAAATTTACTTCTGACCCAATAGGGGTTCTTTGTCTAAATTCTTCCCTAAATTTGTGCATTTCATCCCTAATGCATTCTTTAAGAGAATTAGAATTATCTGCATTATTCTCACTGCTAATAGAGGGGTTTTCATTATGACAATACAACCTTTTTAAACCACTTAATTCTCTCTGGCTTTGTGCGAGTTGTTTATTTAACTCTTGTATTTTGGCTAGTAAACTAAGGTTATGTTTATCTAAGGTGGCCATGTCTTGGGCAAACTCATCAATTTTATTTTCGGCTATATTTAAATTCTCTTTGCATCTGCATGAGGTGCGAATACTATCTTCTAGCCCCTGTATTTGCAATTCCTTCTCTATGAGGTATAGCGACATTTCGTCAACAATGCATATTACAAGGGGCCAAGATTTTAGTATTAGTTCATCGTGTTTTTTGAGAGTTTTGCATTGATTAATTTTTAATAATTCTTGGAATAATTCACTTGTTTCATTCCACCTTCCATCATCAAAAGCAATATTTTTAGCCTTAATTTCAAGCATATTCATATAATCATTTAATTTTATCAGCCAATGGGAATTCAAGGGACGCCATCTTGGATGGCGTCCCTTAAAGGAACCTTCATTCTTCAGTAGCCATCGTCAGAAGAGGATGTTTTGATGATGGAGCCACTCCGTATCAGAAGGATGAAGATAGAAGATGCCTCTTGGATGAAGACTTCTCCCGGCTTCATTGAGGATGGATGTCCGGTCTTCAAAAACTGTAAGTGGATCTTCGGGGTTAGTGATAGGTTTTTTAAGGGTTTATTGGGTGGGTTTTATTTTTAACATAGGGTTTGGGCTGAAAAAGAGCTAAATGCCCTTTTAAGGGCAATGCCCATCCAAATGCCCTTTTCAGGGCAATGGGGAGCTTAGGTTTTTTTAGATATTATTTTATTTGGGGGGTTTGGTTGTGTGGGTGGTGGGTTTTACTGTTGGAGGGTTGTTTGTATTTTTTTTTTTTACAGGTAAAAGAGCTGATTTCTTTGGGCAATGCCCAGCAAAAGGCCCTTTTAAGGGCTATTGGCAGTTTAGGCTAGTTTTTTTTTTATTTTGATAGGGCAATTAGATTAGGTGTAATTAGTTTAAATATTTGATCATTTCTTTTTTATTTTGTGTAATTTAGTGTTTATTTTTTTGTAATTTAGTTAATTGTATTTAATTAATGTAATTTATTTAATTGTAGTGTAAGGTTAGGTGTTAGTGTAACTCAGGTTAGGTTTTATATTACAGGTAAATGTGTATTTATTTTAGCTAGGTAGTTAGTAAATGGTTAATAACTATTTACTAACTAGTCTACCTAGTTAAAATAAATACAAACTTAGCTCTGAAATAAAAATAAAACCTAAGGTAGATACAATGTATTTATTAGTTATATTGTAGCTAGCTTAGGTTTTATTGTATAGGTAAGTATTTAGTTTTAAATAGGAATTATTTAGTTATTAATAGTAGGTTTTATTTAGATTTATTTTAATTATATTAAAGTTAGTGGGTGTTAGTGTTAGATTTAGGGTTAGGTTTAGGAGTTAATAACTTTAGTATAGTGGCAGCGATTTTGGGGGCAGCAGATTAGGGGTTAATAACAGTAATGTAGGTTGCGGCGATGTTAGGGAAAGCAGATTAGGGGTTAAAAATATTTAACTAGTGTTTGCAATGCTGGAGTATGGTGGTTTTGTAGGCATTGTCGGGTTAATAATTTTATTTTAGTGTTTGCGATGCAGGAGGGCCTCGGTTTGGGGTTAATAAGTAGTTTATGGGTGTTAGTGTACTTTTTAGCACTTTAGTTATGAGTTTTATGTTACGGCTTTGTAACATAAAAGCCATAACTACTGACTTTCAGTTTACAGTATGGATCTTGTAGTTATAGGCTGTACCACTCACTTTTTGGCCTGGACAGGCAAACTCGTAATATTGGTGCTATGGAAGTCCCATTGAAAAAGGACTTTTTGAAAGCTGCGGTAGTTAAGTTGCGTGACGGACAAAAAAGTGTGCGGTACAGCTATACCTACAAGACTCTTAATACCAGCGGTAGTGAAAAAGCAGCGTTATGAGGCTTTTTCACCCATAAAGCAAAATTTGTAATCTAGCTGTTTGTTTGTTAATGAATATTTGTTTGCCATTATCTCGTAAGGTATGTTAAATTAGTTTATTTAAAATCATTTTTTTACTTAGAGACACTGAACCCAAATTTTTTCTTTTGTGATTCAGATAGAGCATGCAATTTTAAGCAACTTTCTAATTTACTCCTATTAGCAAATGTTCTTCATTCTCTTGGAATCTTTATTTGAAAAACAAGAATGTAAGTTTAGATGCCGGCCCATTTTTGGTGAACAACCTGTGGTGTTCTTGCTGATTGGTGGATAAATGTATCCACCAATAAACAAGTGCTGTCCAGGGATTTGGACTTTCTTTTTCAAATAAAGATAGCAAGAGAACGTAGAAAAATTGATAATAGGAGTAAATTAGAAAGTTGCTTAAAATTGCATGCTCTGGGGCCTATCTATCAAGTTCCGAATGGAGCTTGATGCTCTGTGTTTCTGGCGAGCCAGCAGTTATGAAGCAGCGGTCTAAAGAGTCTGCAGGGGGTGGCGTTGCACCAGCAGCTCCCAGGAGCTGCTGGTGCAATGCTGAATACGGAGAGTGTATTGAAAAAAATTGGGTTCAGTATTCCTTTAAATAAATGGCTAGAAGAGTAAAGAAAAACATTTTTATGGTCATTTTTAAATTCTATTTTATTTTCAAACATTCTTTTATTTTTTATACATGCAATTTTTATGCACTGTATTCTTTTATAAGTTTACTTAAACTCCTTAATGACCGTTAAGGGTTTGTCAGGTTGTAATATCGTGGGTCTTGCCCCGAGCAGCAAGACCACACTATTACACCCTCCGTCCCTCCTGCAGGCTTGTTAAGGATAGTTTTTTTGTTTTTGGCAAAAGAGCTAAATCGCTGATGCCCTTTTCAGTGCATCTTTTTCCTTTAGGATGGTTTTTTTTAAAGATTTTTTTTTTTGGGGGGGGGTGTTACTTTGCTTTCAGCATAGGAAATTTTGTTATGTGAATTGCTAAATGCTTCAACTAGGGCACTGCCGGACAAATGCCCTTTTCAGGGCAAAATAGTAGGTTTAATATTAGTGGGCTTTTTTTAAGGGGACTTTAGTTTAGGATAGGTCTTACTGGTTTGGTTTTGAATTTTTTGTAAAAAAAAAAAAATATTTTCTGTAATGGTAGGTTTTTTCTTTTTTGTAATGGTAGGATTTTTCTTTTTTGTAATTTAGGGGGTGTTAGGTTAGGGGTATTGTGGGGTTAGCTGTTAGGCAGTATTTTGTAATAAAATGTTGTGGTGATTAGGGGGTTAATAGGTTCCACAGTAAAAGCTCACAAAATCATAACAATCCGATCTCTGTGAACCCACAGTGCTTACCCCCTTTCTTTTCTGGAAAGCTTGCTCTGTCGGCAACAAAGTCACAATCATTCACAACCTGTTTGTTTCCAATGCTTTTAACAATTGCTGAAACATGGCTAACTTCTTCTGACACTGCTTTTATTGCTGTTCTCACACATGTTGGTTTCCATTTTAGTCAGACCACTAGGCCAGGTGAGAGATATAATGGTGGTGTTGGAGTCTTACTCTCCCCCCTCCTGCTTCTATCAGTACTTGCCTCTACTTCTATCCCTCTCCTTATCCTACTTTGAAGTCCACTGCATTTGCCTGTTCTCCTCCCTCTCTCTCAGAGTGGCAGACATCTATCGCCCTACCTCGACCCAAATTCTCCTACAAACTACCACCCCATATCACTGCTTCGGCTAGCTTCAAAACTCCTGGAAAAACTAGTTTTTGATCGCCTAACCCTTTTACTGTCCTCCAACTCCTTGCTTGATCACCTGCAATCAGGCTTCCATCCTCAACACTCAACTGAAACTGCCCTCACCAAGGTTACTAAATATCTTCTTGCTGCTAAAAACAGTCATCAATCTATACTTATCTTACTTGACCTCTCTGATGCCTTTGATACAGTTGACCATCCCCTCCTCCTGCAGACTCTAAGCCCTCTCGGTCTCTTAGACTTTGCCCTCTCTTGCATTGCTCTAACAGATCCTTTTCTGTCTCATTTGCTGCTGCCTTTTCATTGCCTCTGTCTGTTGGAGTACCTCAAGGCTCTGGGTCCTCTACTCTTCTCTATTTATACTTTTTCACTCTGTAAACTTATCAACAACTATGGCTTCAAATATCACCTCTATGCTGATTATACTCTGATCTACCTTTCCAACCCTGCTCTCTCCCCTTCTGTCCTTTCTCGCATCAGTGACTGCTTATCTAGCATTTCTTGCTGGATGGCCTCTCCTTACATAACAGTTAACATGTCCTAGACTGAGCTCTTTCTAATCCCCCCTCTATTCCAATTTCTAACTTTTATATCGCTGTTGGCCGCACCACTATCTCCCCATCAACCTAACTCCACTGCCTCAGAGTTACACTTCACTACAATCTGTCCTTAATACCCCACATCCAATTGCTCTCTTCATACTGCCACAACCACCTACGCAATATCTCCAAAATGTATCTGTTTCTGAACGCTGACACCACTAGGCAGCTAAAATATTTCCTGATAATTTCCCAACTTGACTACTGTAATAACCTACTAGCTGGCCTTCTTCTCTCCTGCTAGATTTATATAGAAAAGTACTCCAGCCAGCAGCAAGTTTTCTTGTTAAAAAGACCTTTTTCTTTCTTAAGACACGGTGAGTCCACGGATCATCAATTACTGTTGGGAATATCACTCCTGGCCAGCAGAAGGAGGCAAAGAGCAAAGCTGTTAAGTATAACTTCTCTTCTCACAACCCCCAGTCATTCTCTTTGCCTTTAGTGCAAGGAGGAGGTGAAGTTTAGGTGTCTGTTTAAGATTTCTTCTATCAAGATTTTCTTATTTTGTAAGTCTGAGCAGACTTGCCCTGATCTTCCCTGTCAATCTGGGTCTAGCTGTATTCAATGTTAGTCTCTTCAGGAGGGCTGTGGTAGCTTTTAAGCAGTTGGGAACTTGTGAGGTGGGCCTCACTGTGTTTTCCTAACAGATTGCTGCCCTTCAACAGAATTCCAGAGTAAGCTTACTCTGTTCCTTCTTATTTTCTACAGGTCTCTTTGAGGAGTGGCTTCCTCTCATACCAAGTGAGATGTCTCTCTGTCGGACATGCATGAGTGCAGGTAAGTGCCATTTTATTTATTGGGAGAGAAAGAACCCTGAAACTTTATAAGTAAATAGTCTGCACTTTTATTTGGGACTAATTTCCTGTGAGTATAGGTTACATAAGAAGGGTAGCAGGGAACTGTGACGATTCCAGGACGTTAGAGTCCTAGAGAGAGAGGCACTTTACAGTGTTTGTACTATCAGTAGTTAGGTGTTTCAGACTTTATTGGTGGCTCAGTCGTTCTGCTTATAGCAGCTACTTAATCTATTGGGGCTGTTTTTTTCTGGTAAACAGGACTTTGCGGTCCGTTAGAAGCTGTGACGTCACGGGCGGCGGGCCCCTTATTCTGTTACGCGCTTTTGCTTGGTTCCTTTCCTCAGAAATTATCAGCTTCAGTAATCCTCTCCCTCCTAAGACAGTTGTGCTGTTTGATATCGCTTCAGGCAATATGGTATAGGTAAGCACCACAGCCTAGTGCTTTGGTATAGAGGGTGCAGAGGTTTAAATTGAATTAAAGAAAATAAAGTGAAAATTTTATTTTTTCTCTTATTTTGGTCTGTGAAGTTTTGATGACAGTCTAGGATAGTCTAGGTATTCAGTTATTGTTGTTGCCACTTCTTAGTGAGAGCCTTAAAGGGACAGTAAAACATTTTTTTTTAAAGTTTGCTGAATCTTTTGTTGCAAGATGGACTTGAAGGCCTTAGTTGAACCCCCTTTGCATTTTTGTGGTTCTTGTATTAAAAGAACCTTAATATACAAAGACAGACTGTTTGATTCTGAGCCACCACTCTCTCATGAGGATGCTGTCCAGGAAATGCCACAGCCTCTTCCAGCCTCTGTTTTATCATCTCATGCAGTGCCCTGCGGGTCCTCTCAATCTCTGGATGGAGTGTACTTGAAGGCTGAAATTGCGGCCCAGGTATCCTAGGCAGTATCTGAGGCACTAGGGGCCATCCCCATGCTGCAGGGGAAATGTAAGAGGAAGATTATAGAATCAGATAGCAAGGTATCAGATCCTGTTCAGGTTAACCAGACTGCTCTTTCCCATAAGTCAGAAAAGGAGGATACTTCGGTAGCCTCTGAGGGTGAAATCTCAGATTTGGATAGTATAATTCCTGCTTCTAATGCTGAAGTGGTTTCCTTCAGATTCAAGCTTGAACATCTTCGTGTTTTGTTAAAGGAGGCTCTAGCTACTTAGGATGACTCCGATATGCCTATCGCTGTCAATCATAAAAAGTCTAGTAAGTTCCAGACCGTGCCACGGATATTATTACCCGGGAATGGGAGAGACCAGGAATTCCTTTTACCCCCTCCCCTGTCTTTTGGAAGATGTTCCCGGTAGCCAACTCTTTCAAGGAGTCATGGCAGACAGTCCCCAAGGTAGAAGGGGCGATTTCCACCTTGGCTAAGAGAACTGCTATCCCTATTGAGGATAGTTGCTCTATCAAAGATCCTATGGACAAAAAGCTGGAGACTCTTTTAAAGAAGATGTATACTCATCACGGGTTACAGTGGCAACCGGCGGTGTGTATTGCTACAGTAACCAGTGCTGCAGCCTATTGGCTTGACGCTTTATCTGAATCCCTTCAAGCTGAAACTCCATTGGAGTAGATTCAGTATAGGATAAAGGCTCTAAAGTTAGCTAATTCCTTTATCACTGACGCTTTTTTGCAGGTTATCAAGTAGGGGGCCAAAATATCTGGCTTTGCTATCTTGGTGCATAGAGTTCTATGGCTTAAATCTTGGTCTGCTGATGTTTCCTCCAAATTTAAGCTTTTGGCAATCCCTTACAAGAGAAAGACCTTGTTCAGACCGGCGTTAGCAGAAATTATTTCCAATATTACTGGTGGTAAAGGATCTTTTCTGCCGCAGGACAAGAAGAACAAAATGAAGGGTCATCAGACTAATTTTCTTTCCTTTCATAACTTCAGAGGTAAGCCTTCCCCTGCCTCTACCAAACAAGAACAGTCCAAGCCCTCTTGGAAGCCTGGTCAATCTTGAAACAGGGGAAGCAATCTAAGAAACCAAAAGTTGAATCCAAGTCAGCATGAAGGGGTTGCCCCCGATCCAGGATTGGATCAAGTGGAGGGAAGACTCTCTCAGTTTGCGCAGGCTTGGGAGCGAGATGTCCCAGACCCATGGGCAGTGGACATTGTTTCTCAAGGGTACAAGTTAGAGTTCAAGACCTTTCCTCCCAGAGGCAGGTTCCATCTCTCAATATTATCTGTAGACCAGATAAAAAGAGAGGCATTCTTGAAATGTGTGCAGGACCTTTCCCTCTTGGGAGTGATAGTGCCTGTCCCAAGCCAGGAACAGGGTCTCAGGTTTTACTGAAACCTGTTTGTGGTTCCCAAAAAAGAGGGAACTTTCAGGCTCATTCTAGATTTAAAGCTTCTAAACAAGTTCCTCAGAGTGCTGTCCTTCAAGATGGAGACTATCCGCTCCATTCTACCCCTGATTCAAGAAGGTCAATTCATGACAACCATAGATCTCAAGGATGCGTACCTGCACATTCCCATTCACAGGGATCATCACAAATATCTGAGGTTTGCCTATCTAGACAAACATTTTTAATTTGTAGCTCTTCCGTTTGGCCTTGCCCCAGCTCCCAGAATTTTCTCAAAGGTCCTGGGAGCTCTATTGGCAGTAATTTGCTCTCAGGGAATTGCAGTGGCACCTTATCTGGATTACATTCTGGTTCAGGCGCCATCCTTTAAACTAGCAGAATCTCATGCAAGGATCTTGTTGGCATTTCTTTGTTGCCACTGTTGGAAGATCAATCTGGGGAAAAGTTAACTTGTTCCAACTACAAGAGTGACCTTCTTAGGAACTCTTATAGATTCTCTAGCTATTAAAATTTTTCTGACGGAGGTCAGAAGAGCCAAAATTCTGTCCACTTGTCTGTCCCTACAGTCTGCGACATGACCATCTGTCGCCCAATGCATGGAGGTAATTGGGTTGATGGTGGCTTCCATGGACATAGTTCTGTTTGCTCAGTTCCATTTAAGACCTCTGCAGCTATGCATGCTCGATCAGTGAAACGGGGATTTTACAGATCTATCTCAGAGAATAGTTCTGGACCAATCATCAAGGGATTTTCTACCGTGGTGGCTGTCTCAAGAACATCTGTCTTAAGGGACATGTTTTTAGAGACCCTCTTGGGTAATTGTGACAACAGCTGCCAGCCTGTTGGGTTAGGGAGCAGTCTGGGACTCATTGAAGGTGCAAGGACTTTGGTCTCAGGAGGAATCTGCTCTTCCCATAAACATCCTGGAGTTGAGAGTGATCTTCAATGCCTGGATGACTTGGCCCCAACTGACCTTAGCCCAGGCTATCAGGTTCCAGACAGACAACATTACCTCAGTAGCCTACATCAACCTCCAAAGGGGGAACTCGGAGTGTCCTAGCCATGAAGGAGGTGGCACAGATCATCCAGTGGGCGGAGGCTCACTAATGCTATCTGTCTGCCATCCACATTCCAGAAGTGGACAATTGGGAAGCAGATTTTCTGAGCATCCAGGAGAGGGGGAACCCCATCCGGAAGTGTTCTCCAGGTTAACAACCAAATGGGGGTTACCAGAACTGGATCTGATGGCATCTCGTCAGAACACCAAGCTCCCAAAGTACGGTTCGAGGTCGAGGGATACTCAAGCTTTCCTGATAGATGCCCTGGCAGTTCCTTGGAACTTCAGTCTGGCTGGCATATCTCTTTCCTCCGTTTGCTCTCCTTCCGCGAGTCATTGCTTGGATCAAACAGGAGAGAGCATTGTTGATTCTTATAGTTCCTGCGTGGCCTTGCAGATCTGGTATGCAAATCTAGTAGAGATGTCATCCCTTCCCTTCGTGGAGACTACCTCTCAGGAAGGACCTTCTGATTCAGGGGTCCTTCCTTCATCCGAATCTCATTTCTCTGAAGCTGATTGCTTGGAGATTGAATGCTTGATTTTAGCCAAGTGTGTATTTTCTGAAACGGTCATTGAGACCATGGTTCAGGCTCATAAGCCTGTCACTAGAAAGATTTACCATAAGATATGGTGTAAATACCTTTATTTGTGTGAGTCTAAAGGATTTTCTTGGAGTAGGGTCAGGATTCCAAGGATCTTATCTTTTCTCCCGGAAGGCCTCGAGAAGGGGTTATCTGTCAGTACCCTCAAAGGGCAGATTTCTGCTCTATCCATTCTGCTACACAAGCGTCTGGTGGACATGCCGGATGCACAATCCTTTTGTCAGGCCCTGGTCAAAATCAGGCCTGTATTTAAATCAGTTGCTCCTCCTTGGAGCCTAAACCTTGTTTTTAAATTTTTCAACAGGCTCCGTTTGAGCCTATGCATTCCATAGATATTAAGTTATTATCTTGGAAGATCATAAATGAGCAGAATAGTGGTGTTAAATGGTCAAGAGAATGATTCAACTTCCTTATGTCTGGTGTAGCTTTAGGACGAGTCCTATATAAATGCACTTAGATACATATGTGATAAATGTAATAGATGTCAGCCAGCATGCTTCGTCAACATTCAAAGGCATCCAGCCTAACTGCAATGTCAGTAGGAGAAACGGCTTCCCCTTTCCTCTGTATCACTGACATGAGTTGATGGTGTACCACTTGACTCATTAACAGTCTATCAGATAAGGAAGTTTCACTCTAAAAGAAAAAAGCAAGACTCAAGTGCAATAAAAAAAACACTCGTTACTGCAGTTAAAGATTTGCACTTACAATGGTTAATAAGAATTAATGCAGTTACAACAAAACTTCTCCTTCATCAGAAGCAAGCAATAGGAATACTCAGCTACTCCGGTCCAGTGCTTTTCTAACCCGGTTTCCCTTTTACAGTATAATCTCCTTTTTTCAAACGTCCGCCGGAACTTTAAGCATAGGAAGAATTTTGCTCTTAGGGCTTCGGTAGCCCTGAGTGTCCAAAAGTAGAGCACTCTGTTCCTAGAATTACGGCTCCTCTAGACGTCCAAAAATGATCCTGTGATTACCTCTACGTGTTTCATCTGCTAATGTGCAGACTTTTTCAAGAGGACTGAGAGTATTTATTTTTTCTTTTAGAGTGAAAGTTCCTGCCCTACTGCATTTGGTGTGAAGGATACATTTGGCAAAAAAGCAGCAGTGGACTCAAGTGATATATGGACTTAATTATTTGGATGCGGTAATATTGTAAACCTAACTGTGTTTTAAGCAGTGTATATCCTCTAAATTATTGAGACTTTTTTTTTTTAGCAATTATATTTAAGTATAGGCGATTGTAAAGAGGGTTACTTTGAAATCACTATCAGCATTTTCAAGGGAGTGTTAGCGCCGTTTTATTTTTGTGTGTGTGCTATCGGATGAGGAACCGACTTCAACTCTGTAGACGTCAGGGGCAACAATCTTCAGGCGTGCTGTGTGTGCTGAGGCTACAAAATTCACTGCACGTCATGTGCCTCTGACTCTCTCCAATCGAGAGCGGAGTGGAGCAGCTGTGAATCCAATAGATGTCTGTATGGCCAATTTTGAAAATGGTTAAACCCAACAGGCAAAAATCTTTGTTATACACGGAGTGGATGCCCCACCATCCACTAGTTAAATGCAATAAAAAGTTCCAAAAACGGAGCAATATAAATGAAAATTTTATCCACTTTAATCCAGATTAAAAGGAACACACATGAACATGGGGTTAAGTTCTTTAGCAAAGCATAATCTGACCGGTTTCGGTCGTATTGACCATAATCATAGACTAACACCTGTTATGTGGTGCACCTTTTTACGCAAAATACTCCATTCCCTGATTGGCTAAAAACAATGGAGCCAAAAACGTAACCCTCTACACATGTAACCTTTTATTAATTTATTAATGTTTCTGCACTAATTGTGTGAATATCAATGGGTAAAAGCATATTCATGATTGGAACAGACAAAAGAATGAGAGGTCAATCCTATTGGCTGATTGCAACAGCCAATAGGATTTTTCCCCTTTAATTCCTATTGGCTGATAGAAATCTTTCAGCCAATAGGAATGTAAGGGACACCATCTTGGATGACGTCACTTAAAGGGAACCTTTAGTTTACGGTGGCGACTGTAAGAAGAGGATGCTTTGCGCCGGATGTCTTGAAGATGGATCCGCTCCACACCGGGTGGATGAAGATAGAAGATGCCATCTGGATGAAGACTTCTTGCCGTTTGGATGAGGACTTCGCCGGCTGGATGAAGATTGAAGAGGCCTGGATGAAGACTTCTTGCCGCTTCAATGAGGACTTCGCCGTCTGGATGAGGATGGATGTCCGGACTTCGATAACTGTAAGTGGATTGTCGGGGGTTTGTGTTAGGTTTTTTTAAGGGTTTTTTGGGTGGGTTTTTTTTAGGTTAGGGTTTTGGGCAATTCGTAAAAGAGCTAAATGCCCTTTTAAGGGCAATGCCCATCCAAATGCCTGTTGCAGGGCAATGTTTAGCTTAGGCTTATTTAGGTTTTTATTTGGGGGGTTTGGTTGGGTGGGTGGTGGGTTTTACTGTTGGGGGTTGTTTGTATTATTTTTTTTTTTTTAGTTTTAAAATTTTCTTTATTGAGATCAATAATACAATACATCCATCTGATATTCAATACAAAACAGTAAACATGGCATAGTGTAGTGTGTCTAAATAGCATACAGAACAGAAAATGCATAAGTATAAAAAAATTGGCATGTATGTATGTACATAATGATTGGAAAGTTAACTAATTCTTCATCAATCTCAACTACATACAAACGAAACAATATATCAAAGTCATCAGTGTGTCTATTTATCCGATACTTTATAGTGGGCCCATGTGTCAGGTCCAACCTAGCTACTTAAGGACAATGAGGGGAAAATGGAAAGGTGGGGGAAAGTCATCAAGGAGTCATATAAAGGAGGGGGTGGGAAAGAAATATATATATAAAAAAAGGAAGAATCCAGCCTGACATAGTCTCTCTGCTAAACTCGGCTCTATAAAATTTGGAAGCAGTCAGACCATATCATCCAATAGTCTTCCATACGTTCCAAGGAACTGTAGACACATTTTTCAGTTTTAGTCAAATAGTGTATCACCTTACAAATTTCAGAAATTGAGGGTGGGTCAATTTGTTTCCAAGCCCTGGCAATACAAAGCTTGGTTGTGGCAACTATATAGATCACAAGTTGTTTAGTGTACTTAGGTAGCCCATCACCAAAAACATGAAAGAGAGCACATTGAGGTGTTAATGTTATTTCTATATTCATGGAGTGTAGCAGTACCTCAACGTCTCTCCAAAGAGTTCAAATTTTTGGGCAGGTCCACCATATATGTGAGTCAGAACCTAACCCTCCGTATTGTCTCCAGCAAGCATCGAGGAACTCTTGAGCATTCTGGACAACCTTGTTGGAACTCTATACCATCTCAAAAGTTTTATGTACCCTTCAAAAATAGTCACCCAATGAATTGTTTTCTTCGTAAGGAGCACCGCCGTACTGAGATCCTGGTCTTTTATCCCCATCTCCAGCCCTCTACACCACATTTTGATTTGTCCTGGAAGGCCCAGATTGTGATCTTTCAGTAGGGCTTTATAGTGAAATGTGAGAGGTTTGTGAGTCACCAGCCCGTCCAACCATCTCTCCTCCCACTTAGAATGTGGTCTGAGACCCTGTCTATTGAATTTCCATGGACCCAGTAGACTAAGTATTTTGCAACATTCAAAATGAAACCACCGTGGAGGGCCATGTACCAACTGGCCATGTGAATGTTGGGAAGATTCCACAACAAACCTATTAAATGGTGAATGGGGGAATGATGCAGAGCAATCTCTGTATGATGTCTAAGCCCATGCCACAGTCCAATATTCTGCTGAACTATCGGGTTATCTATTTTGTCAACTAACGTTTTATAGCTCGGGACCCACAAGGTATCTGGAAAATCCAGACCCTCAGGCAAGTATAATACTTTTAGTCTGTACCAACCTGGTCTCTCTGTGCCTGGGCCCCAGGCCATAATCTGTGACAATCTCGTTGCCTCGTAGTATAAAAATATATTAGGGAAGGAGATCCCACCTCTTGAAAATTCTCTCTGCAGAATTTTATGGCTAATACGTGGGGCTTTATGCATCCAGATGTATCTGGAAAAGATTTGATGAATTTGTTGCAATATAGCATGTGGGACATTAAAATGAATGCATCAGAACAAGTATAGGGTCTTAGGAAGTAGAGACATCTTTACTGTGGCCACTCAACCAAGCCAAGAAATATCTTTAAACTCCCACATGCTTGTTAGTGATTTCAGTTCTGCGATTAGGGCATCAAAATTTAGTTTTAACAGTTTATCTAGATCTTCGCTCAGTTGTATACCCAAGTGCGTTATGGAGTCCTTGGACCACTGGAATTCAAACTTCTTTTGCAAGTCCGACAGCTGCTCTTGAGAAAAATTAATGTTATACACCTCTGTTTTAGTCATATTTATTTTATAGTGGCTAAGAGTACTAAAATAATCTAATAATTTAAAAACCGCTGGCACTGAGGAGATGGGATTCGTGAGAAGAAGAGTAACATCATCCATGTATAGGGCAATCTTTTCCTGTTTAGCTCCTATGAGCAGTCCCATTTTGTCTGGGGAATCTCAAATTGCCTTCGCGAGTGGCTCCATAGCAAGAGCAAATATCAAAGGGGACAACGGGCACCCTTGTCTGGTGCCATTGGAAATGGAAATTGCCGGAGAACAGAAGCCCAACCCTCTCACCTTAGCCCTAGGGTTCGAATATAAGACCTTAATCATGTTGATTGCTCTAGGTGGAAATCCAAAAGCCTTCAAAACCTCCCAGAGGTAATCCCATCTGACCCTGTCAAATGCTTTTTCAGTATCGAGCGACAGGGCCATCAGGGAAACCCCAGATCTCTTTGCTTCTGAAAAAAAAGTAATCAAATGCTGCATGTTGTCTGGTCATTGGCGACCTTTCACAAAGCCTACCTGATCTACCTCAATCAGGGACGGCGCAACATAGATGCCAACCTGTCAGCTATCAGTTTAGAATATAGTTTTGTGTCTGCATTAATCAGCGAAATAGGTCTAAAATTACCACAGCAAGACGGATCCTTTCCCAGTTTGGGAAAAGCAATAATGTCCGCCTCCAGGTATTCTTCTAAAATCCTTCCTTTCGAGCTAATCTCATTGAACACCTGATATAATATAGGTTTTAGTTGTGTTTGCAGTTTCTTATAGAACTGGCCCGAAAACCTATCCGGGCCCGGAGATTTGTTGTTCATCAATTGTTTGATTGCCTGTCCTATCTCCGTCGGGGTAAAAGGTTCTATTAGCCTATCACAATCATCCTCCAACAGCGAGGGCAGATGCAATCATCCCAGAAAGGAGGATATATCTATAATCATCGCCTTTTTAGACTTTTCAAAAGAGTCGATGTTGTATAACCGATTGTAGAAGTCTGTGAAAGCCTTACCTATGTCCTCTGGAGCATAAACTTTCCGTCCCTCATGGTTAATATAAGGAATTCTAGAGGCAGCCGTCTGTTGTTTTAACTTATTCGCTAACATTGAGCCCGCTTTATTGCTCTTAGAATACATAATAACCTTAAATTTAGAAAATGCCTGCTAAATTCTTTCCAGTTCCAAATTTTTTATTTCAGACTTTAGGCATAGAATGTCATCTGATAAGCCAATGGTAGGGGCCACTTTGTTCTGTCTTTGTTTTGACCTTAATTCACAGTCAATTTGCCTAATGGGCACCCCATTTTTTTTAAGGACGTGGCCTTTGCGATAGCGAACCCCCTAATGTAGGCCTTCAAGGCTGCCCACCTTACTTGATGGGAGGTCTGATTTACTGGGTTAGTCTCCAGGAATTCATCCATCTTTTCCATCAATTCTGGCAAAAAGGATACATACGTCTTCCCATAAGAACTTGGGAAGTTTCCAAGACGGTCTGGCGAAAGTTGACCCATCTACCCTTATCGTCAATATCACAGCATCATCACGGGCAACTATATAAGCTAGAATTCACAACCAAGTTCATGGTCCAGGAGTCTACAAAACAATAGACTATCCGCGAGTAAGATCGGTGAGGGGGCAAAAAGTAAGAGTAGTCTTTAGAGTCTGGATGACACGCTCTCCAAACATCATACAGTGAAGACTGGTAGATTAGGTTCTGATATTTAGGAGCCATGGAAAGGGAATAAGCGTCTAACGCTTTACCACTCGGAAGCTTCTTGTCGACCTGTGGATCCCATGCTAGGTTAAAATCTCCTCCTAGTACCAACGTGCCCTGCCGCAACTTATCAACAAGATGGAGTATTCTCCGCAGAAATTTTATTTGACCCTGATTAGGGGCATATACATTCACAAGAGTGTAGAGTCGTGAGTTAAGTCTACATACTACCAACAGGAACCTACCCTCTAGTTCAGTCCCCACATGAATTTGTTGAAAGGCCACCTCCCTACTTATACATATGGATACCCCTATACTCTTTTCATTATAAACCGAATTGAGCACCACTGGATATTGTTTGAACTTTAGATTTGGAACATTAGTAGAGGCCCAATGTGTCTCTTGTAAAAAGGAAACATCACTACGGAGCTTTTTCAGAAATTATTGTAATAAGCTCCTTTTAGAGGGTGAGTTTAGTCCCTTTGCATTTAGGGAAACAAATCGGAGACCTGAATCCATTTGCTAAACCATGCAGCACACACCACAATAAAAAAAAAAAAAAAAAAAAAGGGGGGAGGGGAAGTGAAGTAAAAAGAGGCGGGTGGGAACATATAGAATATAGGGGACTAGGACAGGAATCTATATGTACACTGGGACCACCTCTATCTAGGTCTCAACCTAAAACTTGTAGGCACAGCATAATGAGTAAAGAGAACTTGAAATGTGTGAGTGAAACTGTGTTCGCTTGCTTACTTTCAGTAAGCCTTGGGTTTACCCTAGGGGGGGAATATAGCCTATATTCTATTGGAGTAAGTACCTGAAGAAGGTATGGGCCTAGGCCGGGGCTTAGCCTATTAAAAGGGGGAAGAATTTCAGCTGTCGAGTCTTGTCATTCCGTATGTGTTAGTACAACTAATCGTGGGAGTGGAGACCTAGACATTTCCTACAGATTATTGGAGCAGTGGCTCATGTTTAATACCCACCTGCCTTTTATGCTAATGAAACCAGTGTAGTGTGATAACAGAAACATGTGTAACAGAACACAACCAAGCAATGTATAACAGCTCTTGAATCTTGTATATATACCTTACTACTAAACATAACAGTTCTACAAAGCTGAAGATAACGTACAAACAGTGGAGTTGCCTAAATCTTGGGAACAAAGAAAAAGGTTAGGTTCCCTGTGGAATATCCTCTATCTGGTATTCTAGAAATATATCTATCTCCCTAATGTCCTTCAATGGGTCAATATCTATCTTTAAACTAGCAAAGGCTACTAGACATTTATTAGGTGACATATATAAAAGGTATAAATCATCTTTTTGACCCATAGGTGGACCCTATACATCTAAAAAAAGTGGAAATGAGTATAGCTAGTATTGAGGAATTGTGAGTCTAAACAGCAACCTCAATTATAGCACCACTAACTACAAGACATTTATTTAACAACATATATATATATATATATATATATATATATATATATATATATATATATATATATATATATATATATATATATATATAAAAATAAAGACATATGTAACAGACATAACCAAGCAATGTATAACATCTCTTAAGTCTTGTATATAAATTATACTACTAAACATAACAGTCCTGCAGAGTTAAAGATAACACTTACAAACAGTTAAGTTGCCTAAATCTTGGGAAAGAAAAGAAAGGTTAGGTTCTTTATAGAATATCCTAATCTGGGGATATAAACTGTTAATTCTGTAGCTACCACTACAGACCCCAACTACTCAATTATACCTTGTTATCTCTATGCACGCATGTTGCTATCTAGCAGCTATAAATATGCCTGTGACTCTATCACCACCTGGTGGGTCAATGTCAAGTTGTACTTTTTATTGTCTGGGGAAAACCTGTTGCCCTGAGCCTCCAAAACTACTAATCTCTGAACTAGCCAAATATATAAAACCACAAGAAGACTGAAGCTGCTTGAGAAACAACTTACCACTAATAGGCATTGCTAAGCAATGTGTATCCTATATTAAAACAAATGTGTGCAAGCAGTTTCTCTAACTGAGTTCCAGGAACACAGAACAAAGCCAGAACACCAGCTAGATAGCATAGTCTAGGAGTAAAAAAAATGTTAGTTTCACTAATAACATGGTAAACCATAGCTGCTCAGCTTGTTTGTATTTTTTATTGCAATGTAAAAGGTGGTATCTTTGGGGCAATGGCCCGCAAAAGGCCCTTTTTAGGGCCATTGGCAGTTTATTGTAGGCTAGGGTTTTTTTATTTTTGGGGGGGGGGGCTTTTTTTATTTTGATAGGGCTATTAGATTAGGAGTAATTAGTTTTTATTTTTGATAATTTAGTTTTTTATTTTTGTAATTTATTTTTTATTTTTTTTGTAAGTTAGTAAATTGTATTTTATTAATTTAAATTATTTAATTTTATTGTAATGTTAGGTTTTAGTGTAAGGCTTTGTATTTATTTTAACTAGGTTTTTAGCAAATAGTTAATAACTAGTCTACCTAGTTAAAATAAAAACAAACTTACCTGTGAAATAAAAATAAAACCTAAGATAGCTGCAATATAACTATTAGTTATTTATTAGCTAGCTTAGGTTTTTTTTTTACAGGTAAGTATGTATTTAGTTTTAAATAGGAATTATTAAGTTAATTATTGTAAGGTTTTTTCAGATTTATTTTAATTATATTTAAGTTAGGGGGTGTTAGGCTTAGGGTTACGTTAGGGTTAAGGTTAGACTTAGGGTTAGGGTTACGTTAGGGTTAGGATTAGGGGTTAATATATTTATGTAGAGTTAGTGATGTGGGAGGTCAGAGGTTTAGGGGTTAATAATTTATTTCAGTATATTTTGTTGTGGGGGGCTTGCGGTTTAGTGGTTAATAGGTTTATTATAGCGGCAGGGTGGGCGGATGGCAGATTAGGGGTTAATAATATTTAAATAGTGTTTGTGATGTGGGAGGGCAGCGGTTTAGGGGTTAATAGGTTTATTATAGTGGCAACGATGTTGGGGAGTGGTGGAATAAGGGGTTAATACATTTTAATGGTGGTGGCGAGGTCCGGAGCGGCAGATTAGGGGTTAATAAATTTATTATAGTGTTTGAGATGCGGGAGGGCCTCGGTTTAGGGGTTAATAGGTAGTTTATCGGTGTTAGTGTACTTTTTAACACTTTAGTTATGAGTTTTATGGTACAGCTTTGAGGGGCCGCCATCAGGGTGTGACAGGGGTGATTCCTCTCAGGGGCCCAATGGGCAAGGGGGGGCCCATGAGGCAAGAGCAACTTATTTAAAAAAAAAATTGGCAGCTACCAGAGGGTACTAAAGCAGAGTGCTATTGAGCGTAGGAAATGTTATTACAAGGAGTAAAGCATTAGCATTTGAGAGGATTTCTGAGTGTGCACTAAACCACTATGAACAGTGTTAGACAGACTTGGCACTTAAGTGTGTACAGTGTGTGCCTGAGTCAGACGGCACTATCATTTGCAGAGGAGGTAGGACTTACTTAGCAAATGTTTTTTATTTCTTTGTGCAAATTCGGATTGTAACTTCAGTGTGGTAGTAGTTGTATGGTGGGGCCAGGGGTCTAAAAAAACATTTATTTTTTTAGCAATATGCAGCAGTGTATTTATGATTATTTGACAATGCTGTAGAAATTCTATATTTAAATCCATGCAGAAATGTTTCCTCATCAATAGACACATGGTAGGTGCCCTTTTGGCAGATACAGTATGATGTTTATTTTATTAATATATATATATATATTACATATATATATATATATATATATATATATATATATATATATATATATATATTACATTCCAGTTTACTGCCCCTTTATGCAAGGACTTTCCAGATGCAAGGAGGTATTTTATCTAAGATTTTTACATATGTATAAAATGTTATACTCTCAGACTAAGATTGCTCAGTGTTTGAAATAAGACAGGTTAACTTAACACTGTTCAGTTTACATTACAGCTGACATAATTTTGAAATACATACAAACAAGCCTAAATCCTGCATTTAACCAGATCTAATGGTATGAGACTGAGTACCACAGCTCATGGTTCCACCAAGACCATATAGAGTACAGCATTTTCAAAATCCATGAGTACAGCTGACAGATGGGAACATTTGTACACCAGATTTGAAGTGGTACTCTTGGTTGGGGAAAATGGGGAGGGGGGGGGGAACGAACAATATATCAACCTTTCAAAAGTAATTTTCTTCATCTAGCCATCTACCCAGATCATTTATGTACCATTTTGAATTCACAGAATTATTTTTGTTTGCACATTTACAAATATGATTCTTTAAAAAGTGTTCTCTTAATTTCTTCAATTTTTTTATCATGCATGTCACACACTGTTTATTTAGGGGATGCAATGTGCAGAAATGTTACCTCCTGTGAGTGTTTCTGTGGGTGTCTGTGTTTTTTGTCTGTGTGCTTTTGTTGGTGTCTCTATGAGTGTGTATGTATTTTTTTTCTGTGGGTCTCTCTATGATGGTGGGTGTTTATGTCTTAGTGTATTTTCTGTGGATGTCTGTGAGGGTTTGTGCTTATATATTTGTGCTTTTTCTATGGGTGTCTCTTTAAGGGTGTGTGTATTTATGTTTTTATGTATTTTCTCTGGATTCGTCTGTGAGGGTGAGTGTGTATATCTTTGTGTGTTTTCTGTGGATGTCTCTTTGGGGGGTGGGTGAGTGTGTGTATGTATGTATGTCTGTGTTTTATGTGGATATCTCTGTGAGGGTGTTTGCGTATGTCTGTGTATTTTCTGTGGGTGTCTCTGTAAGGGTGTGTGTATGTCTGTGCATTTTATGTGGGTGTCTCTGTGAGAGTGTGTGTATGTCTTTGTGTGTTTTCTGTGGATGTCTCAATGAGTGTGAGTGTGTATGTATATCTTTGTGTGTTTTATGTGGTTGTATCTCTGTGTGTGTATGTCTTTGTGTGTTTTCTGTGTGTGTCTCTGTGTGTATGTCTTTGTGTTTTCTGAAGCTGTCTCTGTCGGTGTTTCCTTGGGTGTATGCGCAAGTTCATGTTTGAGTTTGTGTGTGTGTGTCCATTGTCTGTTCCTTTTTAAGACATTTTGACTAGTGATGTCGCAAACTTAAAAATTTGACTTCAATAGGCAGGCAAACTTTAAAACCCACAAGGACTCTTTCTGGCCACAATAGTGATGGAAAAGTTGTTTCAAGGGTACTAACACCTGGACTGTGGCATGCTGGAGGGGGATCCATGGCAAAACTTTCATGGAAAATTACATATTTGATGCAGAGTCTGCTTTTAACCCATAAAGGGCCTAAATCACTTAACATTAATAAATTGTTTGCAATAACGTACTTTAAAACATCAATTATGATGTTGTATCGATCAGGTAGTGTAAGGGTTACGCCCGCTTCATAGTGACAGACCAAACTCCAAGTGTAACGCACTGCAAACAACCGCAAACAGTCCATTTGCACAACCATGAGATAGATAGATTTGATAGATAGACACATAGATTACATAGATCAATAGATGCAATATACATATGATCGATACAAATTACATAGATCAATAGATGCAATATACATTTGATAGATACGAATTACATAGATCAATAGATGCAATATCCATTTGATATGATAGATATGAATTTTATAGATCAAAATATGCAATATACATTTGATAGATACCAATTACATAGATCAAAAGATGCAATATACATTTTATAGATACCAATTACATCGATCAATAGATGCAATATACATTTGATAGATACGATTGATAGTTAGATAGATTTGATAGATAAATAGATAGAATTGAAAGATATATAATTTCCCTGACAGAGTATAACAATAAGACATGCGGTCTTGGACCCGTGGTGTGTTAAGTAGTACTATTCTTAGCAGTTTACTACTACCTGTTACTCCCCCTATCGGGGGAGGTCTATATGGCCTGCATTTTTGGAACAGGGAGATGGAAGAAGATGATTGGTCTGTCCTCCTACTTCAAATTTGGCCTAAACACAAGTGGCTGTCTCAAAACAGTCCAGCCACAAGATAGATAGATTTGATAGATAGATATACATAGATTGATAGTTAGATAGAATCGATAGAAGATAAAAAGATAGATTTGATAGATATATAATTACCCTGAAAAAGTATAATAATAAAACATGCGGTCTGGGACCTATGGTAACTAGGTTGTGTTAAGTAGTACTATTGTTAGCACTTTAATCCCTGTTACTCCCCCTATCGGGGGAGGTCTATATGACCTGCATGATTACCCTGACAAAGTATAACAATAAGACACGCGGTCTGGGACCCATGGTAACTAGGTTGTGTTAAGTAGTATTTTTCTTAGCAGTTTAATCCCTCTTACTCCCCCTATCGGGGGAGGTCTATATGACCTGCATGATTACCCTGACAAAGTATAACAACAAAACATGCAGTCTGGGATCCATGGTAACTAGGTTGTGTTAAGTAGTACTATTCTTAGCACTTTCATCCCTGTTACTCCCCCTATCGGGGGAGGTCTATATGGCCTGCCTGATTACCCTCACCAAATATAACCACAAGACATGCGGTCTGGGACCCATGTTAACTAGGTTGTGTTAAGTTGTACTATTCTTAGCACTTTAATCCCTGTAACTCCCCCTATCGGGGGAGGTCTTTACGGCCTGCCTGATTACCCTCACCAAATATAACCACAAGACATGCGGTCTTGGACCCATGGTAACTAGGTTGTGTTAAGTAGTACTGTTCTTATTAGTTTAATACCTGTTACAACCCCTAATGGTGGGAGGTCTATATGGCCTGCATGATTAGCCGGACCAAATAAAACAACAAGACATGCTGTCTTGGACTGGGACCCATGGCTAACTAGGTTGTGTAAAGTAGTACTATTCTTAGCACTTTCATCCCTGTTACTTCCAGACCTCTCGGGGGAGGTCTACATGGCCATCATGATTAGCCTAACAAAGTACAACAATAAAACCTGGGCTCTTGGAACCATGTTAACTAGGTTTATTTCAGTAGTACTGTTCTTATTAGTTTAATACCTGTTACAAGTTACAACCCCTAATGGTGGGAGGTCTATATGGCCTTCATGATTAGCCGTACCAAATAAAACAACAAGACATGCGGTCTGGGACTGGGACCAATGGCTAACTAGGTTGTGTAAAGTAGTACTATTCTTAGCACTTTCATCCCTGTTACTCCCCCTATCGGGGGAGGTCTATATGGCCTGCATGATTACCCTCACCAAAATATAACAACAAGACTTGCGGTCAGGGAAGCATGGTAAGGTTACTTCCTTTTGCACAATCAAGTATACCAGTTGCAGACAGAGGTTCTGACCCTGCATTATGGCTGCACCTCTTCCTAAAAGAGGGATCTGTTACAGAGTCTGTGGGCCTGTATGCAAAGAGCTGGCCTGCCTAAAAGGAGCAGCAAGGCAGTACAGGTCGTTCTCCTTCAGCCGTTTTATATGATGGCCCACGACCCTCAACAGGCACAACAGCATGAAACACCACATATGCCATCCTTTTGCACAATAGAGTACAGGTATGGCATTGATTTGAGGAACCCGGAGATAATTTAGAGGAACCGGGAATATTGAACAAAAAACTTGCTTGGACAACCAGTAAAGGTCGTTCTCCTTCCGCCTTTGTAGACGAGGGTCCAGGACCCTCCACAGACACAACAGCATGAAACACCACCTATGCCATACTTTTGAACAATAGAGTACAGGTATGTCATCAATTATAGGAACCCGGAGATAATTTTTAGGAACCGTGAAATTAAAAAAAAATCATGATTGGACACCCAGTACACTTCGTTCTCCTTCAGCCTTTTTATACGAGGGTCAAGGACCCTCAACAGAAAGAACAGCAGGAAACACCACATATGCCATCCTTTTGAACAATCCAGTACAGGTATGGCATCCATTTTAGGAACCCGGAAATAATTTTTAGGAACCAGGAGATGGAAAAAGATGCTTTGACAACCGGGAATATTGAACAAAAAACTTGCTTGGACAACCAGTAAAGGTCGTTCTCCTTCCGCCTTTTTAGACAAGGGTCCAGGACCCTCAACAGAAACAACAGCAGGAAACACCACCTATGCCATCCTTTTCAACAATAGAGTACAGGTATGGCATCGATTTTAGGAACCCGGAGATAATTTTTAGGAACCGGGAAATTGAAAAAGAAACATGATTGGACACTCAGTACACTTCGTTCTCCTTCAGCCTTTTTATACGACGGTCCCGGACCCTCACCAGAAACAACAGCAGGAAACACAACATATCCCATCCTTTTGAACAATCCAGTACAGGTATGGCATCCATTTTAGGAACCCAGAAATAATTTTTAGGAACCGGGAGATGGAAAAAGATGCTTGGACAACCAGTACACTTCGTTCTCCTTCAGCCTTTTTAGACAAGGGTCCAGGACCCTCAACAGAAACAACAGCAGGAAACACCACCTATGCCATCCTTTTGAACAATAGAGTACAGGTATGGCATCGATTTTAGGAACCCGGAGATAATTTTTAGGAACCGTGAAATTGAAAAAGAAACATGATTGGACACCCAGTACACTTTGTTCTCCTTCAGCCTCTTTATAGGAGGGTCCCGGACCCTCACCAGAAACAACAGCAGGAAACACCACATATGCCATCCTTTTGAACAATCCAGTACAGGTATGGCATCCATTTTAGGAACCCGGAGATAATTTTTTGCAACCGGGAGATGGAAAAAGATGCTTGGACAACCAGTACACTTCGTTCTCCTTCAGCCTTTTTATAAGAGGTTCCAGGACCCTCAACAGAAACAACAGCAGGAAAGAGGACATATGCCATCATTTTGAACAATAGAGTACAGGTATGGCATTGATTTTAGAAACCCGGTGATAATTTTTAGGATACAGGAAATTTGAAAAAAAAAAATATGATTGGACACCCAGTACACTTCGTTCTCCTTCAGCCTTTTTATGAGAGGGTCCAGGACCCTCAACAGAAACAACAGCAGGAAACACCACATATGCCATCCTTTTGAACAATAGAGTACAGGTATGGCATTAATTTTAGAAACCCGGAGATAATTTTTAGGAACCGGGAAATTAAAAAAAAACATGATTGGACACCCAGTACACTTCGTTCTCCTTCAGCCTTTTTATGAGGGTACTGGACCCTCAACAGAAACAACAGCAGGAAAGAGGACATATGCCATCCTTTTGCACAATAGATTACAGATATGGCATTGATTTTAGGAACCCAGAGATAATTTTTAGGAACCGGGAAATTGAACAAAAAACCATGCTTGGACACCCAGTACAGTACAGGTCATTCTCCTTCAGCATTTTTTAAGAGGGTCCAGGACCCTCAACAGAAACAACAGCAGGAAACACCAGATATTGCATCCTTTTGCACAATAGAGTACAGGTATGGTATCCATTTTAGAAACCCGGAGATAATTTTTTGCAACCGGGAGATGGAAAAAGATGCTTGGACAACCAGTACACTTCGTTCTCCTTCAGCCTTTTTATAAGAGGGTCCAGGACCCTCAACAGAAACAACAGCAGGAAACACCACATATGCCATCCTTTTGAACAATAGAGTACAGGTATGGCATTGATTTTAGAAACCCGGAGATAATTTTTAGGAACCGGGAAATTATAAAAAAACATGATTGGACACCCAGTACACTTCGTTCTCCTTCAGCCTTTTTATAAGAGGGTCCAGGACCCTCAACAGAAACAACAGCAGGAAAGAGGACATATGCCATCTTTTTGCACAATAGATTACAGATATGGCATTGATTTTAGGAACCCAGAGATAATTTTTAGGAACCGGGAAATTGAACAAATAACCATGCTTGGACACCCAGTACAGTACAGGTCATTCTCCTTCAGCTTTTTTTAAGAGGGTCCAGGACCCTCAACAGAAACAACAGCAGGAAACACCACATATAGCATCCTTTTGCACAATAGAGTACAGGTATGGCATCCATTTTAGAAACCCGGAGATAATTTTTTGCAACCGGGAGATGAAAAAAGATGCTTGGACAACCAGTACACTTCGTTCTCCTTCAGCCTTTTTAGACAAGGGTCCCGGACCCTCAACAGAAACAACAGCAGGAAACACCACATATGCCATTCTTTTGCACAGTAGATTACAGATATGGCATTGATTTGAGGAACCCGGAGATAATTTATAGGAACCGGGAATATTGAACAAAAAATGCGCTTGGACACCCAGTACAGGTCGTTCTCCTTCAGCCTTTTTATACGATCGCCCACGACCCTCAACAGGCACAACAGCATGAAACACCACATATGCCATCCTTTTGCACAATTGAGTACAGGTATGGCATTGATTTGAGGAACCCGGAGATAATTTAGAGGAACCGGGAATATTGAACAAAAAATGTGCTTGGACACCCAGTACAGGTTGTTCTCCTTGAGCCTTTTTATGCGATGGCCCACGACCCTCAACAGGCAAAACAGCATGAAACACCACATATGCCATCCTTTTGCACAATCAAGTACAGGTATGGCATTGATTGGAGGAACCCGGAGTTAATTTAGAGGAACCGGGAATATTGAACAAAAAACGTGCTTGGAAACCCAGTACAGGTCGTTCTCCTTCAGCCTTTTTATACAATGGCTCACCACCCTCAACAGGCACAACAGCATGAAACACCACATATGCCATCCTTTTGCACAATCGAGTACAGGTATGGCATTGATTTGAGGAACCCGGAGATAATTTAGAGGAACCGGGAATATTGAACAAAAAATGTGATTGGACACCCAGTACAGGTCGTTCTCCTTCAGCCTTTTTGTAAGATGGCCCACGACCCTCAACAGGCACAACAGCATGAAACACCACATATGCCATACTTTTGCACAATCGAGTACAGGTATGGCATTGATTGGAGGAACCTGGAGTTAATTTAGAGGAACCAGGAATATTGAGCAAAAAACGTGCTTGGACACCCAATACAGGTCGTTCTCCTTCATCCTTTTTATACGATGGCTCATGACCCTCAACAGGCACAACAGCATGAAACATCACATATGCCATCCTTTTGCACAATTGAGTACAGGTATGGCATTGATTTGAGGAACCCGGAGATAATGTAGAGGAACTGGGAATATTGAACAAAAAACGTGCTTGGACACCCAGTACAGGTCGTTCTCCTTCAGCCTTTTTATACGATGGCCCACGACCCTCAACAGGCACAACAGCATGAAACACCACATATGCCACCCTTTTGCACAATCGAGTACAGGTATGGCATTGATTTGAGGAACCCGGAGATAATTTAGAGGAACCGGGAATATTGAACAAAAAATGTGCTTGGACACCCAGTACAGGTCGTTCTCCTTCAGCCTTTTTGTAAGATGGCCCACGACCCTCAACAGGCACAACAGCATGAAACACCACATATGCCATCATTTTGCACAATAGAGTACAGGTATGGCATTGATTTGAGGAACCCGGAGATAATTTAGAGGAACTGGGAATATTGAACAAAAAATGTGCTTGGACACCCAGTACAGGTTGTTCTCCTTCAGCCTTTTTATACGATGGCCCACGACCCTCAACAGGCACAACAGAGTGAAACACCACATATGCCATCCTTTTGAACTATAGAGTACAGGTATGGCATCGATGGAACCCGGAGATAATTTTTTGGAACCGTGAGATGGAAAAAGATGCTTGGTCGGTCCTCCTACTTCAAATTTGGGGCACTGTGCGTGCAATCTACTGTGCCACCAGATATGAGTGGTGTGTTAAGTAGTACTACTCTTAACAGTTTAATCACTGTTATGTGCCCTTTTTTTTGCTTTGAGTTTTGTTTCCACAGTGCAGCAGCAGAGGACAGAAAAATTAGGCATGCCTTAAAAATTCGGTAGTGTTGCAGCCGCTGCTATAGCAGCGGCCAGAAAAATTAATATTTGTAAAACAGTTAGAAAGTGCCCTAAAACCTTGCGGCTTGAACACTAGTTGTTGGCGGATAAGTCACGCAAGTCATCCTGCATTCTAAGAAAAAATACGCCAGCGTGTGTACCATTTGTAGCCCAAGGCAGCTCATCTCATTATCATGCCTTTTTTACTCAAATGTATCGCCCAATGTAAGTCCCTTCGGGATCCATCCCTCATTCATTTTAATAAAGGTGAGATAATCAAGACTTTTTTGACCTAGGCGACTTCTCTTCTCAGTGACAAAACCTCCTGCTGCACTGAAGGTCCTTTCTGACAGGACACTTGAAGCGGGGCAGGCCAGAAGTTCAATTGCAAATTGGGATAGCTCAGGCCACAGGTCAAGCCTGCACACCCAGTAGTCAAGGAGTCCATCGCTCCTCAGAGTGTCGAGATCCACAGTTAATGCTAGGTAGTCTGTTACCTGTCGATTCAGTCTTTCTCTGAGGCTGGATCCCGAAAGGCTCTGGCGATGCATAGGAGTTAAAAAGGTCTGCATGTCCTCCATCAACAACACGTAAGGAAAGCCTCCTGTCCTTGCTGCCGTGGTCGTGGGAGGAGGAGGAGGATTACTTTCATCTCTTCCCCTGTTAGATTCCCGTTGTGCTGTTGTGACATCACCCTTATACGCTGTGTAAAGCATAGTTTTTAATTTATTTTTGAAATGCTCCATCCTTTCCAACTTGCGGGAATTTGGTAACATTTCAGGCACTTTATGCTTATACTGGGGGTCTAGTAGCGTGGACACCCAGTACAGGTCGTTCTCCTTCAGCTTTTTTATACGAGGGTCCCTCAACAGGCACGACAGCATGAAAGACCCCATTTGCACAAGGTTGGATGCCGAGCTAATCATGTCCCGTTCCTCGTCCTCACTGATGTCACTGAGGGTATCTTCTTCCCCCCAGCCACGTACAACACCACGGGTACCAGATAGGCGACAACAACGAGCACCCTGGGATGCCTGTTGTTCTTGGTCTTCCTCCTCCTCCTCCTCCTCAAAGCCACATTCCTCCTCTGACTCCTCTTCCTCACAATCCTCTTCCTGTGTTGCCGCAGGTCCAGCAAGCGATGCTGATAAGGCTGTTTCTGGTGGTGATGGACACCACAACTCTTCCTCTTCACGCTCATCTACGGCCTGATCCAGCACTCTTCGCAGGGCACGCTCCAGGAAGAAAACAAATGGTATGATGTCGCTGATGGTGCCTTCGATGCCACTGACAAGGTTTGTCACCTCCTCAAAAGGATGCATGAGCCTACAGGCATTGCCCATGAGCGTCCAGTAATTTGGCAAAAAAATCCCCAGCTCCCCAGAGGCTGTCCTAGCACCCCGGTCATACAAATACTCATTAACAGCTTTTTCTTGTTGGAGCAGGTGGTCGAGCATTAGGAGTGTTGAATTCCACAGTGTCGGGCTGTCGCAAATCAAGCGCCTCACTGGCAGGTTGTTTCGACGCTGGATATCAGACAAGTGCACCATGGCCGTGTAGGAATGCCTGAAATGGCCACACACATTCCTGGGCTGCTTCAGGACATCCTGTAAGCCTGGGTATTTATGCACAAAGCGTTGTACAATCAGATTACACACATGTGCCATGCACGGCACATGTGTCACCTTGCCCAATTTCAATGCCGCCAGCAAATTACTTCCATTGTCAGAAACAACCTTGCCAATCTCCAGTTGGTGCGGAGTCAGCCACTGATCCACCTGTGCGTTCAGGGCGGACAGCAGTGCTGGTGCGGTGTGACTCTCCGCTTTCAGGTAAGTCAACCTGAAGACGGCGTGACACTGCCGTATGCTGGATGTTGAATAGTACCTGGGGAGCTGGGGGGTGCCGTTGATGTGGAGCAAGATGCAGAAGAGGACTCAGCCGAGGAAGAGGTTATGGAAGAGGATTGAGTAGGAGGAGTAGAGGAGGTAGCAGCAGGCCTGTCTGCAAGTTGTGGCGGTGTCACCAACTCCTCTGCAGAGCCACGCATTCCATGCCTGTCAGATGTCAGCAGGTTTACCCAATGCACAGTGTAGGTGATATACCTGCCCTGACCATGCTTTGCAGACCAGCTAGCAGTGGTCATATCGACCCTTGCCCCAACGCTGTGTGCCAGACATGCCATTACTTCCTTTCGCACAATAGAGTACAGGTTTGGGATTGCCTATGTGAAAATACATTTCTGCCGGGTACCGTCCACTGCGGTGTCCCAATAGATACAAATTTTTTTAAAGCATCAGACTCCACCAGCTTGTATGGTAAAAGCTGGTGGGCTAAGAGTTCAGACAAGCCAGCTGTCAGACGCCGGGCAAGGGGGTGACTTTGAGAAATTGGCTTCTTATGCTGAAACATGTCCTTGACAGACAGGGCAGATGACCAGGAACTGCTACGTAAGAGAGACTCAGTGGAGGATGGTTGAGAGGGGGCAAGGAGGACAGCAGTGGTTGACGTGGCTGAAGATGCTGGAGCAGGAGGAGGAGGGCGGCTTTGAGTTTGTGTGCTGCTTTTACTCATGTGTTCTTCCCATCGGCGTTTGTGATGTGAGACCATGTGCCTTCGCAAAGCAGTTGTACCTAGGTGGGTGTTGGACTTCCCACCACTCAGTTTCTTTTGGCACAGGTTGCAAATGGCATCACTGTTGTCAGAGGCAGACACACAAAAAAAATGCCACACTGCAGAGCTCTGCGATGATGGCATTCTGGTGGTGGTAACAGCATGCGTTGATTGGCGTCGGCGTGCTGTCTGGTTGACCCCGGGTGCCAATGCATGCTGTCTGACTGTGCCACTAGCTCCTTGCGATGACCTCCCCCTGCTTCCAACTCGTCTCCTCCTCTCTGTCTCCCCATCTGAACTTTCCCCATCTTCTTCTTCTCTTCTAGCAGTCACCCACGTGACATCCACCGACACATCATCATCAACCGCTTCACTTGTATCTGACACATCAACAAAGGAAGCAACAGCGGGTACAACATCATCATCATCATCATCATCATCACACCATACTTCCATGTCTGTAATGCTGCCTGACTGAGACATATCACTGTTATCTACATCCTCTGTCAATGATGGTTGCGCATCAATCATTTCTTCCAACTGATGTGTCAATAATTGCTCTGACAGATCAAGTGAAGCGGCTGTGGTGCTAGTGTTGGTGGTGGCGACAGGCGGGCGAGTGGCACTGGTCACTTGAGAGGTGCCCAAAGCACAGCTGGATGTGGATGGTGCGTCAAGGTTAGGAGGACTAGGAGCGGAAGCTGTAGAAGATTGGGTGTCATGTGTCAGCCATTCAACTAGGTCCTCCTCAGAACTTTTCGCATCCCCCCTGGCACCTGGCCTCTGAACAATGTGCATATTTGTAGGGTCTAAAGGAATCACAGCACCACGACCACGACGGCACCTGCGGGGTGGCCTGCCTCTGCCTGTCATTTTTTTTAAAATGTACACTTACAATACTATTAACCAAAATAAGAGTGGTGGCATTGGGCAAGTGGGCACAGTATACACTGTGAGCCTGACACCAAAAAAAAGACTGATGTTTCAAAGTAAAAAATGTTTATTTTTTAAATATTACAAGTACTGTGCCAACAAATATGATTGGTGGCACTAGTTGGCAAGTGGGCATGGCTGGCACACATGCTGGGAGGAAGGCAACTGCAATTAGATTACACTAGCTGACTGATGCTTCACAGCCCAAAAATTTTATTTAAAAAAAATTTACAATACTGTTAGAACAAATATGATTGGTGGCACTAGTTGGAAACGGCAAGTGGGCCTGGCACACACGCTGGCAGGCAGGCAACTGCAATTCAATGGCACTAGCAGACTGATGATTCACAGTCAAAAAAGTTAATTTTTAAAATATTTTCAATACTGTTACAAAAAATATGATTGGTGGCACTAGTTGGCTAGTGGGCCTGGCACACACGCAGGCAGGCAGGAAACTGCAATTCAATTGCACTAGCAGACTGACGATTCACAGTCTAAGATTTTTTTATTTTAAATATTTACAATACTGTTAGAACAAATATGATTGGTGGCACTAGTTGGCAAGTGGGCCTGGCACACACGCTGGCAGGCAGGCAGGCAACTGCAATTCAATGGCACTAGCAGACTGATGATTCACAGTCAAAAAAGTTTTGATTTAAAATATTTTCAATACTGTTACAACAAATATGATTGGTGGCACTAGTTGGCTAGTGGGCCTGGCACACACACTGGCAGGCAGGAAACTGCAATTAGATTACACTAGCAGACTGATCTTTCACAGTCAAAAAATATTTTTTTTAAATATTTACACTACTGTTAGAACAAATATGATTGGTGTAACTAGTTGGCAAGTGGGCCTGACCCACACGCTGGGAGGCAGGCAACTGCAATTCAATGGCACTAGCAGAATGATGATTCACAGTCAAAAAAGTTTTGATTTAAAATATTTTCAATACTGTTACAACAAATATGATTGGTGGCACTAGTTGGCTAGTGCCCCTAGCACACACGCTGGCAGTAATTCAATTGCACTAGCAGACTGACGATTCACAGTCTAAGAATTTTTAATTTAAAATATTTACACTACTGTTATAACAAATATGATTGGTGGCACTAGTTGGCAAGTGGGCCTGGCACACACGCTGGCAGGCAGGCAACTGCAATTCAATGGCACTAGCAGACTGATGATTCACAGTCAAAAAAGTTTTGATTTAAAATATTTTCAATACTGTTACAACAAATATGATTGGTGGCACTAGTTGGCTAGTGAGCCTGGCACACACGCTGGCAGGCAGGAAACTGCAATTCAATTGCACTAGCAGACTGACGATTCACAGTCTAAGAATTTTTTATTTGAAATATTTACAATACTGTAAGAACAAATATGATTGGTGGCACCAGTTGGCAAGTGGGCCTGGCACACACACTGGCAGGCAGGCAACTGCAATTCAGTGGCACTAGCACACTGATGATTTACAGTCAAAAAAGTTTTGATTTAAAATATTTTCAATACTGTTACAACAAATATCATTGGTAGCACTAGTTTGCTAGTGGGCTTGGCACACATGCTGGCAGGCAGGAAACTGCAATTAGATTACACTAGCAGACTGATCTTTCACAGTCAATTTTTTTTTTTTTTAATATTTACACTACTGTTAGAACAAATATGATTGGTGTAACTAGTTGGCAAGTGGGCCTGGCACACACGCTGGCAGGCAGGCAACTGCAATTCATTGGCACTAGCAGAAAGATGATTCACAGTCAAAAAAGTTTTGATTTAAAATATTTTCAATACTGTTACAACAAATATGATTGGTGGCACTAGTTGACTAGTGGGTCTGGCACACACGCTGGCAGGCAGGAAACTGCAATTAGATTACACTAGCAGACTGATCTTTCACAGTCAAAAAATATTTTTTTAAAATATTTACACTACTGTTATAACAAATATGATTGGTGGCACTAGTTGGCAAGTGGGCCTGGCACACACGCTGGGAGGCAGGCAACTGCAATTCAATTGCACTAGCAGACTGATGATTCACAGTCAAAAAAGTTTTTATTTTAAATATTTACACTACTGTTATAACAAATATGATTCGTGGCACTAGTTGGAAAGTGGGCCTGGCACACACGCTGGCAGACGGGCAACTGCAATTAAATAACAATAGCAGACTGATGTAACAGTTTGTTTTTAAAAAAGTTACACTAATGTTACAACAGTTAGGAGTGATGGCACTCAGGATAGAAGTAGGCACAATATGTGCTGGCAGCCTGACACATTTAAACTAAAATTAAATAACACTAGAAGACTGATGTAAAAGTTTTTTTTTACAAAATTTAAACTAATGTTACACCAGATAGGAGTGGTGTACTGGCACTGAGGATGGAAGTAGGCACAGTATATGCTGGCAGCCTGACACACAGGCTGGCACTAATGGCAGCCAGGCTGGCCTGGCAACTAATATTAAATAACACTAGAAGAGGACTGATGTAAAAAATAATTTTTAAAAAAATGTACACTAATGTTACACCAGATATAAGTGTATATACGATGATGTGGGCCTGACACACAGGCCTGATTGAAAATGAAATTAGATTACACTAGCAAAATTATTTAAAAGTTTTTTTTTTAATTTTAAATAATGTTAAGCAGATATGAGTGGTGGCTGCTGGCACAGCAATTAAACAACGTTGTATGCTGTGTAAGCCTGACACACAGGCCTGATAGAAAATGAAATTAGATTACACTAGCAAAATGATTTTAAAGTTTTTTTTAAATTTAAAATAATGTTAAGCAGATATGAGTGGTGGCTGCTAGCACAGCAATTAACCACAGTATGCTGTGTAAGCCAGAAACACACAGGCCTGATAGAAAATGAAATTAGATTACACTAGCAAAATGATTTAAAAGTTTTCTTTTTAAACTTAAAATAATGTTAAGCAGATATGAGTGGTGGCTGCTAGCACAGCAATTAACCACAGTATGCTGTGTAAGCCAGAAACACACAGGCCTGATAGAAAATGAAATTAGATTACACTAGCAAAATGATTTAATTTTTTTTTTTTAAAATTTACACTAATGTTAAGCAGATATCAGTGGTGGCACTAATCACAGTATATGATGTGAGCCTCACACACAGGCTGAAAGCCAGGCAAATGCAAATAAAATGACAAATAATAATAAAAAAAAACGACTGAAGTTGTAGCCCTAAAAAGGGCTTTTTGGGGTGCTGTCCGTACAGCAGAGATTAGATGAGTCCTTCAGGACTGTAGTGGACACTAAATACACTAGCCTAGCTATCTATTTCCCTATAATGTCAGCAGCAGCAACACTAAATCTCCTCTCACTAAGAAAGCAAGATCATAATGATTCTAAAATGGCTGCTGCCAAGGAGCTGGGAGGGTCTGTGAGGGAGTGTCTGCTGCTGATTGGCTCAAATGTGTCATAAGGCTGTGAGATACAGGGTCAAAGTTTCCTCAATGATGACACATAGGGGGCGGATCGAACATCGCATATGTTCGCCCGCAGCGACGAATGCGAACAAGCTATGTTCGCCGGGAACTGTTCTCCATCGAACAGTTAGCGAAATCACTAATTTTGACCTTACTACTGATTATTCACATTTTTCTACAGACTTTGAGACTAATGAGACTTTTCCGGAAGTCACCAATCCACCATTTAACCTTTTAATTATTGTTTAGAACCCTTCCTTTCAGCCACTGCATGCTGTTGTTATCATTTAGTTTGCATCTTCCTTGACAAAAAGATAATTAGAACTCCATATTTTGTTTTGTAAATCTCCTTTTTTGACAAAACTGTAGACTACCTGATTACTTGTCAGGTCAATGTAAACAAGTTCTGAGTGTCTGTTTGGGTGTCTGTGTCTGAGTGTGCTTGTGTGTTTCTTTGCGTGTCTGCTAAAGTGTCTATGAGGCATATTTAAGAAATGTCTTGCGGACCTGATCCGACAATGCGGATCAGGTCCGCAAGACATCGCTGAATGCGGAGAGCATTACTCTCTGCGCATTTAACATTGCACCAGCAGCTCACAAGAGCTGCTGGTGCAACGCCACCCCCTGCAGACTCGTGGCCAATGGGCCGACAGCAAGGAGCTGTCAATCAACCCAATCGTACTCGATCGGGTTGAATTGTTGTGATTCCTGTCCGCCTGCTCAGAGCAGGCGGACAGGGTTATGGAGCAGCGGTCTTTGTGACTGCTGCTTTATAACTGCTGTTTCTGCCGATTCTGAAGACTCGCCAGAAACATGGGCCGTCAAGCTTCTTTCGGAGCTTGATAGATAGGCCCCATTATGTGAATCCTTGTGTGTGAGTGTGTGTTTCGGTGTATGAGTGTGTCTGTGTGTTTCTGTGTTTCTGTGTTACTACCTTTACAACATTTCCAAGTTTGACTACGCTTAAGAATAAAGTGCATATATGTTTTAGTAACTTGGTCAAAAATTGCACATTTCAAAGGTGGGGGGGCTGATCAATGGCTAAATTAGGGGGCCCAAAATTTCTAGTCGCGGCCCTGCAGCTTTGTAACATAAAACTCATAACTACTGACTTTAGATCGTGGTAGGAATCTTGTCGGTAGAGTGTGTACCACTCAATTTTTAGCCTCCCAGAAAAACTTGTAATACCGGCGCTATGGAAGTCCCATTGAAAAAGGACTTTTTAAAAAGTGCAGTACTGACGTTGCATGATGGCCAAAAAGTTGTGCAGTACACCTGTACCAACAAGACTTGTAATACCAGTGTTAGGGAAAAGCAGCGTTATGAGCCTTGACGCTGCTTTTTTCACTCATAATGCAAAACTCATAATCTAGCTGATTGTCTCCAGATACATTGTGTTTCAAGTATATTATCTGCCAGATATTTCCTTTGCTATTTTGAATTTTACAATGTTAATTTTATAGTATTCTTCTTTTTTCTATTATTTAATATAGAAGGATAATTATTTTAACAAGATAGCTATATTTGAACCCTTTATCTAGATATATCCAGAATATAAATCCCGTTTTCCTTTAATTGTCCAAATACCCATTTAAAATTTGTATTGTGTATGTACAGGGTTAAGTTTTTGGTCCCATTGTTTTTAGTCAATCAGGGAATGGAGTATTTTGCATAAAAAGGTGCACCACATAACAGGTGTTAGTCTATGATTACGGTCAATACGACTAAAACCGGTCAGATTATGCTTTGCTAAAGAGCTTACCCCTTGTTCTTGTGTGTTCCTTTTAATCTGGATTAAAATTGCTTCATTTTTGGAACATTTTATTGCATTTAACTAGTGGATGGTGGGGCATCCACTCCGTGTATAACAAAGCTTTTTGCCTGTTGGGTTTCATGGTTTTCAAAATTGGTCATACAGACATCTATTGGATTCACAGCTGCTCCACTCCGATTTTGATTGGAGAGAGTCAGAGGCACATGACGTGCAGTGAATTTTGTAGCCTCAGCACACACAGCACGCCTGAAGATTGTTGCCCCTGACGTCTACAGAGTTGAAGCAGGTTCCTCATCCGATAGGCTGTTAACGAGTCACATGGTATGCCATCAGCTCACGTCAGTGATACAGAGTAAAGGGGAAGCCGTTTCTCCTACTGACATTGCAGTTAGGCCGGATTCCTACGAACTTTGGCTACACGCTTCGGTTTTCCTTCCAGACATCTGGTGAGTGACAAGCTGCTAGCTCCTGTGTTTTATTATGATTCTTGTCAAGTCCTTGAGACATACGGTGGTACATTTACGCTAATTGCAGACACAAGTGAGGAATATAGCCCTAGGAAGGGCATAAAGTATATCCTTTCACACGTTGTGTACTGGTTTATTTGAACTGCTATATTTGGTACCTAATCACTACTGCAGTGAAACGTTTGGTCCCCCTCTTGTCAAATGATAAAAGCATGCTGGCTGACATCTATTACATTTATCACATATGCATCTAGGTGCATTTATATAGGACTCATCCTAAAGCTACACCAGACATAAGGAAGTTGAATCATTCTCTTGGCCATTTAACACCATTATTCTGCTAATTTATGATTAACTTTCCCCTCTGAGTGGTGTTTTTATCAAGTGAACATTTGGCTTGGAAACTATTTTATAACCCTATATACCCTCAGGCTTGCCATATATATATATATATATATATATATATATATATATATATATATATATATATATATATATATATATCTAAAAAAATAATGAAAAAGAAAGCGCACAAAGGCACCTACATAGTGCAAATCAATTTAATTTAAACAATAATACAAGTGTATATTAAAACAGCTCCCCCGTAGGGTATCTACTCACAAGAGTCAACCTCAAACTTGTGAGGTATGTTTTAGCATGTAGTTTGAAAGTTTCGCTCAGAACCGCTTGCTATGAAAGTGCTTAGTCAAAAAAGTCAGGACAAGTCCAACCTGAATGCCGGGTGTCACTGTCTGCAACTCGAGATCTGGACAAGTAATTCTCCCGGCCTCTTGTTCCACTCACTTCCCTTTTGGTAGGAGTTTTTTTGGAGCACAATCTTTCTTTGGCTCCATTCCTCTGACGAAGCGGTGACACAACCGTGAAACGCGTAAGGCCACGCCCACCTTGCGTCTGTCTTTGTGGAACAGCGATCAGCTGTGTTTGTATCTGCACGGACCATTTTGCCAAAGAAAGATTGTGCTCCAAAAAAACTCCTACCAAAAGGGAAGTGAGTGGAACAAGAGGCCGGGAGAATTACTTGTCCAGATCTCGAGTTGCAGACAGTGACACCCGGCATTCAGGTTGGACTTGTCCTGACTTTTTTGACTAAGCACTTTCATAGCAAGCGGTTCTGAGCGAAACTTTCAAACTACATGCTAAAACATACCTCACAAGTTTGAGGTTGACTCTTGTGAGTAGATACCCTACGGGGGAGCTGTTTTAATATACACTTGTATTATTGTTTAAATTAAATTGATTTGCACTATGTAGGTGCCTTTGTGCGCTTTCTTTTTCATTATTTTTTTAGATTTCTACCTTACTCCGTGAGATCCGGAGGACTAATAAGACACAGCAGCCGACACCTACAATTGATCTGCACTATTACGTGGGATCCTACCAATTTATCCTTTTTATTGTGATTTATAATCTTATCATTACATATTTTATTCTATTATATATTTCAGTGAACCAATATTATTTGATCATTTGAATGTTTTGATTTTGGCATCATCCAGATATTTATATTGTATTTTAAAAAAAAAAAAAAGGGGTTTATTTAGAGCGCAGTTCTGTGTTTTGAAAGAGAGGTTTTTTAACCCTTTGACATACACGTTTTTTTGTTTCATATATATATATATATATATATATATATATTATTTTTTTTATAATATTTTATTGAGGTTTAAAGCAAACAATTCCATAAAGAAAAAACATACTCATAACAATAACAAATTGGTAAGAATACAATCACCAGAAATAACAATGTACATGCTACAATATAATCACCTTCATGCGGTAAGCTATAAACCCATTAAAGGTAAACAACTATAACTCAAACCTTATTTTATATATCTATAGAAACCTCATAAACTATTGGTGGGCCACTTTTGGGCTCTTGCGTTATATCTAAGATTAATGGAGGTATGCTAAAGTAAGATAACCATTAATAATCCCCCCTTTTAATATATAAGCTGATCACGGGCCTATCCAATAGGACCTGAAAGACTGGAGGTATAATAACTAGAATGTTAAACGGTCTCTTATAGACCTTGACGCACAATTTATAGAACAATAGAATAAAATTCAAATGATTCAAACGGTCGAACTTGGACCTATAGGTGCTTAAGGTATATCCATAGTCAAATGACATCATATTTAGTGAGTAGCTTAAACAATAATGAACTAATGTATAGTTAAAGATATCAAAGTTAGTTTTAGTTTGAAATAGCGGACCAAAGCCGCTCTCAAAATAACCCAGCCTTACTACTGGGAATATAGGATCACCCCCTATAAACTATAAATATATTGTTATGAAATAGGTAAATAGGTTTAAAAGAATGTAAAATTTACCCACCTTGGGGTAATAGATTCAACAGCGAAAGAACGCCGCTTAAAGTTGTATTTAGGAGGGGGGGGGGGAGGTGCAGATCGGAGCCAAACTATACTGTGTCTAGATAAAAAATGGCAATGATACAGTAGGCCACCAGTTCGTACAGAGAGCCTCATGAGTCTAATAAATCTAATACTTGGGAGCTAACATAGCTGGCCCCTAGTTCCCAGTTATACCATATATGGAGCACCTTTAAATATATTACCAAAAACATATCAAGTCTAATTTAAAGTCCATGAAGTACTAAACAGACCCCTTTTATACAGACATGCAAGTATATAGTATAGACAAACCAATGGCAAGGAATATATACAATGAATGATTTCGCCCCCTAGGTATGGGCCCTATACCCAAGGGAAAGTACCTAACGATAGTGAAAAAGCCACCCTTAGCAATAAGCTTAACGTTCATAACAAGATGCTTCCTACTTTAAATAAGGTATGGAATGTGCACATCCCAAAAACCACTATGTACTATTACGAAACCATCTGCATAATTTTGGTTTATCTAGAATAGAGAATATTTCTATATAAATATCTATCAACTAGCCTTAAATATACTGTACTAGGGGTAAAAAGTTACATAAGAGGAAAAAACAAAGCTCAATTTGATGCAATACTAGATATAGCCACACCCTCTGACTGTAGTAAAAGGGATATATTTATAGATTGGCCACACAAATTAATTAACTACCTACTCAAAAAGCACCATGATGACTAACATACTATACTAAACTAAATAACTTCAGTGGATGATATCCTTATATATGCGGTATGCCTGACACAGTCCTGGTGACATTAATAATTAACAGGATATCATAAGCTGTACAAGGAGGTGAGGTAATTTTCTAAACCCATATTATCAATATGAGCTAGAGAGAAACCTAGATATGCCATGATAGTGTATATCCCATATAAACAGTAGCGAAAGCTGGCACTATATAACATAACATATGAGGACTAAACTGTGCTAGTCAGACTGTGCAAACCTAGACTGTATATGTGATATATTAAGAAACACTCAAGTATAATTTTGTTTTATAATATATAGCATGGTCTAACTATTTTTTAGATATTGAGGCCTATTACAGAGGGCCCCCTAAGAATCAACTAGACCAGCCTTCATGACTAGTTTAGTCTCTGCGATATCTTCAATTAGGTATTGTCTTGAAACCAATGTGTCCGTGGTCTGCCCTCAGGGAAAGCATATATACAGATAATACACATTTAAAACGTGTCACTATTACTATCAGTTTGTAGGGATTAGAACAGTGAAGGAACATAATAAACTGAATATGTAATTTCAAAATAAGGCTATTTTGAGTTAAGGCCTTATTCTGCCGCTTTGGCTGTGGATATATTTCAAATCTCTATCCCATACCCCTAGCACAAAACACCTGGGAAAGGCCTGTCATATGGCAGATACCAGTCTCTTCTGATAAGAACTGGCCCGCATGGCAAGGGAAGTCAACTGTTCCAAGATAGAATATCTGGGATCTCTGCAAAAGGATTGACCGTCTCTCTGTACTGTAGGAGATTCTAGACTCCAGCAGCTGGCCTTCCAATACCTGCTTGTAGTAGGGGATGCAAGAGGTCGACCGTGCTTCTATGTGTACACTCGGATCCCCCACTTCTACATGTATCCCCCAGCTCCGTAGGTCAGTCGCATCCTCCGATGCCTGGATGGGAGAAAAGTTCACTGAAGCAGTGAGCAGAGGAACCTCTGAGAACTGAGCAAGTTCATTGCCCACTAGTAATAAAGGAGTCGCTCTCCACTCAACCTCTGTTTTCCACACTTCTGTATCCTCTGCCCCAACGCTGTTTTCGCTAATCAGCAAAGGGTCCGCACTCCTAAGCTTCGTTTTTTGTGGCACGGATAGGCAATCTAGTAGTCAGCAGGTCCTCAGCTAAACTCTGATAGTGCTTCTCCAGGAGTCGCTGTGTATTCTGCTCCCAGGTTTGTAGCGCATCCATAACAGCCGGGATGGTTGTATGTAGGCTATGTTCAGTGGCTCCACGTGGAATATTAAAAAGGAGAGTATTTCAGTGAAGGTAACTCCATTATAGAAGATCTTTTCTTACTTCTGATGTAGGACCGCTAAGATCAATAGTTAGCTGAGCAGCAGAATAATTTCAGGCTTCTAAATATAATTTAATTTCTATATTTGTAGCTGAAAGCCTTGAGCTTCCCAAAAATGCATCTGGCTGCTTTAGAAGCTGGCTCTGCCCCCCACCATTTATATATTTAATCTAGTCTACATGTTTAAATGAACTGTTGGTGTGACTAATGTTCCAGTAACATGGAAGAAACACAGAACATGGACAGTACATACTCATTTAAGGATATAGATAAGGATCATTTGGACAGTATGGACTTAGAGGATGTGTTTAACTATGATTCTCCCAAAACAAAGCTGTGAGATCTGTACCAGGATTTTGAACATCTTAACTTAAAAGAACAAAAGCTAAAGTGGGACAAGTGGATATTGATAAAATATGTAGCTTTGAAAATGATCCCTAGGGGCCTAAGGCTTAATAAATTTCCAATTTATGAGATTAAAGATCAATCATTTATTGATTGTTGGAATCAGGCTCTTACAGATTGTTCTCTTCTCATAGAATATAAGGATATACTGTTATGTGCTGTAAAAACTAAAATTGCCACTATTGAATCTGATATGTCTAAATTTACACACTGTGAGTCTTACACTAAGTTTGACCATATTTTCAAACAAACTCTAGAGAAGACTAAGGCCTAGATTTGGAGTTTTGCGTTAGAAGGGGTGCGTTAGCTACGCATGCTTTTTTTTGGCCGCACCTTTTAAATACCGCTGGTATTTAGAGTTCACAGAAGGGCTGCCTTAGGCTCCAAAAAAGGAGCGTAGAGCATAATTTACCGACACTGCAACTCTAAATACCAGAGGTGCTTACAGACGCGGCCAGCTTCAAAAACGTGCTCGTGCACGATATCCCCATAGGAAACAATGGGGCCATTTGAGCTGAAAAAAAAACCTAACACCTGCAAAAAAGCAGCGTTCAGCTCCTAACGCGGCCCCATTGTTTCCTATGGGGAAACTCTTCCTAAGTCTGCACCTAACACCCTAACATGTACCCCGAGTCTAAACACCCCTAACCTTACACTTATTAACCCCTAATCTGCCGCCCTCGCTATCGCTGACACCTGCATATTTTTTTAACCCCTAATCTGCCGCTCCGTACACAGCCGCAACCTACATTATACCTATGTACCCCTAATCTGCTGCCCCTAACACCGCCGACCCCTATATTATATTTATTAACCCCTAATCTGCCCCCTACAATGTCGCCGCCAGCTACCTACAATAATTAACCCCTAATCTGCTGACCGGACCTCACCGAAATAAATTAAATCTTATTAAATAAATTATTCCTATTTAAAGCTAAATACTTATCTGTAAAATAAACCCTAATATAGCTACAATATAACGAATAATTATACTGTAGCTATTTTAGGATTAATATTTATTTTACAGGCAACTTTGTATTTATTTTAACCAGGTACAATAGCTATTAAATAGTTAATAACTATTTAATAGCTACCTAGTTAAAATAATTACAAAATTACCTGTAAAATAAATCCTAACCTAAGTTACAATTAAACCTAACACTACACTATCAATAAATTAATTAAATAAACTACCTACAATTATCTACAATTAAAACTAACACTACACTATCAATAAATTAATTATATACAATAGCTACAAATAAATACAATTAAATAAACTAACTAAAGTACAAAAAATAAAAAAGAACTAAGTTACAAAAAATAAAAAAATATTTACAAACATTAGAAAAATATTACAACAATTTTAAACTAATTACACCTACTCTAAGCCCCCTAATAAAATAACAAAGCCCCCCAAAATAAAAAAATGCCCTACCCTATTCTAAAATTAAAATAGAAAAGCTCTTTTACCTTACCAGCCCTTAAAATGGCCCTTTGCGGGGCATGCCCCAAAGAATTCAGCTCTTTTGCCTGGAAAAAAAAACATACAATACCCCCCCCCAACATTACAACCCACCACCCACATACCCATAATCTAACCCAACCCCCCTGAAATAAACCTAACACTAAGCCCCTGAAGATCTTCCTACCTTATCTTCACCACACCGGGTATCACCGATCCGTCCAGGCTCCGATGTCTTGATCCAAGCCCAAGCGGGGGGCTGAAGACGTCCATCCTCCGGCTGAAGTCTTGATCCAAGCGGCGGGTGAAGAAGTCCATCTTCGGGCAGAAGTCTTCATCCTATCCGGGCAGAAGAGGACATCCGGACCGGCAAACATCTTCATCCAAGCGGAATCTTCTATGTTCTTCCATCCGATGACGAGCGGCTCCATCTTCAAGACCTCCGGCGCGGATCCATCCTTTTCTTCCGACAACTAGACGACGAATGAAGGTTCCTTTAAGGGATGTCATCCAAGATGGCGTCCCTCGAATTCCGATTGGCTGATAGGATTCTATCAGCCAATCGCAATTAAGGTAGGAAAATTCTGATTGACTGATGGAATCAGCCAATCAGATTCAAGTTCAATCCGATTGGCTGATTGGATCAGCCAATCAGATTGAGCTCACATTCTATTGGCTGATCGGAACAGCCAATAGAATAAGAGCTCAATCTGATTGGCTGATTGGATCAGCCAATCGGATTGAACTTGAATCTGATTGGATGATTCCATCAGCCAATCAGAATTTTCCTACCTTAATTGCAATTGGCTGATAGAATCCTATCAGCCAATCGGAATTCGAGGGATGCCATCTTGGATGACGTCCCTTAAAGGAACCTTCATTCGTCATCTAGTCATCGGAAGAAGAGGATGGATCCGCGCCGGAGGTCTTGAAGATGGAGCCGCTCGTCATCGGATGGAAGAACATAGAAGATTCCGCTTGGATGAAGATGTTTGCCGGTCCGGATGTCCTCTTCTGCCCGGATAGGAGGAAGACTTCTGCCCGAAGATGGACTTCTTCAGCCGCCGCTTGGATCAAGACTTCAGCCAGAGGATGGACGTCTTCAGCCCCCCGCTTGGGCTTGCATCAAGACATCGGAGCCTGGACGGATCGGTGATACCCGGTGTGGTGAAGATAAGGTAGGAAGATCTTCAGGGGCTTAGTGTTAAGTTTATTTCAGGGGGGTTTGGGTTAGATTAGGGGTATGTGGGTGGTGGGTTGTAATGTTGGGGGGGGGTATTGTATGTTTTTTTTCCAGGCAAAAGAGCTGAATTCTTTGGGGCATGCCCCGCAAAAGGCCCTTTTAAGGGCTGGTAAGGTAAAAGAGCTTTTCTATTTTAATTTTAGAATAGGGTAGGGCATTTTTTTATTTTGGGGGGCTTTGTTATTTTATTAGGGGGCTTAGAGTAGGTGTAATTAGTTTAAAATTGTTGTAATATTTTTCTAATGTTTGTAAATATTTTTTTATTTTTTGTAACTTAGTTCTTTTTTATTTTTTGTACTTTAGTTAGTTTATTTAATTGTATTTATTTGTAGCTATTGTATTTAATTAATTTATTGATAGTGTAGTGTTAGGTTTAATTGTAACTTAGGTTAGGATTTATTTTACAGGTAATTTTGTAATTATTTTAACTAGGTAACTATTAAATAGTTATTAACTATTTAATAGCTATTGTACCTGGTTAAAATAAATACAAAGCTGCCTGTAAAATAAATATAAATCCTAAAATAACTACAATATAATTATAATTTATATTGTAGCTATATTAGGATTTATTTTACAGGTAAGTATTTAGCTTTAAATAGGAATAATTTATTTAATAAGAGTTAATTTATTTCGTTAGATTTAAATTATATTTAACTTAGGGGGGTGTTAGGGTTAGACTTAGCTTTAGGGGTTAATACATTTATTAGAGTAGCGGCGAGGTCCGGTCGGCAGATTAGGGGTTAATATTTGAAGTTAGGTGTCGGTGATGTTAGGGAGGGCAGATTAGGGGTTAATACTATTTCTTATAGAGTTATTGAGGCGGGAGTGAGGCGGATTAGGGGTTAATAACTTTATTATAGTAGCGGCGAGGTCCGGTCGGCAGATTAGGGGTTAATAAGTGTAGGTAGGTGTCGGCGACATTGAGGGGGGCACATTAGGGGTTAACAAATATAATATAGGGGTCGGCGGTGTTAGGGGCAGCAGATTAGGGGTACATAAGTATAACGTAGGTGGCGGCGGTGTGCGGTCGGCAGATTAGGGGTTAAAAAAATTTAATAGAGTGGCGACGATGTGGGGGGACCTCAGTTTAGGGGTACATAGGTAGTTTATGGGTGTTAGTGTACTTTAGACCACAGTAGTTAAGAGCTTTATGAACCGGCGTTAGCCCAGAAAGCTCTTAACTCCTGTTTTTTTTCTGCGGCTGGAGTTTTGTCATTAGATTTCTAACGCTCACTTCAGCCAAGACTCTAAATACCGGCGTTAGAAAGATCCCATTGAAAAGATAGGATACGCAAATGGCATAGGGGGATCTGCGGTATGGAAAAGTCGCGGCTGCAAAGTGAGCGTTAGACCCTTTAACGACTGACTCTAAATACCAGCAGGCGGTAAAAAACAGCATTAGGAGCCTCTAATGCTGGTTTTGACGGCTACCGCAGAACTCTAAATCTAGGCGTAAGAATCTAGTGATACAAACTAAACATACTAAGTTTTTAAGAGATCAAAAAGACTACTCATTGGGAATTGTTTATGTCTGGCAAAGCAAACAAAGGAATAACCAGGAGAACAGTGATAAATCTCAAAATAAGAAAAATAAAAATAAAACTAGGTGATATAACAGATATCAGAAATAGAATCAGTCCAAACACAAGGCTAGTACTTACTCTAGTAATAATAAAAAAATGACCTTTTCCGATTCTGAAAATGAGCTCACTGATGAGGAAAGATTTGCCTCTAGTTTTGAGGGGGCCTCAGGGGAGCAAGTGAACTCAGAAGGTACAGGAGGCAGTTCACATAAAGGTATCCTGATGGGGTACCAGGGACAAGGGGCTAGACCCAAGACTTGTGGATCTAATATCTACCAAGAAAGTAAAATTAATAGTACCAAACATACCCACTGCCAGGTACAGAAATATAATGCCACCCCCAGGTTTTTCATTAGGCCCCCAAACAATTTCAGGGGGGAGGACAGGTTACCGGAGGGACAAACAGCAAGGGGAAAACAGAGCAGACAAAATACCAAGAAAAAGAAGTACCAACAAACATGGTTATTAACATATCAGCTCATAAATTGACTGATATTGAAACCAGACTGCTCAATTTAGGATTGGGTTTTGTTCCATCCAGAAAATGTCATCTTTTCCAAACTCTTCTAGACTTAAATAAGATGATTAGGGATCTGACCCTTAAAAAAATGTTTCTAGATAGTGAATCACCTAACAATGAGAAGTTAACATCTTCCAATATGAGGGCAGCTGTTAGTAACCATTTATCTTTTAAAGACACCTGCACCATAGTCACACTTGAGGAATTACGTAGTGAAACTAGGGAACAAGCTAACCCTAAGCTTAAGGCCAAATTTAATTTTTCATCCCATTCAGGCAAGGGGTAAATTATTAGAGATATTTCATCAAAGGGTCATTGAAGACCTCAACGATCTTTCAAAGTCGGTGGACTCTAGTCCCCCCAATCTTACTACCCAAGAATGTAAGGCCCTAATGAACCTTCAAAAGAACGAGGAGATTGTGATCAGACAATCAGATAAGGGTGATATAGATACCTATTTGGTTTTGCCCAAGAACCCAAAAGCAACCTACACTAGAGAATTGTCCCACCTATTGGATGAGGTGATGGAAGAGGGTTTGATGGACCAGGAAACAGCTAACCAGTGCTTGGTTACTGACCCGGTGACCCCAATTTTCCACCACCTCCCAAAGGTTCACATGAGTCTGTATAACATGAAGTGGAGTCCCATAGTAGCATGTATTGGATCCCTACAGAACCACTATCTAAGTGGGTTGATAACTTTTTACAATCTCTAGTATTATTGCTCCCCAGCTATGTTAGGGATACTTCACATACATTACAACTCATGGAATTTGTGATTTGGAGGGAGGGGTACAGCTGGCTAACAATGGATGTTGTCTCGCTGTACTCTTCAATCCCGCACACTCATGGTTTAACTGCCATTATGTATTTTCTAGATTTATTCACAGACTTGTCCTTAGAGTCAAAAGCTTTGATTGTAAGAATTGTGAGATTTCTACTGAAACACAATCTTTTTACGTTTGAGGGATGCTACTACCTCCAGAGATGTGGGACCACTATGGGGGCCAAATTTCCCTATGCCAACCTATTTATGGGTTGGTTGGAGAGGGCCCATGTCTAGGGAGGTAGTACCGTCCCTTCTGATCATATTGTAAAGTATGTAAGATTCATAGATTATCTGCTTATAATATGGTCCTCTGACTCTCAGTCTGCCAGTGACTTTGTAGCCACACTGAACAACAACATTGTAGGCTTACAGTTTAGTTTTGAATGGCAGAAAAATAGGATTAACTTTTTGGATATTTCCATCTCTGGTGATGTTAGAGGAGACAAAATAATCTCTGCTCTCTACAGAAAACCCATTTCAGGCAACAGCTTATTACATGCCCGTAGTTGCTATCCGAAACACGTCTTTAAAGGCATAGCCAAGAGTCAATTACTACGAGCCAAAGGGTATTGTACTTTGGAGGAAACTTTTCAAGTAGAGAGTAGAGATTTGAAAGAAAGGATGATTAAGAGAGGTTACCCTAAAAAAAGTAATTGATAAGGCTTATTCCGAAAGCCAAGACACAAATAGAAAAATCTTGTTAAAAGGGAACTGTACGTCCCTAAAAGAAGGAAAACTATCTAATCAACAGAAACCGAAATTTATCACATCTTACTCTAACCAATATGAGGAGGTCTGTCAAATAGTCAAGAAAAATTTGTCAATCTTGATGGGTGATAAGAGTTTGAGAAATAACATAGGAAAAGGCTGTATGTTTGTTCCCAAAAGGAATGTAACGCTCAGCAACATTTTTGCTCCAAGTATGTTAAGAACTGAAAGAAATACTGCCAGTTCTTGGATGCAATTCAATGGGACTTATAAATGTGGGAGGAAGGCATGCACATCATGTGATTACATGAACGTATCCAATACATTTAGGTCCCAACAAAAGGTTGTGTTAACTGTAACAGTACATTTGTAGTGTACATAATTGAGTGCACCAGGTGCAAAAAACAGTACGCAGGCAGGACTACTAGAAAAGTTGTCCTATATTTCAAATGAGCAAACATGCTCTGCACTCTCAAAATATTTTATTTATTTGCATAATCAGAAATGTAAATACATTTAGATGGCAGGCTATAGAACAGGTCAGGAGGCTAACAAGAGGTGGTGACAAGCTGCCAATATTGTGTAAACAAGAAACTTACTGGATCTTCAAAACTCAGAGTTTATTGCCACAGGGCTTTAACTCTGAGTTTGACATAATAAATTATTGGCAGAGGTGAGACTTGCCACCATCCCAGAGTTTCATTTTATTGGACTATTGCTGATTTGTATATATATATTGGTATTGTATTTTGATGATCACAAATGGTTGACAATAGATGGGACGACTTTCTATGACCAAAGAGATATATCTTCCTGCATATCATCTTAATGTATGTTTCAAATATGCTTTAGACAAGTCACACATTAAAGTATAAAAGTAGTAAAAACTTGTATATACTGTTATCATTCTTTTAGTCCTCTGTATGGATAGACAATGAATAATTTTAATTACATGTGTTGATATATGTTTTACTTAAGGATGCTCAGATGTTAGCAATATTAGCAAAGGGTAACTTGTAATGTAACCTTTTATTAATGTATTAATGTTTCTGCACAAATTGTATGACTATCAAAGGGTAAAATCTTATTCATGTATGCTTTTATGAGTATTCTATTACTACAGTCTCCAGATACATTGGGCTCTATCCGTATGGAGCTTGATGGCCCCTGTTTCTGATGAGTCTTCAGACTCGCCAGAAACAGCAGTTATTAAGCAGCAGTCACAAAGACCGCTGCTCCATAACCTGTCCGCCTGCTCTGAGCAGGCGGACACACATCGCCACAATACAAACAGATCGAGTACGATCGGGTTGATTGACACCCCCCTGCTGGCGCCATTGGCCACGAGTCTGCAGGGGGTGGTGTTGCACCAGCAGCTCTTGTGAGCTGCTGGTGCAATGCTGAATACGGCGAGGTCTGGCGGACCCCGTATTCAGCGAGGTCTGGCAGACCTGATCCGCAGTGTCAGATCAGGTCCGCCAGACCTTGATAAATATGCCCCATTGTGTTTCAAGTATATTATCTGCCAGATATTTCTTTTGATATTTTGAATTTTACAATGTTAATTTCATAGTTTTCTTCTTTTTTCTATTATTTAATATAGAAGGATAATCATTATAACAAGGTAGCTATATTTGAAACTTCCATCTAGATGTATCCAGAATATAAGTCCCCTTTTCCTTTAATTGTCAAAATATCCATTTAAAATGTGTATTGTGTGTGTACAGGGCTAAGTTTTTGGCGCCATTGTTTTTAGCCAATCAGGGAATGGAGTATTTTGCATAAAAAGGTGCACCACATAACAGGTGTTAGTCTATGATTACGGTCAATACGACCGAAACCGGTCAGATTATGCTCTGCTAAAGAGCTTAACCCCATGTTCCTGTGTGTTTCTTTTAATCTGGATTTAAGTGGATAAGGTTTTCATTTATAGTGCTTCGTTTTTGGAACGTTTTATTGCATTATCTTGGAAGGTTTTGTTTCTTACTGTTATTTCTTCTGCTCAGAGAGTTTTTGAACTCTCAGCTTTGCAGTATGATTCTCCTTATCTCATATTTCATGCGGATAAGGCAGTTCTCTGTACCAAGCTTGGTTTTCTTCCTAAGGTTGTTTCAGACAAAAATATTAATCCGGAAATTGTTGTTCCTTCTCTCTGTCCTAATCCTTCTTCTCATAAGGAATGTTTGTTGCACAATTTAGATGTTGTGCGGGCTCTTAAATTCTATTTGCAGGCATCTAATGACTTTTGTCAGTCTTCTGTATTGTTTGTTTGCTTTTCTGGGAAACATAAAGGACAGAAAGCTACTGCCACTTCTCTTTCTGTCTGGTTGAGAAGTATTATTTGTTTGGCATATGAGTCTGCTGGACAGCAGCCTCCTGAGAGAATCACAGCTCATTTCACTAGGGCTGTTTCTTCTTCTTCGGCCTTCAATAATGAGGCCTCTGTGGAACAGATTTGCAAGGCTGCGACTTGGTCCTTCTTTACACAATTTTTCCAAATTCTATAAATTTGATACTTTTGCCTGAGCTGAGGCCTCTTTTTGGAGAAAGGTTCTTCAAGCAGTGGTGCCTTCATTTTAGGCTACCCGTCTTGTCCCTCCATAATCATCTGTATTCTCTAGCTTGGGTATTGATTCCCAACAGTAATTGATGATCCGTGGACTCACGAGTCTTAAGAAAGAAAACAAAATGTATGCTTACCTGATAAATGTATTTATTTCTTGACACGTTGAGTCCACGGGAAAATGTTCAAAATCCCTATAAAGGAGTTGAGAACATTAAAGGGACACTCAAGTCAAAATTATACTTCATGATTCAGATACAGCATGCAATTTTAAACAACTTTCTAATTTACTTCCATTAACAAAATGTGCACAGTCTTTTAATATTTACATATTTTGAGTCCTCAGCTCCTACTGAGCATATGCAAGAATTCTCAGCATATACGTATATGCATTTGTGATTGACTGATGGCTGTCACATGATACAGGGGTAGTGGAAATAGACTTTGCAATTTATTTAAAAAAAAATATACAACTCATTTGAAGTTCAGACTAAGGGGCATATGTATCAAGCTCTGTATGGAGCTTGATGCCCTGTGTTTCTGGCGAGCCTGCAGGCTCGCCAGAAACAGCAGTTATGAAGTAGCGGTCACAAAGACCGCTGCTCCATAACCTGTCTGCCTGCTCTGAGCAGGTGGACAGACATCGCCGGAAATCAACCCGATCAAGTACGATCGGGTTGATTGACACCCCCTGCTGGCGGCCGATTGGCCACGAGTCTGTAGGGGGCTGAGCTGCTGGTGCAATGCTGAATACGGCGAGCGTATTGCTCGCCGCATTCAGCGAGGTCTGTCGGACCTGATCCGCACTGTCGGATCAGGTCCGACAGACCTTAATAACTAGAGGCCCATGTGCGATTGCATTGTCTTCTTATCATGCATTTGTTGATTATGCAAATCTACTGTACTGACTGGTCCTTTAAGAGCCGGACTGTCACTTTACCTGGTAACAGGACTTATTTATGGATATAACCAATACCATATTAAATAATGGGACTATGACAACAACTGATACTACTGATGTGATTATTGATGTTGATGCACATATGAGCAATACTGTAATTGAATTTAGTACACATTCTAATGAGGTGATGCACGAAAAAGAAGTTAATTTAATACATAATATTTCTGAGTACAATTTAAGTAAAGAAGAAAATTATATATTGAATAATTTTTAGAAAATTGAAACTTAAAATACACTTTTCTAACACACGTGACTCAGTTTGGAGTCCTAATATAACCCCTAGTTTCAGCACTATTAAATTTCAGGACAAAAAGTAAATTTACACCCACCACTACTCACAGTGTAGCGACATACATGATCTTAGTACAGAGACAAATTGACAATTTGTTTAAAAAAGAGAAAAAGAGACAACTTGCGACAAAAAACTAACAGGCCCAATCAGTAATAAACTCCTTAAAAAAGAATAAAAATATCATCATTAAAGAGGCAGATAAAGGTGGAGCAGCGGTTATACAGAACAGCAAAGATTATATAGATAAGATTAAAAAACAGTTGACAGATAAGCAGGTATATCAAGAACTATCAAGAGATCCAACCATCTAAATCAATAAAGAGATTGAATTTGTTACTAACAGAGCTGTTAAAATGGGTATCATTACAGATAACTTTAGAAATCAATTTATAGTAAAAAATCCAATTAGACCAGTAATATACATACTCCCAAAAATTCACAAAAATCCAAATAAATCTCCAGGACTCCCTATAGTGGCATGTATGGGGACTATTTTTTGCACAAATTGCTATTTTTTAGATAAGGTATTACAACCCTTGGTAATAAAAACTACTTCCTACATAAGAGACACTAATGATTTTTTATCATAATTAAAGACCTAGGCCATATTGGTAATAAGTGTTTATTATTCTCACTGTATGTATGTAGTCTTTACACGTCGATAAAACTTGCAAGTGGTATTTCTTCAGTGGAGAGCCTTTTAAAATCAAATAGTGAATGCACATCAGGAGAGATCCAATTTTTGACAGACCTTTTAACTATTAAATTACACAACAATTATTTTCTCTTTATGGATACTTTCTATTTGCAGAAACAGGGAACTGCCATGGGTTCCAACATCCCCCCATATACGCAAATATTTTTATGAGCAACTTTGGGGAGCATTTTGTTTACTTCAATAAGTTGTTCTTGCTCTATGGTGTCTCCTGGCTGAGGTACATAGGTTGTATGGTGTGGTTGGGTGACATTGGAACCCTGGTAGAATTTGTTGAAGATCTTAATAGTGCAGTGCAGGGCCTCAAATTTACTTTAGAAATGAGTGAAATAGGGATCAACTTTTTTGACAAAGCAAATGTTTTTTTACACTCTGATCTATATGTCAAACCCACAGACAAAAGCAATCTACTATAATTTGGCAGCTTTCATCCCATTAATACTTTTACAGCTATACCAAAAAGCCAATTTCTAAGGGTTATGCGCATAGTGACTGATGAGACAAAATGTAAGCTCAGAAATAGCAAATACATTTACAAAATGAGGTTACCCACCAGCACTTATAGAGGATCAATTAAAAAATGTGATTCAAACTGACATTAAACATATACAACAAAAAAAATAGGGAGAATTAACAAGAGATATTAATTTTCATCACCCAATACAATATACTCAGTCCTAAGATTAACCAGATTGTAAGAAAATATTGGCACATAATCAGAGAATGCAACCCATAAGTAGGGGCCTTTAGGAATATGCCAATGAGAGCCTATAAAGGAATAGAAGTCTTAAGGACCAGCTGGTATATGCAGATATTGGGAGTAACAAATAGACAATACAAAAAATAATAGGTAATACAAAGACTGGTTGTTATCCATGCCTCAATTGTGGCCACTGTGGATCAATGATAAAAGGCAAATTTGTCTTCCATCCAATTAATGGTAATAAATTTAAGATTAGAGAATACCTTACTTGTAGATCAACTTTTTTCATCTATCTAATAAAGTGCCCATGTGGTCTAATTTACATAGGCGAGACCTGTAGAGAGGTCAGAGAGAGACTTACAGAGCATACATCAAATATCAGAAGCAAGGATAAAGAAGCGCATGTTTCCTCTCACTTCCTCTACAGGGGACATAACATCAGTCAGCTGCGGTTCCAAATTATCGAACATGTAGCTGTACCGAGGAGGGGAGGTGAAAGGGAACACCTTCTTAAAGAGAGGGAGATGTACTGGGTAAATAGATTGGATACAATGAGACCCAAAGGTCTCAATAGAGATTTTGGATTTATTTTTGTAAAAAGCATATATTTTGTTGAGTCATATTCTTGTTTTTTAAATTGTGCATAATAGTTTTACTTTACTTATGTTTTTAACTTTTGAGTATGGTACATCAAGGGTTAACATTGAAGTTGAATGAAGATGCAATACCAATGTGTTACCAATATATGTCACTATGATGTTACCTATAACTCTGTATTAAACAGGTGAGGGTATAAAAGGTACAAACCTGCATGTAATCAGTGTACATGACTAAGTGCTTATTGTAGGCTTGAAACGTTGTTCCTGTATATATTTTTGGACCAAACCAATGAGAATAAAGGTCTTTTAACAAGAAAACTTGCTGGTGGCTGTAGTAATTTTCTATGTATATCTATTTGGATAACTAAGATTTGGCAAATCTTACTCCGTGCCCCATAATCAGGTGTGCTGTTCTGCTTTTCTTTTTCTAATTACCTTCTTCCCTCCTGCCTCACCCCCCTTTAATCCATCCTAAATGCATCTGCAAGGCTAATCCACATTTCCAAATGCTCTGTATCAGCTGCACCTCTCTGCGAGTCCCTTCACTGGCTTCTCATTCACAGCAGAATTCAATTCAAAATTCTCACCCTGACCTACAAAGCCCTTGCCAACACTGCTCCCCCCATATATACTCCAGCCTCCCCCTAAGATCCAATAATGACCTGCTCCTTGCATCTTCTACCATCACCTCCTCCCATGCTAGAATGCAGGACTTCTCTTGTGCAGCACAATCCGTCTGGAACACACTTCCTTGTGCTGTCAGACTTTCCCCTAATCTGTCCTCCTTCAAATGCTCCCTAAAGACATTTTGTTTCAGGGAAGCCTGTCACCCAACTCAGTAACAAATAAATTCCACTTGTCTAATAGTTACCCTCATCTAATTCTGCACTAACATCATTCTCACCTTTGCAGTCCCCTGCTCCCGTTTCTCACCCTCCTAAACATTGTAATTTCTCTCTGGAATGGGGCCCTCAATTCCTCCTGTATTTGTTTTATACATTTTGTCCCGTGTCTTAAATATATTGAATCATCATTGTACTTTTATCTTTTGTACCCATTGACAAAGCTGCAGAATTTGTTGGCCCTTTATAAATAAAGAATAATAATAATAATAATAATAATAATAAAATGTGTGCAGACACCAATCACCAGCTGACTCCCATCAAAGAAAAGCAAAAGAACAAGGTAAATTTGAAAATAGAAGGGAATTCAAAATTGTCTTAAAATATCATGCTCTATCTGAATCATGAAAGTGTCATTTTGACTTTCTTATCCCTTTAAGTATTGGCTAATAGAAAAGCTGTGTCCATAGTCAGCAAAAGAAATTACATTACATTCACAGTTGGGTTTAGGAGAGATAAGTTAAAAAAAAGCTAAATTTCAATTATTCTCTTTATTTATTGAGCTTTGGTTTACAAACAGATATAAGATAAGAAAATGCATTTGTGTGTAGAGAAATCCATAAATAAGGAGGTCTGATTTAATAGTTAAAAAAGTTAAAAAAATAATTTAAAAAAATCCCATAATGATGATTTTCATTTCAATTACTTTATGTACTAATATGCGCATCAGTGTGCACATATATGCAGTTACATAACATATACAATGCTTTACATTATAAACTATAACAACAAATACAACACAGTCATACATAGTCAGTTCTCATACCACACATACATGAATTAGCGCAATGTGATGTTACTCCTGCTGTCCCCATAAGATCTCCCTGGCTGTGGGTGACATTCTGTTATATTATTCATTTATCATCATCATTTGAAAAAGGGGGGCAGGAGAACAACGTCTTAGTAATTTATGTTATGACTTTGGATCCCTCATCCTGGCGTTAAGTGAAGGATATATCGTTCATTATCTTTATCATCAATCATCATTATTTTCTTAACAGCACAAATAATTGTGTGTATAAATCATGGTGTCTATCAAGTAAAGGCAACTATTTTTAAAGATGGGGAAACAATGGAAGAATAAAGTCTTATTAATTAACTTCAGGTCCCTCACCCGGGTGAAGGATACGTTGTTTGTTAATAAGCACAAAGAGAGTAACCTGTAAAACTCAAGGTGTCAAAGGCCAAGAAATCCCTCACACTAAGGGTAGATGTTGTTACCGGGGCCTATATCAAAAGACATGTATTCTTTTACAGCTGTATCATTAATCCTGTGGTGTGCCTGTCCTGTGGACACAGCAGTACTCTGTTCCTTAAGGATCCACACCATCTGATTAAAGGCAGCATTTTAGAGGGTTGGACAGGAGCATAAAGTCTCAGTAATTTGCGCTAAGACTTTGGATCCCTCATCCTGGTGGTGGCTTAAGGATATCTTGAGTGGGTAACACTAGCGTGTGAAATAATAACAGGATTTTTTAAGAGGGTTGAGCAGCAGGAGCATAAAAGTCTTAGTAATTGGCACAAAGAATTCAGGTCCCTCACCGTGGCTGTGAATGAATAATGTCCTGTATGGGAATCACCAAGGGTGTAGCTTGTTGAACTCAAGCTGTTGGGCCTAAAATTCTTAGTAACTGGTGCTATGACCTTTAATCCCTCACCCTGGTGGTTGGTGAAGGATTTCATCTGTGAGTAACACCAAGATTGTTGCTTGTTGAACTCAAGGTTTTAGGCCAAAAACCCATCAAACTTTGACTAGATGTTTTTACTTGGGTCTAGTGCAAAGGACATTAAGCCTGGTACAACTCCATCAATAATATTGTGGTGTGTCTGTCCCACAGACACAGCTGTTCACTGTTCCTAAGGATCCCCACTGTTGGATTAAAGGCAGTATTTTAGAGGGATTAGAGCAGCAGAAGCATAAAGTCTTAGTAATTGGCGCTATGACTTTGGATCCCACACCATGGCGACGGGTAAAGGATATTATGTTTGGGTAACACCCAGAGTGCATCTTGCTGAACTTAAGGTGTGGAAGAAAGGCAACATTTTTAGAGGGGGCTTGTTGAATTTAAGGGTTTAGGCCAAAAACCGATTACATTAAAGGTAGATGTCGTTACTGGGTCCTATTGCAAAGGACATTTAGGCTGGTACAACTGAATCATTAATATTGTGGTGTGTCTGGCCCATGGACACAGTTGTGCACTGTTTCCTAAGGATTCACACTTTTGGATTAAAGGCAGTATTTTAGAGGGGGTACAGCAGCAGTTGCATAAAGTCTCAGTAATTGATGCTACAAGTTTGGATCCCTCACCATGGCAATGGGTAAAGGATATCATGTTTGGGTAACACCCAGAATGCATCTTGTTGAACTTGAGGTGTGGAGGGTAGAGCAGCAGCATCATGTTAACTTTAGTGCAAGTGATATTAGTTTTTTGTTAGCCTTTTGTGCGCAACGGAAATAGTGCTAGTATAAAGGGCAGTGAGTTAAAAAACTCTGATGTCACTGGGAGAGTTGGGACTCCGTTGAACTGTATACCGCTTTCAGCTAGCACTTGTTTGTTAGGTGTTATATGCTGACATACATGCGGTTTGTTTATTTTTTCAGTCCGTTCAACCCGAGTGACTTTTTATGTCATAAATTCTTTTATTCTAGTTTGGAGTTCTCCAAGGTCCTCTGTTTATCCTACTAGGATTGTTTATATGGGCTTTTTATACTTAGAAAAAGAACAAGGGGATATGGGAACGCGCTGTACAAAACAGCATATGAGAGGTAAAGAACTATATATGGAATGTGGATTACACAAGAGTATAATAAAAAAGTTTATATTTGTTTATAATTGTATTACAATAAGCGATGCCGGCATCTGTTACAAAGTAAAATAGTACAATTAAAATAGGATAAGAATCAACATAAAATATAAAACATCAGTGTGTAGTACTGTAAGTAACTATAAAAATAATAATATGTTGCAAAGTAACACAATGTTAAAATTTAAACAGAGTCAATGTTACCGTCCTTTCACAATCAGGCCAGTGATTAGAGTGTCTGATCCAGCTGTTTATATGAATGACTTGGAAAATTCCCTCTGCGTTGTTTTGTAAAATAGTGAAAAACTTGCAAGAATCTTTTGGCTTGTATCCAATGACTGTGAGTTAAATTTCAAAGACACATTCACAGCCGTATTTGCGGGATGTCCCGTGCTGTGGACCGGTTCCGGTCAGGAGGTCAAAGTGAAGTAAAAATGAATCAGACTGCTTTTAACAAATGTGGGTCATGGGTGGGAATTACGCATATAGAGTCAATTCATATATTAAAGAGGCTCAATGCACCGCACCTACCGCATATGTAAGTCAAGCAGTTGTATTGCAAGTAAAGTTTGTAACAGTGTCCATATTATTCAGATTCCAGTGCTGGACAGAAGAAAGTAGATCATGGGTATGATGGTATTTCCAGGAAAAAACAACTCTGTGAATTAGAGTTGGTCTCAACCACCTTACCTACTACTTAATTTCACAAGTTATGAGCAAATTTCTACGCGTTTCAGCCTAGTCAGGCCTTTATCAAGATCTTCTTCTTCTTTATCAAGTTCTTTATAAAGGCCTGACTAGGCTAAAACGCGTAGAAATTTGCTCATAACTTGTGAAATTAAGTAGTAGGTAAGGTGGTTGAGACCAACTCTAATTCACAGAGTTGTTTTTTCCTGGAAATACCATCATACCCATGATCTACTTTCTTCTGTCCAGCACTGGAATCTGAATAATATGGACACTGTTACAAACTTTACTTGCAATACAACTGCTTGACTTACATATGCGGTAGGTGCGGTGCATTGAGCCTCTTTAATATATGAATTGACTCTATATGCGTAATTCCCACCCATGACCCACATTTGTTAAAAGCAGTCTGATTCATTTTTACTTCACTTTGACCTCCTGACCGGAACCGGTCCACAGCACTGGACATCCCGCAAATACGGCTGTGAATGTGTCTTTGAAATTTAACTCACAGTCATTGGATACAAGCCAGAAGATTCTTGCAAGTTTTTCGCTGTTTTAAAAACAACGCAGAGGGAATTTTCCAAGTCATTCATATAAACAGCTGGATCAGACACTCTAATCACTGGCCTGATTGTGAAAGGACGGTAACATTGACTCTGTTTAAATTTTAACATTGTGTTACTTTGCAACATATTATTATTTTTATAGTTACTTACAGTACTACACACTGATGTTTTATATTTTATGTTGATTCTTATCCTATTTTAATTGTACTATTTTACTTTGTAACAGATGCCGGCATTGCTTATTGTAATACAATTATAAACAAATATAAACTTTTTTATTATACTCTTGTGTAATCCACATTCCTTATATAGTTCTTTACCTCTCATATGCTGTTTTGTACAGCGCGTTCCCATATCCCCTTGTTCTTTTTCTATTTTGGTTTGATGTTAGGAGGTACACTTACCTTTTGGGAACAGCATTTGAGATTTGAGCGTTGTATCTTATACCTACCCTGTTGTTTTGATTAACTTTTTATACTTAGAGCCTAGTCATAGCTCTTGTCTGTGTAAGTATGATTTCATGGATTTTATACAGTACTTCACTATTGTTTTTCGTTTTCTTTCCTCAAGGACAATTTAACAGAAGATTTCTGGACTATATATCCTATTTTTTGGTGCACTTGCATTACACATTTCTTTGTGTTTTTGTATTATTATTTATTGGGTATAATTACAGGATTATAACTTTTAGAAAATGTACAACTGATACTACTTTACATTTAAGTTTAAACATCTTCTACTTCATATTTTTTGCTCTTAAATGCTGCACTTTTATCTATGGACAACAACAAGTATTCAAGTATTGGGTCACTTCAGGTCTAAACGTCTTTGTACAATTTCTAGTTTATTTATATATTTCTAGAGATATGATAATCTCTAAGAACTGTATATAGCATTCAAAATGAGGCCTAACTAGTGATCGATAAAGTTATCCTAACCAATCTCTGTTTGGATACAGCTTGGGGATTACCTTAGCGCTTGTACACTACCCCCTTTTTCATTATTGGATCAATAAAGTTATATAAGACTCTTCTATTCACCCTATTGCCAGGGCGTATTATAGCCTAGGCCAACAAGGCTTGTGCCTAGGGCGGCAAATTTTTGTGGGCGGCACTTTTTGACTCCACTACCATATCATACATTGCTCCATATATGGTGCAGGGCAATAAATATTTTTTTTGTCTCAGCTTGATCTCCTGGAAGGGACTTCCGACAGCAAAAGTTTGCAGGGCCCATGTAATGAATTAAAGAGGGTAAGATTTTATTTGGTGCAGTCAACTCCTATACTGCCCATTTTCATTTTTCTGCATTGCAGTATGATCTCCATGCTGTACTCAGCCTTGAAAATATTACAGCTAAAATAGGCATAAAACTGGGGGAGGCAGCAGAATTTTTAGTGCCTTGGGCAGCACAAAACCTAAATATGCCACTGCCCTATTGGACATACCTGTTGCTACCCTCCGATAGAGATTATGACCTTTTGAACTGGTTTTGATCTTTTTATGACAATTTGATTAATTATCCCTGCAAGTCAGCACAAGAACAATTGCTCTATTGTTTTCTACATTCCAAGGTCCAACCAAAGTGAATTTCTTGAAGTTTTTCTGTCTTCCTGTTTTCTTTGATGTTGTTTCACTTTACTAATAGTATTTAGGAGTTAATCGAGTACAAAGATAATTACTTTTTTAATCTTTTGCCACCTTTCTTTTCCACTAAGAATTGATTTTTGCAGTTGTCTAGAAAATAATTCCAAATCCTTTTTTTTTTTGTAATAACGTTTTCAGCTTTGCCAAGTTGCACTGTTTTAATAATCTAAAATTTGTTTCCAGTTACAGTTTTTTTTTATGCCTTGAGGGTATGACCTTTATTTGTTTATAAGATTCTAACAAACCCCCGGGCAGAGTTTCCAAGCTAGTGGTCTATCTAGTAGATCTATAGTATGTTGCAGTACTCCCCTGAGTTCTCAGAAAGGTTTACACTTAGAAATTTATTGAATGTGATTTCAATGAAAGGAATCATAGCATTTATCTTAACCATAATCTCTATTAATCTACAATTCCCTTTTAATATATCTGCCCTCTGGTAATTTTAATGAATATAATGATATGTTACATTTGTATTGTTTTGAAATCCATGGAAAACCCCTTTGAAAAGTCCTTAGGAAATCATTATCTCTTCTTTTATTTGCTTTGGCCTGTTAGGGTTAATTTATAAATGAGCACCTGCATTGGCAAAGTATACATCTCTTTAGCATGTCACAGGGTCTAGGATCTGTATCTTGTAGAATCCACTGCAGCATAGGGGCAGTGGAAAAAAATAAATGACAGGAATAGCAGGCACAATAAATTTTAATTCTTTCATTCTTTTTTACGACGCATAATTACATTTTTTTATATAGAATTAAATTGTCAGTTTAATATCCCTTTAAATTAAAGATACAGGTGAAAATGGTTATTTCTTTATGTTATAATTTCATAACGTCAGATTGACACATAGGGGCTGATTTATCACGGTCCAAATGGGGCCGTATACCCCTGTTTCCGCACGAGACTTCAGGTTTCTTAACTCGTATGCTGCTCCTTAAAGGGACATAAAACCCCAATTTTTTCTTTCATGATTTAGATAGAGAATACAATATTAAACAACTTTCCAATTTACTTCTTTTATTTAATTTGTGAACTGCTGGTGCAATGCCGCCCCCTGCAGATTTGCGGCCAATCGGCCACTAGCAGAGGGTGTCAATCAACCCGATCGTATTCGATCGGGTTAATTTCTGTCTGCAGCCTCAGAGCAGGTGGAAAAGTTATGGAGCAGCGGTCTTTTAGACTTTTTCTGGCGAACCCATGATAAAAATGTGCAGTGTCATAATGATCCTTATCTCAATATTTCTGCATTGTAAAAGCTTGCAGACCTGTATTGAGTTTTATGTGTTCATCCATTCAGTGGGCTAAAGCTCTCAAGGTGTAATGGCCATGTCTATGCTAATTAACCACACACATGTGTTAGTGTCTGTATGTTTGTTAGTGTGTGTCCATGTGTTAGTGTCTGTATGTTTGTTAGTGTGTGTCCATGTGTTAGTGTCTGTATGTTTGTTAGTGTATGTCCATGTGTTAGTGTCTGTATGTTTGTTAGTGTGTGTCCATGTGTTAGTGTCTGTATGTTTGTTAGTGTGTGTCCATGTGTTATTGTCTGTATGTTTTTTAGTGTGTGTCCATGTGTTATTGTCTGTATGTTAGTTAGTGTGTGTCCATGTGTTATTGTCTGTATGTTTGTAAGTGTGTGTCCATGTGTTAGTGTCTGTATGTTAGTGTGTGTCCATGTGTTAGTGTCTGTATGTTTGCTAGTGTGTGTCCATGTGTTAGCGTCTGTATGTTTGTTAGTGTGTGTCCATGTGTTAGTGTCTGTATGTTTGTTAGTGTGTGTCCATGTGTTATTGTCTGTATGTTTGTTAGTGTGTGTCCATGTGTTAGTGTCTGTATGTTTGTTAGTGTGTGTCCATGTGTTAGTGTCTGTATGTTTGTTAGTGTGTGTGTCCATGTGTTAGTATCTGTATGCTTTTTAGTGTGTGTCCATGTGTTAGTGTCTGTATGTTTGTTAGTGTGTGTCCATGTGTTAGTGTCTGTATGTTTTTTAGTGTGTGTCCATGTGTTAGTGTCTGTATGTTTGCTAGTGTGTGTCCATGTGTTAGTGTGTGTGTCAGGGATTCTATCAGACACAAAACAATACCCAAATGAATACATAAATACTAATGAAAATAGTTTCCTTTTGCTTTTATTTAAGTGCTTAATACTTACCTTAACATGCTCTATTTGTTCTGGAGAGTAAGTATTGTAACTACAGGTGAACTTTTCACCTGTAACTTTGATACATTTACATTCGTTTTAAAGAAAACAAATGTACATTTTTAGCAAAAATTAGATTTTGGTTTATTTTTAAACAAAATGAAAACCGAATAGTGCAGCCAAAGAATATTTTAAACAAAATGTTCTTCCCTGCACATCTCTAGTCTCTATGGGGGACAACAATGCGGATCAGGTCCGCCAGACCTCGCTGAATGCAGAGAGCAATACGCTCTCTGTATTCAGCATTGCGCCAGCAGCTCTTGTAGATTTGTGGCCAATCGGCCGCCAGCAAGGGGTGTCAATCAAACCGATAGTACTCGATTGGGTTGAATTGCAGCAATGTCTGTCCGCCTGCTCAGAGCAGGCGGACAGGTTATAGAGCGGCGGTCTTTAGACCGCTGCTTCATAACTGCTGCTTCTAGCGAGACTTCAGGCTCGCCAGAAACACAGGCCCCAAAGTGTGTTAGTGTCTGTGTATTATTTTATGTGTGTGTGTTAGGGTGTCTGCAAATTACTGGGTGTCTGCACCTCTATGTGTTATTATGTGTGTTTTAGTGTGTCTGCATGTGTCAGTGTGTGTTTCTGTAGCATGGAGGTTCTCATTGCAATGGGTATCTTATGATTAAAATTGCCTCTCTGAGTGTGTGTCTGTGTTATAGTGCCTGTGTGTTTGTTAGTGGGTCTGTGTATTAGTGTGTATTTGTGTGCATCTGTATGTTAGTGTGTATATGTGTGTCAATGTCAGTGTGTGTGTCTGCATATTAATGTGTGTGTTAGTGTGTGTGTGTTTTAAAGTGTCTGCATGCATCAGTGTCTCTGTGTGGGTATTTCTACACCCTGTTCCAAATTATTATGCCAATGATATCTTTCTCATTTACCTAAATAATTGATGTAAACAACAGTCAGTCAGCATAATACTCATGTTATCAACTATTAAGAGTACAATTCAAATTTTGTTGAACAAACCTCCAAATGATAACAGTTTTTTTTTTTTTCAAAATAAAAAACTTACAATCCACTGTTCCAAATTATTACGCACAGTAAGTTTCAAAACACTTTATAGGTTGTAAAGAACTGAAAATTGTCATTTGTTGTGTTTGCAGCATATTTACTGATATCAAAAGCTATTTCAATCAAACTTTGAACAACATTTTACCTTTTTAAACATTTTAACAGGTCACATTACATTTTAACATAGGACCCCTTATTTGATAGCAGCTTCACAAGTCTTGCATCCATTAAACTTGTGAGTTTTTGGACAGTTTCTGCTTGAATTTGTTTGCAAGATGTCAGAATAGCCTCCCAGAGCTGATTTTTGGATGTAAACTGCCTCCCACCCTCATAGATCTTTTGCTTGAGGATGCTCCAAAGGTTCTCAATAGGATTGAGGTCAGGGGAGGATGGAGGCCACACCATCACTTTCTCTCCTTTTATCCCCATAGCAGCCTTTAATGCAGAGGTATTCTTTGCAGCATGAGATGGTGCATTGTTATGCATGAAGATGATTTTATTACGGAAAGCATAGTTCTTCCTTCTGTACCAGGGAAGGAAGTGGTCAGTCAGGAACTCCACATACTTTGCAGAGGTCATCTTTACACCTTCAGGGACCCTTAAGGGGCCAACTAGCTCTCTTCCCATGATTCCTGCCCAAAACATGACTCCACCACCGCCTTGCTGATGTTGCATCCTTGTTGGAACAGGGTGGCTGTCCACCAACCATCCACTACTCCATCCATCTGGACCATCCAGGGTTGCATGGCACTCATCAGTGAACAGAACTGTTTGAAAATTAGTCTTCATGTATTTTTCTGCCCAATGCAGCCGTTTCTGTTTGTGAGCATTGTTAGTGGCAGCTGAATGGAAGGTTTATGCACAGTTGCAAGAGTCTGGAGACTCTACACCTTGATGTCCGTGGAACTCTAGAGGCACCAGCAGCTTCAAATATCTGTTTGCTGCTATGTCATGGTATTTTAGCAGCTGCTCTCTTGATCCGATGCATGGATCTGGCAGAAATCTTCCTCAATGTGCCTTTATCTGCAGGAACCCATCTGTGCTCTGAATCAGCCACACATCTCTTAATAGTGCGATGATCACGATTAAGTTTTCGTGAAATATCTAAAGTTTAATACCTCGCCCAAAGCATTAAACTATTACACTCTTTTCGGCAGCAGAGAGATCCTTTTTCTTCCCCATATTGCTTGAAAATGGTGCTCTGCTTAATAATGTGGAACACCATCCTTTAGTAGTTTTTCCTTTAATTGGGCTCACCTGGCAATCTAATTATCATAGGTGTCCGAGATTGTTTTCAGTGATCAAAAGAGCTCTGAGATACAATGCCATCCATGAGTTAAACTGAAATAAAAAATATTTAATCTTTGTGACACTGAAATAGAATTTGCATAATAATTTGGAACAGGGTGTAAATGTTAGTGTGTTTCTGCGTATTAGTGTGTATCAGTGTGTTAGTATGTGCTTAGTGTGTCTGCATGCGTCAGTGTGTCATTGTGTCAGTGTATGTGCTAGTGTGTCAGTATGTGTTTATTAGTATGTTAGTTTGACTGCATATTAGTGTATGTTAGTGTCTGTATTTTAGTCTGTGTCTGTATGTTAGTGTTTTTGTGTGTCTGTGTGTCATTGTGTGTCTGTGTGTCATTGTGTGTCATTGTGTGTATAAGTGTTTTTGTGTGTCATTGTGTGTGTATGTTAATGTCTGTATGTCTCAGAATGCCATTATCTGTGCGTGTGTCTGCATGTTAGAGTGTGAGTGTCTGTGTGGCTGTGTGTGGCTGTGTGTTAGTGTGTCTATCAAGTGTTTCTGCTAAAATAGGCCCACCAAAATCTTAAGCTCCAGGCGCCTGAAGCCCTTAACCTGGCATTAATCAAGGCCATGATGTATAATTTTTGACCATTATAATAAATATATTATTCAATGTATTACACTTTGTTGTGGTAATAAATTGTTAGCAATATTGGTCTATCAACATAGCATGTTGTAGATAGCCTAGCACAGCATTTTTGCCTTTGAGGAAATGTAGCCCTAGCCTTCTGTATACCTCAGTAAACTTCATATATGAGTTCATCAAAGGTAATAAACATACATATCAAATTAAATACATGAACAGGACACAGATTAAAAAACATATCAAACAATTGTATCAGTTTATATTTATATTAACAATTTTTATAACGTTTTTCTCCTTTAATTGTAAATTTGTAATACCTTGTAAGTTTGGAGAAAATGAGAGGAATAGAATTTAATGCTAAAAATATTAGACTAATAAAAAATAGACAAGAAAGTTGTCAAGTGAATTAGAAAATAAATTCAAATTAGAAATGTATATAACAGCAATATCCAGTTAAATGCAAAAAAATAAATACAAATATAAAAAAGTAAAAACTTTAAGGAATAGGCATTTTACAGGATTTCTATTAGATGTTTCAAGCATTTTTATAAGCCAAAATATAAATTAAAAACCTAAAAATAAGTTGCCAGTAAAACACAACAGATATGTTTTTAAAGTTGCAATTTTAGCCTACATTTACTCAAGCGAGGAACAGAATTTAATCATTAAGATGTTAGACTAATAATAAAAAATAGACAAAAAAAAGTTGTCAACTTAATTTAAAAAAATAATGCTTAAATATGAAATTTATATAACAGCAACATCTAGTTAAATGCAAATAAATAAATAAAAAATAAAATGAAAAACTATAAGCAATAGGCATATTACAGGATTTTCTATTAGATTTTTCAAGCATTTTTAGAAGCCTAAATATAAACTAAAACCTAAAACCTAAAAATAAGCTGCCCATGTGAAAGTAAAAAACAGCAGTTAAATGTTTTCATAGATAGCAATTTTGGCCTTCATATACTCAAGAAGTTTTTTAACAGCTGTACTCCAAGGAATCAATTTATCAAAGTGCGAGCGGACATGATACGATGTAGCGCATCATGTCAGCCGCGCATTGATAAATGCCGACAGCATACTCTGTCGGCATTTATCATTACACAAGCAGTTCTTGTGAACTGCTTGTGCAATGCCGCCCCCTGCAGATTCGCGGCCAATCAGCCGCTATCAGGGGGTGTCAATCAGCCCGATCGTATAGGATCGGGCAGATTGAAGACTGCAGCCTCAGAGGCAGCGGACAAGTTATGGAGCAGCGGTCTTTAGACCGCTGCTTCATAACGGCTGTTTCCGGCAAGCCTGAAGGCTCGCGTGGAAACAGGGGCATCAAGCTCCATTCGGAGCTTGATAATTCGGCCCCCAAGTCTGCAGAGCAATGCAGATTTTGCCAACAGAATGACAATTTAAAATACTTTAAAATATATATTTTGTATGCACAGTTGTTGCAATGCTGTGTTCAATTATTGATATACTGTAATATATATAAATATATATATATTTAATATATATTTATATATGCAGCATCCAGAAATCTATCTCCTACTGATGAGTTCCAAAAAGAACGGAACAGGCTGTCTAGTGAGTGATTTCTGGATTGCTGCAATAATCCTTTTAAAAGGATCGCTGTGTTAAAACAGTATTTGAAGCAAAAAAACTGAGAATTTGTATATCTAGTTTGCATATCTTACCCAGAATTTTCTTGTGCATTGGTAACATTGTATATGGAGTATTTCTGGGAAAAAGCAAGCGGGGAATCATGCCTAGATGTGCTAATTTCCTATGCAAATATTTACATTGATTTAATTTTGAGACATGGAGGATTTTAACTTCAGTTTTTTATCTCTCCCATAATTTTAATGAATTTTGGTTTAACCCTGAAAGTAGCTTTACCAATACAGCAACCAGAAATCTATCTCCTACTGATGAGTTCCAAAAAGAACAAAATAGGCTGTCTAGAGAGTGATTTCTGGATTGCTGCAATAATCCTGTTAAAAGGATCGTTGTGTTAAAATCTGCCGAACCGGACATCGCCGCCACTATAATAAATATATTAACCCCTAAACCACCGCACTCCCGCCTCGCAAACATTAGTTAAATATTATTAACGCCTAATTTGCCGGCCCTTACATCGCCAACACCTATCTACATTTATTAACCCCTAATCTGCCAACCCCAATGTCGCCGCAATCTACCTACACTTTTTAACCCCTAATCTGCTGCCCCCAACGTCGCCGCCACTATGATAAACATATTAACCCCTAAACCACCTCACTCTCACCTCGGAAATATTAGTTAAATATTATTAACCCCTAATCTGCTGGCCCTAACATCGCTGACACCTACCTACATTTATTAACCCTTAATCTGCTGCCCCCAATGTCACCGCCACTATACTAAAGTTATTAATCCCTAAATCTAAGTCTAACACCTCCTAACTTAAATATAATTTAAATAAATCTAAATAAAAATTACTATATTTAACTAACTGCTAGATTACGAGTTTGGCATTAGCCGTAAAAAGCAGCGTTGAGAGGTTCCAATGCTGCTTTTTACCTAACGCTGGTATTACGAGTCTGACAGGTAGAGGCTCACCGCTCACTTTTCTTCCGCAACTCGAGGCTACCGCAAATCCCCTGACGTCAATTGCGTATCCTATCTTTTTAATGGGATTTACCTATAAACCCCTAATATACTGCCCCCGACATCGCAGCCACCTACATTATACTTATAAACCCCTAATCTGCCCCCCCCATCGTCGCCGCCACCTACCTACAATTATTAACCCCTAATCTGCCGACCAGACATCGCCGCCACTTTAATAAATGTATTAACCCCTAAACCACCGCACTCCCGCCTTGCAAACACTAGTCTTAATTTTATTTACCCCTAATCTGCCCCCCCAACGTCGCCGACACCTACCTACATTTATTAACCCCTAATCTTCCGACCCCAACGTCGCCTCTACTATAATACATTTATTAACCCCTGGCAGAAGGCTTCATCCAAGCTGCCTTTATGGCAGAAGGCTTCATCCAAGCTGCATCTTCTATCTTCATCCTTCCGGAGTTGAGCGGAGGCATCTTCTATCCAGCTGACGCGGAGCCATCCTCTTCAACCGACGTCCTAACGAAGAATGTAGGTTCCTTTAAGAGACGTCATCCAAGATGGCGTCCCTTGAATTCCAATTGGCTGATAGGATTCTATCAGCCAATCGGAATTAAGGTAGGAAAAAACCTATTGGCTGATTGGATCAGCCAATAGGATTGAGCTCACATTCTATTGGCTGTAATTAGTTTAAAATTATTGGAACAGCCAATAGAATGCAAGCTCAATCCTATTGGCTGATCCAATCAGCCAATAGGATTTTTCCTACCTTAATTCCGATTGGCTGATAGGGAGATCTTCAGGGGGTTAGAGTTAGGTTTTTTTAAGGGGGGATTGGGTGTGTTTTAGAGTAGGGGTGTGTGGGTGGTGGGTTTTAATGTAGGGGGGTATTGTATTTTTCTTTTACAGGTAAAAGAGCTGATTACTTTGGGGCAATGTCCCGCAAAAGGCCCTTTTAAGGGCTATTTGTAATTTAGTATAGGGTAGGGGAATTTTATTATTTTGGGGGGCTTTTTTATTTTATTAGGGTGATCAGATTAGGTGTAATTAGTTTAAAATTATTGTAAATCTTTTTTTTATTTTCTGTAATTTAGTTTTTTTTTTGTAATTTAGTTTATTGAATTTAATTGTATTTAACTGTAGGTATTTTAGTTAATTTATTTAATGATAGTGTATTGTTAGGTGTAATTGTAACTTAGGTTAGGATTTATTTTACAGGTAATTTTGTACTTATTTTAGCTAGGTAGTTATTAAATAGTTAATAACTATTTAATAACTATTGTACCTAGTAAAATAAATACAAAGTTGCCTGTAAAATAAATATAAACCCTAAGATAGCTACAATGTAACTATTAGTTATATTGTAGCTAGCTTAGGGTTTATTTTACAGGTAAGTATTTAGTTTTAAATAGGAATAATTGAATCAATTATAGTAAATTTATTTAGATTTATTTAAATTATATTTAAGTTAGGGGGTGTTAGGGTTAGGGTTAGACTTAGGCTTAGGTTAACGTCAATTTCCTAATAAATCTGTTTAGATCTATAAATAGATCAAATTCATTGGGGCCCACGGTAGGTGCAAAATTTAGAACTCTCCACAATAGACTTAATTCTGATGGTTTAAGCTCTTTGCTAGACAAATTAAGGCCTAGATTTGGAGTTCGGCGGTAGCCGTCAAAACCAGCGTTAGAGGCTCCTAACGCTGGTTTTGGCCGCACGCTGGTATTTGGAGTCAGTGATTAAAGGGTCTAACGCTCACTTTTCAGCCGCGACTTTTCCATACCGCAGATCCCCCTACGCCATTTGCGTATCCTATCTTTTCAATGGGATCTTCCTAACGCCGGTATTTAGAGTCGTTTCTGCAGTGAGCGTTAGAGCTCTAACGACAAGATTCCAGCCGCCTGAAAATAGCAGGAGTTAAGAGCTTTCTGGCTAACGCCGGTTTATAAAGCTCTTAACTACTGTACCCTAAAGTACACTAACACCCATAAACTACCTATGTACCCCTAAACCGAGCTCCCCCCACATCGCCGCCACTCGATTAAAATTTTTAACCCCTAATCTGCCGACCGCCACCTACGTTATACTTATGTACCCCTAATCTGCTGCCCCTAACCCCGCCGACCCCTATATTATATTTCTTAACCCCTAACTTGCCCCCCACAACGTCGCCGCAAGCTACTTAAAATAATTAACCCCTAATCTTCCGACCGCAAATCGCCGCCACCTACGTTATCCCTATGTACCCCTAATCTGCTGCCCTAACATCGCTGACCCCTATGTTATATTTATTAACCCCTAATCTGCCCCCCACAACGTCGCCGACACCTACCTACACTTATTAACCCCTAATCTGCCGAGCGGACCTGAGCGCTACTATAATAAAGTTATTAACCCCTAATCCGCCTCACTAACCCTATCATAAATAGTATTAACCCCTAATCTGCCCTCCCTAACATCGCCGACACCTACCTTCAATTATTAACCCCTAATCTGCCGACCGGAGCTCACCGCTATTCTAATAAATGTATTAACCCCTAAAGCTAAGTCTAACCCTAACACTAACACCCCCCCTAAGTTAAATATAATTTTTATCTAACGAAATAAATTAACTCTTATTAAATAACTTATTCCTATTTAAAGCTAAATACTTACCTGTAAAATAAATCCTAATATAGCTACAATATAAATTATAATTATATTATAGCTATTTTAGGATTAATATTTATTTTACAGGCAACTTTGTAATTATTTTAACCAGGTACAATAGCTATTAAATAGTTAAGAACTATTTAATAGTTACCTAGTTAAAATAATAACAAATTTACCTGTAAAAATAAATCCTAACCTAAGTTATAATTAAACCTAACACTACCCTATCAATAAAATAATTAAATAAACTACCTACAATTACCTACAATTAACCTAACACTACACTATCAATAAATTAATTAAACACAATTCCTACAAATAAATACAATTAAATAAACTATCTAAAGTACAAAAAATAAAAAAGAACTAAGTTACAGAAAATAAAAAAATATTTACAAACATAAGAAAAATATTACAACAATTTTAAACTAATTACACCTACTCTAAGCCCCCTAATAAAATAACAAAGCCCCCCAAAATAAAAAATTCCCTACCCTATTCTAAATTAAAAAAGTTACAAGCTCTTTTACCTTACCAGCCCTGAACAGGGCCCTTTGCGGGGCATGCCCCAAGAATTTCAGCTCTTTTGCCTGTAAAAAAAAACATACAATACCCCCCCCCAACATTACAACCCACTACCCACATACCCCTAATCTAACCCAAACCCCCCTTAAATAAACCTAACACTAAGCCCCTGAAGATCTTCCTACCTTGTCTTCACCATCCAGGTATCACCGATCCGTCCTGGCTCCAAGATCTTCATCCAACCCAAGCGGGGGTTGGCGATCCATAATCCGGTGCTCCAAAGTCTTCCTCCTATCCGGCAAGAAGAGGACATCCGGACCGGCAAACATCTTCTCCAAGCGGCATCTTCGATCTTCTTCCATCCGGTGCGGAGCGGGTCCATCTTGAAGCAGGCGACGCGGATCCATCCTCTTCTTCCGATGTCTCCCGACTAATGACGGTTCCTTTAAGGGACGTCATCCAAGATGGCGTCCCTCGAATTCCGATTGGCTGATAGGATTCTATCAGCCAATCGGAATTAAGGTAGGAATTTTCTGATTGGCTGATGGAATCAGCCAATCAGAATCAAGTTCAATCCGATTGGCTGATCCAATCAGCCAATCAGATTGAGCTCGCATTCTATTGGCTGTTCCGATCAGCCAATAGAATGCGAGCTCAATCTGATTGGCTGATGGGATCGGCCAATCGGATTGAACTTGATTCTGATTGGCTGATTCCATCAGCCAATCAGAAAATTCCTACCTTAATTCCGATTGGCTGATAGAATCCTATCAGCCAATCGGAATTCGAGGGACGCCATCTTGGATGACGTCCCTTAAAGGAACCGTCATTAGTCGGGAGACATCGGAAGAAGAGGATGGATCCGCGTCGCCTGCTTCAAGATGGACCCGCTCCGCACCGGATGGAAGAAGATCGAAGATGCCGCTTGGAGAAGATGTTTGCCGGTCCGGATGTCCTCTTCTTGCCGGATAGGAGGAAGACTTTGGAGCACCGGATTATGGATCGCCAACCCCCGCTTGGGTTGGATGAAGATCTTGGAGCCAGGACGGATCGGTGATACCTGGATGGTGAAGACAAGGTAGGAAGATCTTCAGGGGCTTAGTGTTAGGTTTATTTAAGGGGGGTTTGGGTTAGATTAGGGGTATGTGGGTGGTGGGTTGTAATGTTGGGGGGGGGTATTGTATGTTTTTTTTACAGGCAAAAGAGCTGAAATTCTTGGGGCATGCCCCGCAAAGGGCCCTGTTCAGGGCTGGTAAGGTAAAAGAGCTTGTAACTTTTTTAATTTAGAATAGGGTAGGGAATTTTTTATTTTGGGGGGCTTTGTTATTTTATTAGGGGGCTTAGAGTAGGTGTAATTAGTTTAAAATTGTTGTAATATTTTTATTATGTTTGTAAATATTTTTTTATTTTCTGTAACTTAGTTCTTTTTTTATTTTTTGTACTTTAGCTAGTTTATTTAATTGTATTTATTTGTAGCAATTGTGTTTAATTAATTTATTGATAGTGTAGTGTTAGGTTAATTGTAGGTAATTGTAGGTAGTTTATTTAATTATTTTATTGATAGGGTAGTGTTAGGTTTAATTATAACTTAGGTTAGGATTTATTTTACAGGTAAATTTGTTATTATTTTAACTAGGTAACTATTAAATAGTTCTTAACTATTTAATAGCTATTGTACCTGGTTAAAATAAATACAAAGTTGCCTGTAAAATAAATATTAATCCTAAAATAGCTATAATATAATTATAATTTATATTGTAGCTATATTAGGATTTATTTTACAGGTAAGTATTTAGCTTTAAATAGGAATAAGTTATTTAATAAGAGTTAATTTATTTCGTTAGATAAAAATTATATTTAACTTAGGGGGGTGTTAGTGTTAGGGTTAGACTTAGCTTTAGGGGTTAATCCATTTATTAGAATAGCGGTGAGCTCCGATCGGAAGTTTAGGGGTTAATAATTGAAGGTAGGTGTCGGCGATGTTAGGGAGGGCAGATTAGGGGTTAATACTATTTATGATAGGGTTAGTGAGGCGGATTAGGGGTTAATAACTTTATTATAGTAGCGCTCAGGTCCGCTCGGCAGATTAGGGGTTAATAAGTGTAGGTAGGTGTCGGCGACGTTGTGGGGGGCAGATTAGGGGTTAATAAATATAATATAGGGGGCGGCGGTGTTAGGGGTAGCAGATTAGGGGTACATAGGGATAACGTAGGTGGCGGCGTTTTACGGAGCGGCAGATTAGGGGTTAATAATAATATGCAGGGGTCAGCGATAGCGGGGGCGGCAGATTAGGGGTTAATAAGTGTAAGGGTAGGGGTGTTTAGACTCGGGGTACATGTTAGGGTGTTAGGTGCAGACGTATGAAGTGTTTCCCCATAGGAAACAATGGGGCTGCGTTAGGAGCTGAACGCTGCTTTTTTGCAGGTGTTAGGTTTTTTTTCAGCTCAAACAGTCCCATTGTTTCCTATGGGAGAATCGTGCACGAGCACGTTTTTGAGGCCGGCCGCGTCCGTAAGCAACTCTGGTATCGAGAGTTGCATTTGCGGTAAAAATGCTCTACGCTCCTTTTTTGGAGCCTAACGCAGCATTTGTTTTAACTCTCGATACCAGAGTTAAATTTATGGTGCGGCCAGAAAAAAGCCCGCGGAGCGTTAACAGCCCTTTTACCGCCGAACTCCAAATCTAGGCCTAAATATTTTAGTATATTCTTGTTTAAATTTTACTTTCTCCTTTTTATCTCGAACAATTGTATAGTCACTACACTTTATAGAAAGGAGACGGACTCGAACAGTTATCTCCATGCACAAAGTGGTCATCATAAGGCCTGGATTAAAAATATCCCATATGGCCAATTTCAGAGAGTGCGGAGGAACTGTTCGAGTCTGGAGACCTTTGAAAAAGAATCAGATAAGCTCAAAATTAAATTTAGAGCTAAAGGATATCAAGATGTAATCATCGAAGATGGGTATAATAAAGCAAAACAATTAGAGAGCTCAAGCTTGTTTAAAACACAGAAACCAAAATCTAATAAAGTATCTGGAAATGTATTTCTTTTTTTTTTAAATATTTATTTATTTGAAGCTGCCAAGAGGAAGGCTCTTGAATTGGTGCACAAAAAAAAAACTAAGGAACAACACCTCGCAGGGTGTAATCATTTTCATGTCATACAAAGAATAAATTTGAGACAATTTTATATACAAGGAAAAATAATAAGATAGTATATATTGACAACACAACGTTGATCCATCTTTTTTGACATGCGGATATTATCCTAAAAATTGTCCCCTCCTTAGCCCTGGCAGCTCATTTTATTAACACAACAAAATAATCATCCGACCATAACATAAAACATAACATAACATAGAACCACAATAAAGAAGAAAAAAAAAAAAAAAAAACACAACCTTTCCCCCTAACTCTAATAGTACTGACACTCCCCCTCGCAGTCATACACTACTAGGGATCCCCTCAACCCAGACTTAACTACTATTATCCTGGCGGGCTGTTCCAATCACCTCTAATATAGCTACCTGTAATTCCTAACCCATTCTGCCGGAAAATCCCCTAATAGTGCTAAGTCAGAAAACGATTGCGAACTTAAAAATGGATACATTATTGTTTTTTGAACATCTTCCGGATATGTCTTAATTATGGGTAGCCAGCCCGGGAGAAACTTTCTAATTTCTTTTTCATTTGCCTCCCTGAGATAGAAAGATTCAAAAACAATTTGCATCTGGATTTCTTTAGTAAAAAATGAAAAGCCCAGCATTTTTTCAGCTTTCCAATTTTTCAGTATTAATAGTCTAACGAGTAAGATGATTGTGTTTAAAATCTTGACATTTGGTACTGCTGGCGGATTGGAACGAACAAGAAAAAAAATTCCTTCCATATCTATATCAATATTTGTTTGATACATTCTGTTTATCCAAAAAATAACCTTATTCCAAAATTGTCCGATCCGAGGACATTGCCAAAACATGTGCAGAATATCTGCATTCATATAGACACATCGTGGACAAAAGAAATCCTGGCCAATATACATTTTCGACAATTTCTGAGGAGTACAATAAAAATTGTTTATAAGTTTCATATGGCTCTCTTTCCAGCTTATGGGGATGCGACATTTATTTAATATTTTGCAACTATCTCTTAATATATCCTGATCTAAATTTGGTATCAAAGATCTCCATTTTATGCTAGATTTTCCCAGTAAAGATTCGCTTTTTTTAGCAAGCATAATACTATATAGTAATGATATTGAGGGAACCTTAACCCGAGCAACAACCAACGCCGAATTTAACACTGACCACACACTCATCTCACTGCCATTCCAGCCTCCAGAAGAAATAAAATGATGCACTTGCAGAAAAGAATATAGATCTTTACTTGATAAATCGAACTGAGATTTCAAATTATCAAACGATATAATTTCTCCTTCTTCTGTGAGAAATTGATAGACCGACTAAAGGTCTTTATTATACCATTCTCTGAATATCTTCTGTGAATTTCCTGGGGGAAATTCCGGATTCCCCATCAGAGGTAGAAATTCGGAAAAAGTATAATCTAGGCCTATTAAGCTACAAAGTTTTTGCCAAGCACGAATTATACTTCCAACTGAAAGTAATTTTTTTATGGTACACGGAATATCTTTGAAGTGAACATGCAACAAAGCTTTAAGTGAAAAAGGAAAAACTAAAGTACTCTCTATTTCTATTGTTGAAAACCAATTTGTATCTAAAAGCCAATCCAGCGCAATTTTCCCTAGGGCTGCAACATTATAGAACTTTATATTCGGTAAAGCAAGTCCCGCGTCTTCCCTAGATTGCATTAATTTTTCTAATGCAATTCTCGATTTTTTCATATTATGCCAAATAAATTGTTAAAAACTGGAATTTAATTTACGTATATCCGTTTCACTTAGTATTAACGGTAAATTCTGTAGGGGGAAAAGAAGCAGAGGGAAGACAATTGTCTTAATAAGATTTACTCTGGCAGATATTGATAGTGGAAATGTTGACCAAAGTTTCAAATCAGAGTGAATTCTCTGTAATAAGGGGTAAAAATTTAGCCCATACCATCTTGCAGGATTTCTATGCAAGTATATTCCAAGGTATCTAAGAGACTCTACCTCTTTAAACTCTGTATTAATTGTAACAGGCCGTGTTTTATATATCCACATCAGTTCATTTTTATTATAATTCACTTTATATCCTGAAAATGTACTAAAAAAATTCAAACACTCTATGACTATAGGGATAGCTCTAGGAGTATTATATAAGAAAATTAAAATATCATCTGCATACAATAAAGTTTTAAGAACCATCTTACCGATGGTAATCCCTTCTATGATATCTCTCAATCTTATAGCAAGAGGTTCTAATGCGAGATTAAAGAGAAGGGGAGATAATGGACAGCCTTGTCTTGTACATTTTCTAAGTTTTATCCATGGAGATAAATTATTATTAATTAACAGGTAAGATATAGGAGACTGATAGATGTTATGAATAAACTTCACAAAATGATTTTTGAACCCGAATTTTTCAAGGGTGTGAAATAGATATACCCATTCTATAGAGTCAAACACTTTAACAGCGTCAAGGGTTAGAAGAGCACAGTCGTGTTTGAAAAAACTTTCCGGGATTTGATCTTTGTTCCATGTATAGTCTAGTAAAGTTATTACTTTCCGCATATTTTTAGATACATTCCTAGATTTCATAAACCCTGACTGATCTGTATGCATTATTTCATCAAGACAAACCATTAATCTAGCTGATAGAATAGATGATAACATTTTATAATCCACATTTAGTACCGAAATCGGTCTATATGAAGCAGGGTCCTCTATATCTTTATCTTTTTTGGGAATCAAAGAAATATTGGCGGCCGCAAAGTATTCTGAAGGGGCATTACCGTTCATAAAATAACTGTTAAACAGTTTTTCTAGACAAGGTTTAATTTCTTCCACTAAGATTTTATAGTATTCTGCTGGTAAGCAATCTGGTCCAGCGGCTTTATTCAGTTTTGCTTTTGCAATTGCATCACCTATCTCTTGAGCAGATATAGGAGCATTCAGTTTTTCCAGTAAATCTTGTGACACTTTCGGGATTTTTAATTGTGCCCAAAATTTTCCTAGATTTTGTGAATGACTAGTACTCTCTGAGTACAATTTTTCATAGTAACAATATAATATTTTACTAATATCTGAGGCATCCGTATATCTCTTGTCATGCTCTTTAATTGCTAATATGTGATTTTTTTTATTTGTAGCTTTGACTAATTTAGCAAGATATTTAGCAGAATAACCATAGTGTCCCTTAAAACGCAAATTTAGTTTCTTCTCTTCTTCAAAAGATTTTTGTTTTAAAAAGATATCTCTTTCCTGTCTGGCATTAACATATCTCTCCCATTGTATATGACTTGGATTCCCAATATATTTCTTATAGCTATTTCTAACTTGTTTTGACAGTTGAGTTTCTCTCATATTATCTTTGCGTTTTTTTTACACATATACGCCTTTATTTCTCCCCTTAAATATGCCTTAGAGGCTTCCCAAAAAATTTAGATCTTTTGGAAATTTAATATATTCAAAGTACAATAATCCTTCCATTTCTGTTTTAACCATAAAATAAATCTAATATTTTTATGCATATACCGGGGAAAAATAAAAGAAAAATTTCCTTTTGACTGGTTCGCTAAAGATTGAAATGACAGCGAGATAACCGCGTGGTCAGATATCAGTATCTCGCCTATTGTGGTCTCCATTTTTTGCAAGGCAAGGGGTTCCGCGACTAAAATAAAATCAATTCTCGAGAATGTTCTGTACTTTTTAGATTCGCATGTAAATAGACGTTGGTCAGGGTTCTGAAGACGCCATACATCTACGATCTTTAACTGATAACAGAATTTCTTCATATATTTAGCTTGCTTATTGTATACAGCTATATTCTTTTTAGAGAATCTATCCAACTCAGGACAAAATGATAAATTAAAATCACCGCCTATCACTAAGTTTTCAGCAATAAACAGTAACAGTTTACTCTTCAACTTTTCCCAAAAAACTTTAGAAAAAACATTTGGTGCATATATATTACACAGGACAAATTTTATTCCCTTTACTCGTAATTGTAATATGATGAATCTAGCCTCCGGATCTAATTCCGCCTGTATTATTTGATACGTGAGGTTTTTATTTAACAGTATTGCGACTCCCAATTTCCTGTTTCTACATGGTGTAGCAATAATTTCCCCTATCCATCGAGATCTCAATTTAGGAATCTCAGTATCTTTTAAATAAGTTTCTTGTAGAAATACTACACTAGGTTCTTGGAGGGCAAGTTTTTTAATTATAAGCTTGCGTTTCATTGGGTTAGCAATACCCCCCACATTCCATGAAAGAATCTTAAAATTTCCTATTGAATCAACTATCTTGACACATGACAGAAAGAGAAAAAAAAACAAAAAACATTTTTCTTTAAAAATTGGTCCCTAGACCCGTTATAAGCTAAAAACATCTCAATTCTTTCATTTTAGGTCAATTTGTATCCTCTTATTTTTATAACTCTACTAAGGTAACCAGATACTACCTTGTCCTCCATTCTATTCTTAACTCTATACCCAAAGTGTATAGAGAGAGCGGGTTGGATGCAGAGGGGGAAAGAAAGAAAAAAAAAAAAAAAAGAAAAAAACACTCTGATGAATACATCACAAACATACACATATATGTACTAATACATCATATCCTATAGGGGTTACGTTCTCACATGATTATCATCTAGAATCAATATATTCTCTGGCTTTGGAGGGTTCAGAGAACACAAGCTTGTTGCCATTATCTTCCACTATTATCTTTGCAGGGTACATCAGACGTGCCTTAATACCTTTATTTATCATAGTTGAACATAAGGGCGACATAGCTTTCCTTCTTTGAACGGTCTCACTGGAAAAGTCTTGAAATAACATAATTTTTTTGTCATTAATAGTAAACGTTTCAGATTTCCTGTATAATCTCAGAATTTCCAGTTTGTCCTGAAATTTAAGTAGTTTGAATATACATGTCCTATTTCTAACTGAACCATTTTCTGAGATTTTTTTTGGTCCTATCCTATGAGCTCTTTCAATAGAAAGGGGTAAAGCTTGTGGAGGGAACCCTAAAGCTTGTGGTAATATTACAGAAGTAAATTCCATTAAATTATCATAATCTGGGGTTTCGGGAATACCTATGATTCTAATATTGTTGCGTCTGGAGCGATCCTCTTGTTCCTCCAGACGAACTTCCATATTTTGAATTGTAACCTGTTGTTTAGTAAGCATAATTTCTTGTTTGTTGACCGTATCCTCTAAAGAGGATATCCTTTCCTCTGCTACCGCTAACTTGATGGCGAATTGTTTAACTTCCTGATTAAGGCTACTAAGTTCACTACCTATACCATTTATACCTTTTTAATTATGTCAAATTGTGGTGAAAAAAGGTTACTAATTTGTGTCAGGAGTATCTGATTATCAGTAGGTAAAGACATATTTTCACAAGAATCAATACTTATATCGGCCCCTTTACTAGTTTTTTTTTTCCCTAGATTTGGCAGGCATCTTAGATGGGTGTTGTGTGAGATATCTTTCCATATGACAACACAGCAAAAAATATCAAAAATGAATTAAATTATAACCAGTGTACAGTAAAAAACACAAAAAGAGCTAGGTATCGTGTAGCTTTAAGCAGGGTGATTTATCCTAATAGTGAGAAAACAAAAGAAAAAAAAGAGAAGGAAAAAGTGTTGTAACTAAATACTTTATTAAAGTGAATGTGAAAAAAAAAAAAAAAAAGTGTACTGAGTGTAAAAGTGTTCACTGCTGGATTACAGGAGCAAACTATATGCAAGAGTCGCTTAAATGTGCTTAGTTAATAAATCCCCTAATTTATAGGGGTTTATGTGAGAGAGCCTCAGTGAAATGTCTGCCTCAGACCTATATAATGTTGAGAAAGCCTGCAATAATAGTGATCCTATGTGGTTATGTACCTTAAAAAAGTGTATTTACAGAGGAATCATACAATAATTAAAAACAAGCCATAAACAACAGCGTTATTTTGGATAATACTTAATCATTCCTCCTCTACTAGATATTCTCGGTTCCCTATAGAGATACAAATACTTGGAACAGAACACCAGTACAATGTTGTAAAAATTCTGGTATAGAAAAAAAAAGAGACCGTATAGATTGCAAATAATATTGATTACCAATGTCTCTTAAATCAACCTATACCTGCCCCTTTTTTTTTTTTTTTTCTTTCTCTCCTTTTTCCCTTTTTGTATACCCTTATGTAGCAATATGACGAAAACTCAGAGATAGAAAAAAAAGGAAAGGAGGCAATACAGTTTGCAAACAGTATGAATTACAAGTGTCCTTTTAAGCTGAACAAAAAAATGTCTTGTTTTTTTTTTTTTTTCTTCTCCTTTCACTTTCCTATCCCCTACCCGGAGGGGAGGGGGATCCAAAAGGGTATAGCAAGTAGGTCCCTGAACGAGAGTTACTTTGGACTTGCTTTAAATATGTGTAGAACAACTGGGGCCTTTTTTTTTTTTAACAAATGTCCCTTTAGACCAAGCAAAGTATTTTGCTTTTTCTTCTCTTTTCTTGTTTCTGTCCCCTTCCCAGGAGGGGAGGGGGGATCCAAATAGATTGTGTAATGAGTCTCTGAAGGAGAGTTACTTTTATCCTTGCTTTATAGATGTATAGAACAGCTGGGCCTTTTTGCTCTTTTGGTATTCTCTATCCTCTTATCTTTGCATAAAAGGGACACATCCGGGTACACTTAATAACTGTACAGGAGCTGTCTCAGATAAAGTTTCCAAGTAGTAAAGTCCCACAGAGTAAAATTAAATATACCAGTGCAGTAAGGGGAGCGTCTATGCCAGGTAGTGTTATAATCTTTGTATACGATACCTCCACCTAGATTCGCTACCGTCTCCGCTGTATCCAGGAACCTCCAATGGTTTAGCACTTTCTGCAGCTTCGCACTTTCTGAGATGCTGAAGCACCCTCTGAGAGATGTTTAATTGCGGACCGCAGTGTATCCAGGGGCCATGTGGCCAGGAAGGGGTACAATCACGGATCCCTCCGCGACCGGGCCTTCCCGGTCTACCGGCTACCTCTTTCCCTTTGCTGCTGCCAGCCTGTTTCGCCCTACCAGAAGGGCACAGGACTCCTTCCGATGTGCGTGCCGCTGCAATCTCCAGACGGTGGGTACTGGTGGAGGGAAATAGTTCTATAGCGCGCAGCGCTCCCGGCTTGTTACAGGCGATCCCCACAGCTGTTATCCGGTGCACTGGAAATAGCGATTCCGCTTATGGGCTTCGGCTGAGACCTGTGGTAAGGTGCACAGGATAGTACCTAAAAAGCTGTCGTGGTACAGCCAAAAGGCGGTCTCATTCAGGGGCAAAGATCTTTCTGCAGCCCTCCGCGAACGCTGTAGAGGAGCAGCGTGTTGTGAGAGCTCCACTTCCGCCGGAAGCCCCCATCAATTATCTGATTCAAATCTCACCTCTGGAAATTTATTTCTAACTAAATATAATAGCACAGCTGTAAAAATAAAACAAGCAGTGGAAAAACACTGGCATGTTCTTTTGGAGGATCCTGTTTTGATGAAAAGTATAGATTCCAAACCAAAAATTGTTTTTCGTAAAAATAAGAATCTAAAGGATCTTTTGGCCCCTAGCTATTTAAAAGAAAAATCTGCTAAAAATAATTGGCTAAATAGGTCCTCAACCGGTTTTTATAAGTGCAACAGGAAAAACTGTAATACTTGCCCCCTTATATCAATGGATAATAAAAACATAGTCTCTTAAGTAAATAATTCTAAGAAAAAAATTAAAACTCTCATGGATTGCCACTCTAAATATTTGGTTTATGTCCTTGAGCGTCCATGTAAAAAACAATATGTTGGCAGGACCAAGAGGACCATAAAAAGACAAATTATGGAACATGTTACAAATATTGAAAGAGGTGATGTACAACATGGAGTGACGGATCACTTCAGAAATTTCCACAATAATGATTGCAATGGCCTACGCTTTAAGGCCATTGAACAAATAAATCTAGATGAAAGAAGGGGTAATAGAATACTAAATTTGAGACAACGAGAAACCTTCTGGATCCATGCATTAGGAACTGTGGAACCATGGGGCATAAATAGGGAATTAGACATACAAGCATTTCTTCTTTGATAAAATGTAATCCCTAAAAAAAAACTGTATCCCTTTAATTACTATTATGCCAATTTGTATGTTGTATGCCTTTTGATTCCATAACTTACATCCTTATTTTTAGACTGATATCCCTTTAAGATTAAATCATAATGGGGTCATATGATATAGATTGATGTATTTGTATCTATTTTCCAATATAGGGCAGTCTATATTGGATTTATCGTTATAACATTAGTTTTCATTATATATATTTTTTTCTTTCATTATTCTTTTTCTTTTATATTTCTTAATAATACATAAACTAAATATTTTTTATGCTATGTTTATTTTATCTCTTTATATTTTGATATGTATTTTTGTAGATCAAATTATATTAGGGACTTATAGGGTTAGTATTAAAATAATTGTTATCCTACTTTACTATTGAGTATATCATGTAGGTTAGTTCGGTAATTATTGTAACATTATTAGTTCTTTACAGATCTCTCTTTGTGTTTGTTTTCTTTAGCCTCCTGAATCTGCATATTCTGTGCGCATATACCTTTAAATAATTAATACGGCACATTTTTTCATAACATCTTAAGCATACAAGACTCCCCCATTAGTGGATTTCCGGTTCTTAAACAGAAATTTGTTTAATAGCATAAAGATAGTGCTAATCGTATGTATTTTAAACATTTATGACATGTGCTTTTAAATTTTAACATCTCTTTCCTTGTTTAGTAGTAGGTTTTTGTATAAACTAAAAGCGTAAAAGTTTTACTATATTGTACATTCTATATGTCTCAATGTGACTGAGTGATTGGTGTGACACGCTTACACTTTGTGTTTAAAAGTAGGTTACAGGCTAGGTGGGCTATTACGATGCCTCTGACGAAGCGGATACGTCCGTGAAACGCGTAAGGCCACGCCCACCTTTCGCCACATTGTTAGACACCAACAATGTGTTTTAACAGCAGGTTACATAGTAACTGTTTGTCTCCAGGCGTTTTATTCGCCTTCATTGCTGGGGTACTTTATACTAGCATATTGGACGCTATTGCAGTGTGATCTAACTGCTTCTTTCCACCTGGAGTTTTTACTACGGACCTTTGGTTCCTAACAGCGGATGTCCTTTCTCATTTGGGGAACTCTATACTTTTACATTACCTCATATCGATTTAGGTTTTTTATTGCGAGTACCCACCCTGAAGGGGGACTGTTTGCTTGTATTTTATCTAAATTGTATTAAACATATTACGCTATGAGGAGTCTCTTTGTGTGCTTATCATTTTAGATCACCATCTCATCATACCATTTTCCAACTCTGGTACTGGAAGACAAACTTTAAGCAGCCGTTTCTCCACATACAGGATTGCAATCATCTGATTGAAGAAAGGGGCCTTTTCTGGATTTAAGGACTTTTTCTCTTTTCACAGATAAGACTTTGATATTATATATGTGCATGATTGTTGTGCTTTTTTATTAGAAATTCTTGTCTGTGTATTTACTATATATATTTAGTGTGTGCAGTTTTTCGTCTGTGAGTTTCACAGATTTGTTTGTTTATATATATATATATATATATATATATATATATATATATATATATATATATGTATATATGTGTGTGTGTGTAGGTATATATACTGTATATATATATATACTGTATATATATATACAGTGGATATAAAAAGTCTACACATGTTAAAATGGCAGGTTTCTGTGATGTAATAAAATGAGACAAAGATAAATAATTTCAGAACTTTTTACACCTGTAATGTGACCTATAAACTATGCAACTCAATTGAAAAACAAACTGAAATCTTTTAGGTGAAGGGAAGTAAAAATAAAAATATAAAATAATATGGTTGCATAAGTGTGCACACCCTTAAACTAATACTTTGTTGAAGCAACTTTTGATTTTATTACAACACTCAGTCTTTTTGAGTATGAGTTTTTCAGCATGGCACATCTTGACTTGGCAAGATTTGACCACTCTTCTTTGGAAAAATCACTCCAAATCTGTCAGATTGCGAGGGCATCTCCTGTGCACAGCCCTCTTCAGATCACCCCACAGATTTTCGATTGGATTCAGGTCTGGGCTCTGGCTGGGCTATTCCAAAACTTTAATCTTCTTCTGGTGAAGCCATTCCTTTGTTGATTTGGATGTATTCTTTAGGTCGTTGTCATGCTGAAAGACGAAGTTCCTCTTCATGTTTAGCTTTCTAGCAGAAGCCTGAAGGTTTTGTGCCAATATTGAATATTTGGAACTGTTCATAATTCCCTCTACCTTGAATAAGGCCCCATTTCCAGCTGAAGAAAAACAGCTTCAAAGCATGATGCTGCCACAACCATGCTTCACTGTGGGTATGGTGTTATTTTGGTGATGTGCAGTGTTGTTTTTGCGCCAAACATATCTTTTGGAATTATTGCCAAAAAGTTCAACCTTGGTTTCATCAGACCATAACACCTTTTGCAACATGCTTTTGGGAGACTTCAGATGTGTTTTTTCTCAATTTAGTTGGGCTTGGATGTTTTTCTTTGTAAGAAAAGGCTTCCGTCTTGCCGTCTACCCCAAAGCCTAAACATATGAAGAATACTGTAGATTGTTGTCACATGTACTACACAGCCAGTACTTGCCAGATATTCCTGCAGCTCCTTTAATGTTGCTGTAGGCCTCTTGGTAGCCTCCCAGACCAGTTTTCTTCTCGTCTTTTCATCAGTTTTGGAGGGACATCCAGTTCTTGGTAATGTCATTGTTGTGCCATATGTTCTCCACTTGATGATGACTGTCTTCACTGTGTTCCATGGTATATCTAATGCCTTGGAAATTCTTTTGTACCCTTCTCCTGACTGATACCTTTTAACAATGAGATCCCTCTGATGCTTTAGAAGCTCTCAGCGGACCATAGCTTTTGTGTAGGACAAGACTAAGAAAATGTCAGGAAAGACCTACTAGAACAGCTGAACTTTATTCAGGGTTAATCAGAGGCACTTTAAATTATGGCAGGTGTGTGATGACTCTTATTTAACATGGTTTTGAATGTGATTGCTTAATTCTGAACACAGCTACATCCCCATTATTTTAGGTTTTTTTTTGTTTACTTCCCTCCACCTTAAAGATTTCAGTTTGTTTTTCAATTGAGTTGTGTAGTTTATAGGTCACATTAAAGGTGGAAAAAGTTCTGAACTGATTTATCTTTGTCTCATCTTTTTTACTTTTTATATCCACTGTATATGTGTTTGTGTGTGTAGGATATATATATTCGAAAAATGAAATTAATTTTAACACATTCGTTCGTTTTAATCGAATTTCGAATGTTTACATAACATTCTAACATTCGATTTTCGAATGTTCCATTTTGAATTTTACGATTACATTCGAAAATATTAGTTTAGAAAAATTTGAATTTATATGTGTAATAGTATTTCTAATGCTTTCTTTAAATGTAATATTCGAATTATGCAATATTCTATATAGAAACATTCAAAATGATATATTTGTATCTATTATGTATCAGTTTACTAAATTCCCTCCCTACCACATGAACTATTGAACTTCTGAATAGTATTTGTTAAATAGAATGTTAAATTTGGAATTTCGAATGTGGACATTCGATATAATTATAAACATTCGAATTTGAAAGTGACATTCGAAAACTGTAAATAGCATTCGATTATAGAATTTTTAAGAATATTCATTCTTATTAACATTCGGATTTATAATTCGAATTTCGTTAATAACATTCGTTCTAACATTCGAATTCGGAAATTTACACATTCGCGCATCCCTAATATATATATATATATATATATATATATATATATATATATATAGATATATATATATATTTGTGTAGGATATATATATATATATATATATATATATATAGTGCTGTATTTGTTGTTTTAGCAATGGTATATTGACCATATATACCGATTTCTCTGTCTCTTTATTCGAATACAACCAGAAAATACAGGATATTTGTATATAGTATTAAAAACAAAAAAATATCAGAAAAAAACTGCTTCTATAGGCAAGTATTTAGTTTGACCCCTTACACTTGAGCAATAGCTGGAAACCTAAATGGAATGGAACCCTAATTAATGTAATTGCTAACACCTGTTATTGTCCTACTTTTTCATGTCAAAATGACTGCTGTAAATAAGGTCTATAAAACTAGGTTTGTGCAAGAAATGCTTGAACATTTACAAACACACGTGGTATTAGTTTAATTCATTGGAAGCTTGCTAAGAAGATCAACTTTCAATCACATCATTCCATTCAAAATGCAGACATAAAATCATACTTTTGCATCAGCATGGCCATTCTCAAAGGGAAATCATCAAACAAACTGGATACTGGAAAATGTGGTATTCAAGCTGTTAGAAAGAAATTTAAAGAATCAGGAGACGTCAAGGACAAAAAAGGATAAGAGGCTAAGAAAATTTTCAAAATATGATGAGACATCGTATCATGTCCACTTGCACTATGATAAATCTACCCCACAGTGTGCAATTTAGGTATTTTTTAGAATGCTTATCACGTTTTTGGCAAATTATGACATTACCTTTTTTTTAATTCTGACAAGTGGTATATTTGTATTCATGATTTAATTACATGGGGTGGAAAGTGGGCAGAGATTGAAGTCACAATAGCACTCTCAGGAAGCTGGATTGAGAGCTTGCATTTTGTGGATGTTTAGGGACTCAGGTTTTGGAAGAGACCTTGACGTGGTACCTGGGCTTATCCTATTTGGCCAGATGCGGTAACTAACTCTTCCATTTTTTCCCTATGGGCTTTGCACCTAGACCTGTCTGGGGTTAACTGCCTGTGACACTGGGGACAGTGCAGCTTCCTGAGAGTGCTATTGTGCACCCAGGGCTGTGCATGTTGCAGGGCCATGGGATGTGTACCCAGTCCGGTCTGAGAGTGCAGTCCCCTTCCGTGTTTTGTATATGTCTAGGGTGATTACATAAGCCTGTGCACCCTTCACTTGTTCCCAGTTTGTCGGATTGAGAGCTTGCATTTTGTGGCTGTTTGGAGACTCAGGTTTTGGAAGAGACCTTGACGTGGTAAATGGGCTTATCCCATTTGGCCAGATGCGGTAACTAACTCTTCCATTTTTGCTTTTAATCATAGCTGAGAGTTTGTAAGTGCATGCTGGACTTTCTCTTTGTGCTGTATTAATTTGTTTTGTAATTTTCCCTATGGGCCTTGCACCCAGACCTGTCTGGGGTTAACTGCCTGGGACAGTGACACTGGGGACAGTGCAGCTTCCTGAGAGTGCTATTGTGCACCAAGGGCTGTGCATGTTGCAGGGTCATGGGATGTGTACCCAGTCCGGTCTGAGAGTGCAGTCCCCTTCCGTGTTTTGTATATGTCTAGGGTGATTACATAAGCCTGTGCACCCTTCACTTGTTCCCAGTTTGTCGGATTGAGAGCTTGCATTTTGTGGCTGTTTAGGGACTCAGGTTTTGGAAGAGACCTTGACGTGGTACCTGGGCTTATTCCATTTGGCCAGATGCGGTAACTAACTCTTCCTTTTTTGCTTTTAATCTTAGCTGAAAGCTTGTAAGTGAGCCCTGGACTTTTTCTGTATGCTGTATATATATATACTGTGTATATATATATATATATATATATATATATATATATATATATATATATATATATATATATATATATATACCATCACAAATCTTCTTTTTGGCAGCCTAAATTAGCACAAATATTTTTTTTATGATTTAATTACATGGAATAGAAAGTGGACAGAGATTACGGTTAGATGGGCTAAAATATATTGTGCAATATCTCTGAAACAAAAGCATCACAAACGTTTGTTTTTGCAGCACAAATCAGCACAAACTAATTGAATATTTTTTTCTCTTTTTAATTACATGGGGTGGAAAGTAGGTGGAGATAGAGATCACATGGGCTAAAATATAATGTGCAATATTGCAGAAAAGAAACCAGCACAAATGTTTGTTTCCACAGTATAAATCAGCATAAATGTAGCGCAAACAAATGGTGTATTTTCTAACGATTTAATTACATAGCACTGAGGTGAAAAGTGAAAAGTGGGTGTAGATTGAGGACACATAGGCTAAAATCTAAAGTGCAATATCTCTGAAACAAAACCAGCACAAATGTTTGGTTTTGAGGCATAAAGTAGCACTGATGAATGATATATATATTTTTTTACAATTTAATTACAAAGGACTGAAAGCGGGCAGACATTGAGCTTGCAGATGCTTAAATATAAAGTGCAGTATATTAGAATACTGGCCCGATCCGATATACGGCGTAGTTTTTGGCGCAAGCGAGGAAACCCGCGCCACCCGTAGTTTCACCTCGCACATCGGGGTATCCAATATACCCCGCCGGCAGTTGCTAAAGTGCCGTAAGTCGGACAAACCAGCGATGTCCAGAAATAAGCGTAAGTACAAATTTCTGGAGTCGCCAGTGACTTACGGCAATTTAGAAACTGCCTGCGCCTAAAAAAACTTACTAAAGTATAAAATCTCCTGTAACTGTCTAAAACGCCTAACAAACATCATCCCGACACGTATACCCCTATATCCGCAATCCCCCCTCTCACTCCTAATAATAAATGTATTAACCCTTAAACCGCTGCTCCCGGACCCCGCCGCCACTAAATAAAGTGTTTAACCCCTAAACCACCGCTCCCGGACCCCGCCGCCAGCTACACTAAATGTATTACCCCCTAATCTGATCCCCCTACACCGCCGCCAGCTACATTAAATATATTACCCCCTAATCTGATCCCCCTACACTGCTGCCAGTCACATTAAATGCATTAACCCCAATCTGATCCCCCTACACCGCCGCCAGCTACATTAAATATATTACCCCCTAATCTGATCCCCCTACACCGCCGCCAGCTACATTAAATATATTAACCCCTAATCTGATCCCCTACACCGCAGCCAGCTACATTAAATATGTTAACACCTAAACCTTAGTCTAACCCTAACACCCCCTAACTTAATTATTATTTAAATAAATCTAAATAATATTAATATTATTAACTAAATAATTCCTATTTAAAACTAAATACTTACCTGTAAAATAAACCCTAAGATAATTAATAATAATTACATTGTAGCTATTTTAGGATTTATATTTATTTTACTGGTGACTTTGTATTTATTTTAACTAGGTACAATAGCTATTAAATAGTTAATAACTATTTAATAGCTACCAAGTTAAAATAATTACCAAATTACCTGTAAAATAAATCCTAACCTAAGTTACAAATACACCAAACACTACACTATCAATAAATTAATTATTATAAATTAACTACAATTATCTAATATAAAATACAATTAAATAAACTAAACTATATTACAAAAACAAACAAACACTAAATTAAAAAAAATACAAAAATATTACAAGAATTTTTATCTAATTACACCTAATCTAAGCCCTCTAATAAAATAAAAAAGCCCCCCAAAATAATAAAATTTCCCTACCCTAAACTAAATTACAAAGTAACCAGCTCTTTTACCAGCCCTTAAAAGGGCTTTTTGCGGGGCATTGCCCCAAAGTAATCAGCTCTTTTACCTGTAAAAAAAAAGCAATACAATACCCCCCCAACATTACAACCGACCACCCACACACCCTTACTCTAAAACCCACCCAATCCCCCCTTAAATAAACCTAACACTACCCCATTGAAGATCACCCTACCTTAAGCCGTCTTCACCCAACCGGGCCGAACTCTTCATCTGATGTGGGCACAAGTGGTCCTCCAGCCGGGCCAAAGTCTTCATCCGATCGGGGCAGAAGAAGTCCTCCATCCGGCCAAAGTCTTCATCCAAGCGGGGCAGAAGATGTCCTCCATCCGGCCGAAGTCTTCATCCATCCGCGGCTCCATCTTCAAGACCTCCGACACGGAACATCCTCCTCGGCCGACGGACTAACGACGAATGAAGGTTCCTTTAAATGACGTCATCCAAGATGGCATCCCTCGAATTCCGATTGGCTGAAAGGATTCTATCAGCCAATCGGAATTAAGGTAGGAAAAATCCGATTGGTTGATTGAATCTGCCAATCGGATTGAAGTTCAATCCGATTGAATGATTGGATCAGCCAATAGAATTGACGTCGCATTCTATTGGCTGATCCAATCAGGCAATCGGATTGAACTTCAATCCGATTGGCTGATTCAATCAACCAATCGGATTTTTCCTACCTTAATTCCGATTGGCTGATAGAATCCTGGGCTTAAAAATATTGTGCAATATCTCAGAAACAAAAACAACAGTAATGTTCATTTTTGTAACACAAATGTAACACAAACGAATGGTCTATTTTTTATGATGTAATTGCATGGGGTGAAAAGTGGGCAGAGATTGAGGTCACACTGGCTAAACTATAATGTACAATATCTCTGAAAAAAATGGCACAAAGCAGAACAAACAAATGTTATTTTTTCCCGTATTTAATTACATAGGGTAGAAAGTGGGCAGACATTGGGCTGAAATGGACACATGGGCTGAAAGGGACATTCCAGCATGGATGCATTTCAGTTTGAATAGAAACATTTTTGTAATATACATACATAACATAGTAACATAGTAACATAGTAGATGAGGTTAAAAAAAGACTGAAGTCCATCGAGTTCAACCTATACAAATCAAATATACTTACAAAAAGCTCCAGTTGAGCTTAAATTTATCCCACTAAAAGGTGACCCATTTAATACAAGCAATCATATCCATGAATTCTGTTTCTAGACAGAAATGTATCCAAACCATTTTTAAATGTATCTAAGGTATTGGCATTCACTACCTCTTTTGTAATGAGTTCAATTACCAAAAAGTATTTTCATAAAAGCTGTTTTAAATGTGTATTTAAATATGCAACATGCACCAGCATTTTAAACACATTACTTGCTCAGAGAGCATATCTACTTGGTTCTCCTTACTATTTGCAAAAGTAGAGTTATTTACTTACTATATTTTCAGCTTTTTACTATTATAACTTTACTCACTTCACTAGGAGCCAATACTGAGTCTGATGAAATCTCTTACATAGTGATTTTAACTACCAGAGGATATAATCCAGCTTGACTAAGAAGGACTGCTGCGGCCCATATCACAATACCACCCCCCCCCTCTCCCGGTTTGAGGGCTAACAGAGTAGAGCGGTATATATCTCTGGAATCTACTAGGAGGTAAAGCAACTCGCAAATGGATCTTACCCTTACTGTTTGCATATGGCAGGGGATTTTGCGGCACAGGTGCGAGCACTACTTGAGGACTTAGACTGTCGGATGTCCCGCGATTATGAAGATCTATCCAACATATTGAGAGCTGTGAGCACACAGGAAACTAACCTTGAGTTTAAGATGGTGGATAGCAAGAGAGATGTTTTGCCACATAGCCCTGACAAATTCAGTGAATGTTATACCCCTCTTAAGAAGGATTCCACGCTAGAGACACAGAAACCATTGAGTCAGCAGGAAATCACCTCTTGCACTGGAGAGCCAACACTCTTCTGTACTCTACTTAGACCTTGCATTGCCACGTTGTCCACGGACTTACATTTGGTGCTTTTTCCATCCGAGACCTGCGTCGGAGCAGCTGTACATGGGGCACGGGATGTAACTTTGCTTGGAGAATGGAGGAATGCGGAGCAGGTTTCTAACACATGGGGGGAGCGAGGAAAGGCTCAATGTTGCATGGTGGGAGTAGAAGCTCCGACATCCACTAAATATGGGCTCAATTTTATCTTACTTTTCCCCATGTGCTACACCTTAGAAACCCTCCCTAACATGATTAAAAGCAATCTGTTTGGCCCCCTCACCTGCTATATCCCCAACTATGTTCTGTTACAAAAAAAGGAGTAGGTTGACTGTTTCACTGCTATTAACTAGCAATTATGAAGTACTCGGTTACCCTTTAATTGAGGACATTTCATGCTAGCATAACTTGTTTTCTCCCTTGTATTACAATGGAACTGTGGACTCTTCAGTTATTTCTTCATTACAATGTTTTATTAGTTATAAATATGTTTTATTATGTTATATCATACCCTCTTTAACATATTATAAAGCTCCGGCGTCTATCCAGATAATTATTAATAGCTACCAAACAATGAACACAAATAGGTTTACGTATATATCAGACTTATTTAACATGTTTTCTGCTTTGGTCAATAGAGCTTTACCTACTATAATTTGGTCCATATTAAGTAAGTACTATCCCCTACATTGCTACTCTTTCACGCTTCTATATACTTGTTGTTGTGTACACTCATGTACTCTAACATCAACAGCAATCTTGTCAGCACAAGATATATATTTCACATTGGTATATCATGTATGTCACCCTTCTATTTTCTAGTCTATGATGTTGTGTATTAAACAGTCGCTTGAGGCTTATTATAATGTGGCAATCTAGATCACAGCTTATGTAGGGGAAAATAGCTATATGCTGGGTGAGGATTTGTTATGCTCTAAGGACTTACCCAGGTCCACACATATAACACATGTGCAATTTTTAATAATATACCCCTTCTATACTCTTTGGTCACATTTGTTTGTATTAACTTCTTGTTAGACCTAGTAGCTGGAGGTCATAAGTTGTGCCACCCAAGATAGAGAATACGTAAAGTGAAGGGTTCACTCAGAAGACCAAAGCTCAGGTTATTTATGGCTCAATATTTTACTCTGGTTTCACATTGCCACGATTTTGGTACAGATAGCCCAACCCCATGTGAAATGTGAGGTAGCTACTTATTGGAAGTTTATGCTATAACTCAGCTCCCGTATAATATGTACCACCCCATCTGAGCTTCTTGGAGGTTTGTCACCTCTCAAGCAGATGTAGACATGTTATAAATGGGGACTATCCGCTAGCAATCCATGTATTTCTTAGTATATAGATAACTTCAGAAGTTTTTGTTAATACTGTTATAAGGTTCCACATATATCTTAATGAGCAAGTGATTTGCCTAAAGCCACCAGGGTATAGAACTCGTTTAGCGTGAATAAACTAGAGACTAGTTCATAACATATGGACCTATATCATGTATTCAAAGGCTCCCTTTCCATAACCACAAAGTTATTATATATTTCACTAAACAATTGCTCTTCGAAGCCTATTCCTGGGTACATCCGACAGTGCAATAGTATTATCATTGCATAGTATAAGGGGTACTGCTACCAGCACCCTACTACTATCTAATGGTTGCTATGATCTTAAAACTCACACCATCGTGTATACTATATAACTTTATCTAATTCCTAGTGCCATAATGCTTCCCTAACTCTGAAAGCCCTATCCCACAACTCACTTCAGTATGAATGGCTATTATATGTTTAACTCCCCCCCCCGTTACTATATACTCTAGCCCAATAACTTATACTTTAAGCGGTGCTTACCCGCTGTTTGTTATTGGCTATTCCCAAGCCCAAATGCAGCTGCCAATCTGGATACCATATGTTCTTTTCTCAGTTTCCTGTAACAAAAAGGCCCGCATGTGGCCATCCAACTATCCAGCCAATTAAGCGATTATATTCAGAAAATAGAGGTTTGAGAAGCCTATGTGTTACATATTTTTCTCTCTCTTTTACATTTTTAGCATTTCTCATTTTGTTCCCTTTGACTATGTTTATTGCATAATGATAATGATATACCTGTCTTTTCTGTTACAAGGCCATCATTGTACGTTGTTCTCTTTCTCAAAAATATTTAATAAGAAAAAAAAAAAATCTCTGACATGAAATCGCTAAAAACTTTTGTTTTTGTGTCTTAAATCAGAACAAATGTAGAACAAAGGAATGGGGTGGAAAGTGGGCAGAAATTGAGTTCACATGGGCTAAAATATAATGTGCAATATGTCTGAAACTAAACAGATTTAAACGTTGAAGCAAAAATCAGCAAAAATTAATGGTATATTTGCATTCAAAATTTAATTACATGATGTTCCAACTTCACAAAGCTGATGAACATTGCATCCTTTTAGTCTCATAATGTTATTATTAGTAAATTAATTGATGAAAATTAAACACCATAGCTATATGTAAGTTCAATTCTTTGGCCCCTAGTTATCAAGCCGTCAACCTCAAATACGCTGGAATTCCGCAGCGTATTTGTGGCGAGGCTGATTCGCCTAAGTTATCAAGCCCTAGACACCGGCAAAAGTAGAGTTTTGTGACGTAAGCTTCAATACGCCGGACTCAGTCCGATACAGATCGATGCTTACATCACTACAGATGTTCCGCACACAAGTGCGGCACAATCTGACTACTTTTGCTAGTTATCAAATAATTAGCAGGTACGCTCTGCACTTTTCTGGCCCAGCGTACCTGGTTTTCAAACCACCGCCCTGGAGGCGGCGGATCCCATAGGAATCAATGGGAGTCTGACCATAGCGAAAGTTCATGTTCGCTGCTGCCAGACATCCCATTGATTCCTATGGTAGTTTCTACACCTAACACCCTAACATGTACCCCGAGTCTAAACACCCCTAATCTGTCCCCCCCTTCACCGCTGCAACTAAATAAAGTGTTTACCCCCTAAACCGCTGCTCCCGGAGCCCACCGCAAGCTATACTAAATATGTTAACCCCTAAACCGCCGCTCCCGGTGCCCGCCGCAACTATAATATATGTATTAACCCCTAAACCCCCACTCCCAGACCCCGCCGCCACCTACATTATACCTATTAACCCCTATCCTGCCCCCCTACACCGCCGCCACTATAATAAATTTATTAACCCCTATCCTGCCCCCCCTACACCGTCGCCACCTATAATAAATGTATTAACCCCTATACTGCCCCCCTACACCGCCGCCACTGTAATAAAATTATTAACCCCTAAACCTTCCGATCAGCCAATCAGGTAAATTTCTCGTTATTTTAACTAGGTAGCTATTAAATAGTTAATAACTATTTAATAGCTATTGTACCTAGTTAAAATAAATTGAAAGTTGCCTGTAAAATAAAAATAAATCCTAAGATAGCTACAATATAATTATTATTTATATTGTAGTTATATTAGGGTTTATTTTAAAGGTAAGTATTTATTTTTAAATAGGAATAATTTAGTTAATAAGAGAAATATTATTTAGATTTATTTAATTAATATTTAAGTTAGGGGGGTGTTAGGGTTAATGTTAGACTTAGGTTTAGGGGTTAATAATTTTATTACAGTGGCGGCGGTGTAGGGGGGGCAGGATAGGGGTTAATAAATTTATTATAGGTGGCGACTGTGTAGGGGGAGCAGATTAGGGGATAATAAGTTTAATATAGGTTGCGGTTGGGTCCGGGAGTGGCGGTTTAGGGGTTAAACTATTTATTTTGTTGCAGCGAGGTCCGGGATTCACAAGATAGGGGTTAATAACTTTATTATAGGTGGCGGCGGTATAGGGGGGGCAGGATAGGGGTTACTAGGTATAATGTAGGTTGCGGCGGTGTCCGGGAGCAGCGGTTTAGGGGTTAATACATTTATAAGAGTTGCGGCGGGGTCTAGAAGCGGCGGTTTAGGGGTTAATAATTTTATTTAGTTGCTGGGGGCTCCGGGGGCGCCGGTATAGGGGGTAGAACAGTGTAGTTAGTGTGGGTGCTTAGTGACAGGCTAGCTATAAAGCTGTCAAAAAGCCAAAGAGCAGCGAGATCGGATGAGTGATAACTCTCACAGTACTTGGTGCGCGGCTTTTTGACAGTTTTTTTTTATAACTTAGGCGAAATGTTTCAGGTCCGCGGCAGCGATGGTAGGCGAGCTTAGGCGGGCGTATTGGACCGGCGAAGGCAGGTAAAGTAGACGGCTTGATAACTAGGCCCCTTTGTGGCAAAATAGTTTTAATTTCATACATTGCCTAAAACATGTTTTATATATTTTACATACATATTTTAGACCGCTGCTTCATAACTGCTGTTTCTGGCGAGTCTGAAGACTCGCCAGAAACAGGGGCCCACAAGCTCCGTTCGGAGCTTGATAAATGGGCCCCATTGCATTAATTTCATATGTTTTAAGATATTAATACTATCATTGTAATTTATTTGTATAACACCTCAAAATTTTGTAGAGGTAGGAACAAACAATGATACCTACAGTATATAATATAATATTGCTCATTGGTTTTGCTTCTCACTTATTTATGATTAAAAAATGTATACATAATTTAGGCATCTTTTTATTTTACAAAAACTTGAAAAAGTAAATTTCTTTTAAACTGGTAGTATGTTATTTTCATATGTTCAGTACAAGAAAAGAATATGTCACAAAAATTGCCCATTAACCCCTTAAGGACTTAGGCAATTGTCCAAGTTTTGAACGTAAACAAAACCTAGAATTTGAGCTATGTGTTTGTTCAACCATAATTTACCTCCTTCACTTTAAGTGCATTCACAATTATTACATATTGTTTTTTTAGAGGACAAACAGGGCTTTCTTTTCATATCAAATATTTATGGCTGAACTATAATTTAATATGAATAAGTAAGTGTGAGAAATGAAGAACATTTATTTTTATAACTTACACACATTTATTATTGTGAATTTTATTATTCTGATTGGTTTACCCTGCAATGAAACACCCCCTTTTGGATACAATGGGTTGTCTTCTTTTGCAAATAGTATGCCATCATGGGGGTATATTGTTTCTTGGGATGCCATACTTCCTTAAGGGCCCAGAAAATAAATTTGTCAAATTTCCATGTAAATGGGCAGGCCCCATATTTGGGACTGTAACAACCCGAAATACCAGAAAACCTGTACATGGGGGGCATTTGTGTACTTGTGGGACATTTCAGAATACAAATATGGGTGTTTCATTGCAGGATAAACCCACTTAGACACAAACACTAGCCAAATGTAGTGGTCTCCTTTTTGTTTGTTTTTTCACACAAATACTGCATTTGCACTGTCTATATCATCATCCTTATTTGTTTTACTGCTTTAAAACACCCATATTTGTGTCAGAAAAGTCCTGTGAGTACAACAATACCTCCCATGTACAGGTGTTATGGGTTTTCTGGGAGTTACAGGACTAAATATGAAGCCTGCCCATTGCAGTCTTCATATATGGAAATTTGACATTGATTTTCTAGGCCCACCTCGGTTTTGATACAGTAGAATAGCCTAGGAAAGAAAATTACCCCCATGACAGCGTACCATTTGCTAAAGTAAAGAACCCAATGGTATTCCAAAAGGGGTATGTCCAGCCTTTTTTTTTTAGTTACTTAATCACAAAACTGGCCAAATTTAGTCAACATTTTTTTTTTTGCGTTTTTAACACAAAAACTGCACTTTACATCATCTTTATATCATCATCCTTATATATTTTACTGCCATAAAACACCCATATTTGTGTTTAGCAATGCCCCACAACTACAACAATACCCCCATCTACAGGTTTTATGGTGTTTCATGAAGTTGCAGAGCCAAATATGGGGCCTGCCCATTTCAGTCTTCATACATGGAAATTATACTTTAGAGAGGCTGGGCTTAACATAAACAGGGAAAGGCCAAGGTCAGGGGATCCAGAAGTCAGAGCAGTCGGCATAACAAGCTAATGAGTCAGTACAGGCAGCTGACAAAGAGTAATCAGGACAAGCTGAGGTCAGGAATATAGACTAACCGCCAATATGGAGTCTTTTGAATTATTAGATTACCTCTTTATGGAAGACACTGAAACAGCCTGTAATACATAGACCAGTTAGAAATAGGCAGGAAAGGCAATAGTAGATAGAGCCCCTCCAGACTCCTTTGTTGTAACAAACTCTTACCGCATTGGTTAAACAAAACATCTGATAAAAGTTTTAGTGTAAATTTCTGGAATGTTTATGACTTTCCTGTGCCTGCTTTTTTGTACAGCACATATGAATTATAAAGGTAAAACGTGTAGAATCCGAAGGAGTAGAATTAAATAAAACATTGTAGTAGTAAGTATTCTCCAGCATTTTTCAGCATTTCAGATCAATCAGTTGATGCATTTCGGCTGTAGTGCTGTAGTCGTAGCTTGATTGAATACAGACATGATCTTACATTTAAAATCCTAAGGGCGATATAATTGGTTAAAAACAAAGTGACATCATTTGAGTATATTGATGAGTTCATTAAAGTGACATAATAGCTATATATTTCTGTCCGGTCAAGAAGAGACCTTATTACTCCATAAATGAACATTTATGTACTATTGAACAAAACATGCATCAATTATTATTGATAGTTATATGTGTCAGTGGGGACTCAAAGAAGAGTTATACTATTATTAATTTGTTGGTGTCCACTATTTGATCTCATGTGTAATACTATAATTATCTTATTGTCATATAAGAAACAAAACTACCTTTAAAGGTGTATGCTAAAGCTATCTCATGATGGTGCATACATACACATTTCTATTTTCATTTATGTTTCCATTTCCAATATCATTTCCAATGTCATTCTCATTTTTATTATTTTAATTTTATTTTTATTTTATTTTTATTTTATTTTATTTTATTTTTTATTTATTTATATATATATTTTACTCCACAAATAACAGACACAAGCTCCCTACACGTTAGTGGCAATAAATAGACACACACATACATGCAGTTTACTGATTGTCGTGCCCTAGCTTCATCTATAGGGACACTCGTGTAAGTTTTTACATTATAAATTAGTGCCAGAAGTTAATGAGATCATATTCACTATTAAAAGTATCTTTGGCTGATTGACTGTCTATTTTATTTGGGGTAGACATTTTTCTTTTCCCAACTAGGAGATCTTTCCTGTTTAGGGTTTCCACTGATTTTCTTATTCCCTTAACCATTTGTACTTGATATTCTCGTGATACTAGTCTTTCTGTTAATTCAACAGCTTGTTTCTGAAAACTTGTTTTATCCAAACAATTCCTTAATCTTCTAATAAATTGACCTTTAGTTATAGCCCTAAATACCCAACTGGGATGATTACTTTTTGCATGCAATAAAGAATTGCTTGCCGTAGGTTTCTGGAAAATTTGTGTCTCAATAGACCCCCCTCCAGTATTGACTAACCCAGATAGAGTAACATCTAAGTAATTGACCTGATGTTTTTTATATTCATACATGAACAAAATACCTATTGTGTTGTCATATATCCTTTGCATAAAACTCCCAGACAATTTTTCTTCCCCTCTCCAAATCAATATCAGATCGTTTATGAATCTTCTAAAGAATACAATGTTCTTGTTGAGATTTCTGTTTTCATAGGTTGGCGTATTAGGGAGCAAACTTTGCTCCCATAGCTGTCCCACACCTCTGGAGGTAGAAATCTCCATCAAATTTAAATTAGTAATGAGTCAGCAAGAACCTGGTGACCTCCACTATAAACTCACAACTGGAATCATCATACTGGAGGGACCTTTTGAAAAAGAAATATATTGTTTTTAATCATTTCAGAAATTAATTGTTCCATATCCATTATCACAATGGATCCCCCCTTATATGCTGCTCTGATTGCTATATTTTTATTCTCTTGTAGGTGTTTTAGGATTTCCCTCATTTCTAGACAGGTTATTATTTGTTGGACCCATTTTAGACTTTGATGCTAGTTCTGTTAGATCCTGTTCCACTCTTCTTTGGAACACTTGGCCCCTTCTTTGGAACACTTGGCCCCTAGCCTGCATTGGGTAAAAAGTTGATTTATTTTTGAATGAGGGAAATGTATTCTCTACATTACTTTCTGCATTCCCTCAAGAGTAATTTGATCATAGCTCTCAGAGAATGTTAGGTGTACACTAGGTCTAATGTCTGAAGCTTCATGTGGTAATGTATCTGCAAATATGTCTTTTTTGTAATATTTACTTAAAGTAAGGTTCCTGATTAAATTATTCACATCTAACAATGTTTGAAATAAATTAAAATTAGTTGATGGTACAAAACCTAGCCCCTTACTGAGAGCCTTCCTTTCTCTATTAGTTATTATATAACTTGAGACGTTAACCACAGTATCTATTTGTATTTTGTCTGGTTTCCTCTTCTCAAAGGGTAGCGACTCGACCTGTTGGAGTCCAGTGTCCTGGAGGGTTGGCCTTCTTTGGGATTCTGTTTTTTTTGTTTATAAAAGTACCCCCCCCCCCCCCTTCTGGTATACTTTTATAAACAGAAATCCTATTTCTGTAATGTCTTTAGTAAGTTGGTATTTACTATTAGTATCCCTTTTAGGGTCACCTTTCAACATAGGAGTATGTAAGCCTTAGGTCTTACCACTTGTAAAGCTGGACCAGTATTAGACTCATTACAAGTATAATCAACATGTGAAATATTTTCTGTGGCAATTTCTTCCCCTCTCGACCCTGAAAAGTCACCTGTGGACTCAGTCTCACCCTCTGAGAATCTAACTTTCTTTTCATTACTAGACTTACCCCTTCTTAATGTTCTACCCTGTCTCCCTCTATAATTTCTAGGAAATGTATTGTGTTTCCTGAATTAGAATCTCTCTTTTCTATTCCAGATATATACTTTATTCATTTCATAATCTGGCTGGTCTCTGAAATATGTTTTGTACTTAATCTCAGCCAGAAAGGCTTTTGCCTCTGCTATTGACTTGTCAAAATTTGAGTAGTCAGGGGCCCCACTCCTTTTGTAAAGCTCTATCCGTATGAGGTTAATCTGTTGTGTTATTTCATTACATAACTTTGTTTTATATATTTAATAATTAATAACATAAATTTCAAAGAACAGTCAGATAAAGAATTATTCCATCGTGTAACACAGTCCTGATCATTAACACTCACCTAGATTACGAGTTTTGAGCACTATAGAGAAATTAACGAACGCGACAAAAGTTACATTATTTAATTCCCTATAACGCTGCCATTGCAAGTTTTCAAACATACTCCTTTTACGTGCGATATGGTTGCGTTGAGCTCCATACCGCACACAATCAGAGCATTGTTGAGATGTGCTCGTGCATGATTTCCCCATAGACATCAATGGGGAGAGCCAGCAACAAAAACAACTAACACCTGCGATCGTGGAAACAAAAGTTCCGTAACGCAGCCCCATTGATGTCTATGGGGAAATAAAAATACTGTTTAAACCAAACACCCTAACATAAACCCTACGTTTAAACATCCCTAATCTGCTGCCCCCAACATTGCTGACACCTGCCTACAGTTATTAACACCTAATCTGCCACTCCCAATATAGCCACTACCTAAATATGATGATTAACCCCTAAACTGCCACTCCCGATATCACCTCCACTATACTAAATTTTTTACCCCTAAACCACCAGCCCCCCACATCGCAACAAGCTAAATTAAACTATATTAACCCCTAAACCTAAGCCTAATGTAACCCTAACCCTAAAGTAACCCTAAACCTAACCCTAACACCCCCTAACTTTAATATAATAAAAATATAGCTAAATTAAATTTACAATTATTAACTAAATAAACCTATTAACCCCTAAACCGCCAGCCCCCCCACATCGCAGCAAGCTAAATTAAACTATATTAACCCCTCAACCTAACCCTAAACCTAACCCTAACCCTAAACCTAACCCTAAACCCCCCTAACTTTAACATAATTAAATTAGCTCTAAATTAAATTTAAAATTATTACCTAAATAATTCATATTTAAAACTAAATACATACTTACCTGTGAAATGAAACCTTAGATGGCTACAATATAACTAACTAGTCCTAAAGCCCGTGTACACGGGCCAATTTTTGCAGTACAGCAGTCCCACCCTTGCTCTTTCTCTATCCCCCCTCTATTTTGCTCTCTCTTTCTCCCCTCTCTTTAGCCCCCTCTCTCTCTCTCTCTCCCCTCTCTTTTGCTCTCTCTCTCTCTCCCTCTTCCCCCTCTCTTTTGCTCTCTCTCTTTCCCCTCTCTTTTGCCCTCTCTCTCTCTCTCCCCTCTCTTTTGCTCTCTCTCTCTCTCCCTCTTCCCCCTCTCTTTTGCTCTCTCTTTCTCCCCTCTCTTTAGCCCTCTCTCTCTCTCTCCCCTCTCTTTTGCTCTCTCTCTCTCTCCCTCTTCCCCCTCTCTTTTGCTCTCTCTCTTTCCCCTCTCTTTTGCTCTCTCCCCCTCTCTTTTGCTCTCTCTTCCCCTCTTTTGCTGTCTCTCTCCCTCTCTTTTTTTCTCTCTCCTCCCCTCTCTCTTTGGCTCTCTCTCTCCCCCCCTCTCTTTTGCTCTCTCTCTTCCCCCTCTCTTTTGCTCTCTCTCTTCCCCCTCTCTTTTGCTCTCTCTCTCCCCTCTTTTGCTGTCTCTCTCCCTCCCTTTTGTTCTCTCTCCTCCCCCCTCTCGTTTGCTCTCTCTCTCTCTCCACTCTCTTTTGCTTTCTCTCTCCCTCTCTTTTGCTCTCTCTCTTCCCCCTCTCTTGCTCTCTTTCTCCCCCTCTCTTTTGCTGTCCCTCTCTCTCTTTTTCTCTCTCTCTCTCCACTCTCTTTTACTCTCTCTCCCACTCTCTTTTGCTCTCTCTCTCCCCTCTTTTGCTCTCTCTCCCCTCTTTTGCTCTCTCTTCCCTCTCTTGCTCTCTCTCCCCTCTCTCTTTTGCTCTCTCTCTCCCTCCATTTTGCTATCTCTCCCTCTCTTTTGCTGTCTCTCCCCCTCTCTTTAGCACACTCTCCCCCTCTCTTTAGAGCTTTCTCCCCCTCTCTTTTGCGCTCTCTATCTCCCCCTCTCTTTTGCTCTCTCTCTCCCCTCTCTTTTACTCTCTCCCCTTTCATTTGCATTCTCTTCCCCCTCTCTTTTGCTCTCTCTCCCCTCTCTCTTTTGCTGTATCTCTCCCTCCCTTTTGCTCTCTCCCCCTCTCTTTGCTGTCTCTCCCCCTCTCTGTTGCTCTTTCTCCCCCTCTCTTTTGCACACTCTCTCTCCCCTCTTTCTTTTACTCTCCCCCTCTCTTTTGCTCTCCCTCTCTTTTTTTCTCTCTCTCCACTCTCTTTTGCTCTCTCTCCCTCTCTTTTACTCTCTCCCCTTTCTTTTGCTCTCTCTCTCCCCTCTCTTTTGCTCTCTCCCCTCTCTCTTTTGCTGTCTCTCTCCATCTCTTTTGCTCTCTCTCCCCATCTCTTTTGCGTGCTCTCTCTCCCCTCTCTCTTTTACTCTCCCCCTTCTCTTTTGCTCTCCCGCTCTCTTTTTCTCTCTCTCCACTCTCTTTTGCTCTCTCTCTCCCTCTCTTTTGCTCTCTCTCCCCCTCTCTTTTGCGCTCTCTCCTCCTTTGGTTTGCTCTCTCTTTCCCCTCTCTCTCTTTTACTTTCTCCCCTTTCTTTTGCTCTCTCTCCCCCTCTCTTTTGCTCTCTCTCTCTCCCCCCTCTTTTGCTCTCTCCCTCCTCCCTCTCTTTTGCTGTCTCTCTCCATCTCTTTGCACTCTCTCCCCCTCCCTTTTGCACGCTCTCTCTCCCCTCTCTCTTTAACTCTCCCCCTGTCTTTTGCTCTCCCTCTTTCTTTTGTTCTCTCTCTCCCCTCTCTTTTGCTTTCTCTCCCCTCTCTCTTTTGCTCTCTCTCTATCTGTCAGGGTTTCTTGTCGCTCATCACCTATGTCCCTTTAAGGATTCTCTGCAGTCAGATTCCAAGCTTATATTAACCTGGTCACGCCCCTTCCACCTTGCTTCAGTATTGTTTGAGCTCACTAGTTCAAGTTCCTATACTCTGCAGGAGAAACTTTCCAGGCTCTCCTTATTTACACGGATTACCTCCAATAACCACAGAACAGGATTGTTTGTGTTTAAAGACAATTCCCAACTGGATCTACGTTTAACCGTTACAGGAATCAATACCTTTTACAGCAGCACCTGCTACAAACAAGTAAGACCGGAGCTATTAACTAAATACTTCATCTCCTCACTGAGTATTCCTACCTCCTTGTGACTGACCTCCGGCTGTATTAAAAGCCTCCTGATTCTTTTCAACAAGTAACCTGCAATTGAGCTCTCATTACCTGCTCTCTCCAAATCACCTCTGCCATTTTCAGAACGCAGCTGCTACACGCTGCACACACTACTCACAGCGTGTCCTTTCCTCTGCAGCACAGAAGCCTGTCAGCACAGGCAGTACAGACTCACGACTAACACAGTCTTACTCTGAACTCAGTTTACACAGGTGCCTGTTTCCTTGCATCAGAAGCCAAGTACGCTCTGCTAATAATTTTGATTCAAGTTAAGCTAAAGCTCTGGGAACTTCCTTATTTATTTTATCCTGATTCAGAAATACTGATCAGGATAGACACTTACAGTAACTCTCTTTTGCCTTGTTGGGAATACTTAGCAACAGATAGCTTCGTATTTAACCTTCACTGGCATACATTCAAACTTATTAGCTCTGCATCTGAGATCCACAATCTAGCTAACTGTGATCCTTACATAATACTGAAGCCTTAAATATGGATCCATCGGAGCTACCCCAAATAGTGTACGCACTATCACAGAGGGTGGATCAATTGAGTGAGGGACTCAGGGAATTACAGGTACAAAACAACAGCTTGAGTAACATTATAAAAGACTCAATAACTAAATCCGCAGCTGCTGTTGCGACCCCAGAACCCCAAGTGTCTATGCCAGATACCTTTGCGGGGGATAGAGCTCAATTTACTCAGTTTAGGAACTCCTGTAATTTATTGTTTAACTTAAAACCCAAGACATATTCTACAGAAGGTGTCAAAGTTCTGACAGTCATTTCCTTCTTAAGAAGTGAACCCCGAAAATAGGCAAGACCACCCCATTTTAGCCTCTCTTCAGGATTTCTTCAAAGAAATGGCTGTATTATACCAGGATACCAATATTCAGCTGACTGCTGAAACTAAGATGAGGTCTCTCAAGCAAGCTCTAAGGAATCAATACCGTTTAGGTTTGAATGATGCTCTAAAGGATGAATTAGCACGTACCGAGTTGCCAAGATCATTAGAAGGATTGATCACTTTAAGCATCCAAATAGACCGAAGATTAAGAGAACGTAAAACAGAAAAGCTAGCCACTGAGACTTTCAGCAGGCCTTCAGTCTCTTATCACAAACCACCTACTAGTCACACCACTGAACCAATGGATATCGGGTTCACAAAGGGACCACTTCAGCCAGAAGAAAGGAACCGCAGACGCATGAATAACTTATGCATGTACTGTGCATCCAAGACACACACCGTAAAGGACTGTCCCATTCTCTCAAGACAAAAGAGACGTGTGTTTTTTGGACACAACATGTTTATCCACTAGCATAAAACATGTGGCTTATTGTTCTCTATCCCTTAATTTGCAGTGGGATCGTCAGCAGGTGATCAGTGAAGCCATCATTGACTCAGGAGCACAAAATTCCTATATAGATGCCATGTTTGTCACTGAAAATAAAATACCCACCTTGTTGAAAGCAAAACCTGTCTCCATTAGAGTTATTGATGGTAGTTTTATCACCTCAGGACCTGTCACACATCAAACAGTTCCTATTAAGGTATCTAGTCTCTCAACACATGTAGAATACATTTCTTTTGATGTTATTTCATCCCCTATGTTCCCAGTAGTCCTTGGTCTGCAATGGTTGCAAACTCATCAACCTACCATTCACTGGGATAGCTTGGAAGTACAGTTCCTTTCTGACTATTGCAAAACCACTTGTTTTCCTCATCCTACATTGTGTTGCACTATTACAAACCAACTACCTACTGATTACCAAGATTTTGAGGACGTTTTCAGTGAAAAGGAAACAGAGACTCTCCCTCCTCATCGGCCTTATGATTGCCCCATTGAACTTCTACCTGGGGCCACAATTCCATTCGGACACATCTACCCTCTATCACAACCAGAATTGGAACATTTAAAAACCTATTTATCTGAAAACCTACGGAAAGATTTCATACAACCCTCAACCTCACCTGCAGGTGCAGGAATATTTTTCGTTAAGAATAAGGACCATTCTCTCCGTCCTATAATAGATTATAGAGAGCTAAATAAACGCACGGTAAAAAAACGTTATCCACTTCCGTTAATACCAGAACTCATCGAAAGACTCAGTCATGCTACTGTCTATACCAAATTGGATCTCCGTGGAGCGTTTAATTTGGTAAGAATCCGACAAGGGGACGAATGGCTCACCGCCTTCAGAACCAGATACGGACTCTATGAGTACAAGGTAATGCCATTCGGACTCTGCAACGCTCCAGCCACATTCCAGTTTCTCATTAACGATATCTTCCGCGACTTATTAGACGTCTGTGTAGTCATCTATTTAGATGATATCCTGATATACTCTGATAACATCTCAGAACACAGGAAACATGTCCGGTGGGTTTTAACACGTCTACGTCAACACAGTCTCTTTGCCAAATTACAGAAGTGCATATTCCATACAAATCATATTACCTTCTTGGGATATACAATATCCCCCAATGGTATTCAGATGGACGATACCAAAGTACAGACAATCAAACAATGGCCTACACCGACTTCTAAAAAGGAACTTCAAAGATTTTTAGGGTTTGCCAACTATTACCGTAAATTCATCAAGAATTATTCCCTACTCACTAAACCACTCACCTCTTTGACCAGCATAAAAACTCAGTTTACTTGGAACCCTAAAACACAAGCTGTTTTCAACCACCTGAAGGAGACTTTCACTCAAGCTCCAATTCTCTCTTACCCAGACCCAGATTCTCATTACGTACTAGAAGTCGATGCATCAGATTATGCCCTCGGTTCAATCCTCTCTCAACGAAGAACACCAGGGGAACCACTTCATCCAGTTGCTTTCTTCTCCAGGGTAATGACACCTGCTGAATATAACTACCCCATCGGTGAGAAGGAATTGCTAGTCATCAAAGTCTCTTTGGAACATTGGAGGCATCTTCTGGAAGGAAGTAAACATCCCATACTGATCTATACAGATCATAAGAATCTGGAATACCTTTTGACCAACCGAACTCTTTCTGCTAGACAGCTAAGATGGAGTCTATTCCTATCAAGGTTTGATTTTCACATCACATACCGGCCAGGGAGTAAGAACGGGAAAGCTGACGCTCTATCAAGGAAGGATTCAAAACCTTCTACTTATACTGCTCCGGGAACAGTTATACCAGTTGAACAGATAATAGCCCTGTCTCTGCCCTATACACAAGTTTTGAGGAATTCTCAGAAAGACGATCCAGAGATTCTCAGTAGTAATCTCACTTTAGGACAAGATGGACTTTATTACCATATGGGGAAGATTTATGTACCCCCCTCTTTACGCCAAAACATATTAAAAGAACATCATGACTCACCCATGGCAGGGCATTTGGGTATTAATAAAACCCTTGATCTTCTGTCACGCACTTATTGGTGGCCTTCCTTGAGATCTTCCATCCAAGAATACATCCACGCTTGTCACGTTTGTACAGTCTCCAAAACAGACAAAAAGCCACCATTTGGATTGCTGCTACCCCTTCAAATCCCAGAAAGGCCCTGGCAATGCATAGGAATGGACTTTATAGTGGAACTTCCTCCCTCTGATGGCTACAACACTATTCTAGTCGTGGTAGATCACCTAACCAAGATGGCACATTTCTTACCTTTTCACAAGTTACCTACTTCTTCTGAAACAGCAAAACTCTTTTTGGATAACATCGTTAAGTTACATGGGTTACCTCAATCCATAGTTACGGATAGAGGAACCCAATTCACTTCCCGTTTTTGGAAACAACTATGTGCAATCATGCAAGTGGAATTACGCTTCTCCTCCTCCTTCCACCCACAATCAAATGGACAGACAGAGAGAGTGAACCAATGGCTTGAGCAGTATATCCGTTCATATAGCTCTAACCAACAAGACCAATGGGCTTCCACTTTGTCTATGGCAGAATACGCGTACAACAATGCAACCAGTTCCACTACAAAGAAATCTCCATTCTATGCCAACTACGGATTTCACCCTAGCTTCCAACTGCATCCTCGCTTGGATACCACCTGTCCACAGGTTGACGATGTTACAAACAATCTTCTCGACTTATTTCAAGATCTTAAGAGACATATCGCGAGCCAAACAAAGGCATTACTATAATCTTCGACGACGCCAAGCACCTACCTACAACGTCGGAGACATGGTATGGTTATCCACTAAGAACATTAAATTAAGGACACCTAGTAAGAAACTTAGCACTTCTTTCATTGGACCTTTTCCTATAACAAGGATCGTGAATCCCAACGCTGTCACCTTAAGTCTACCCTCTAACTACAGACTACACCCCACTTTCCATGTAAGTTTACTCAAACCTCACCGGCAAACCAGAAGCTTGGACACCTTAACACCTCCTGAAACTCTGATCGATTCGGATGACGAATATGAAGTTGACTCCATATTAGATTCCCGCATCTTCAGTGGTGTTCTTCAGTATTTGATTCATTGGAAGGGTTTCAGTTCTGAGGAGGATTCTTGGGAACCGTCTACCAATGTACATGCTCCCAGACTAGTTTCCTTCTTCCATAGGAGGAATCCGGATCGGCCTCGTTTTGTAGCTTCTGGGCAGCTACCCTGAGAGGGGGGGTATGTCAGGGTTTCTTGCCCTTTAAGGATTCTCTGCAGTCAGATTCCAAGCTTATATTAACCTGGTCACGCCCCTTCCACCTTGCTTCAGTATTGTTTGAGCTCACTAGTTCAAGTTCCTATACTCTGCAGGAGAAACTTTCCAGGCTCTCCTGATTTACACGGATTACCTCCAATAACCACAGAACAGGATTGTTTGTGTTTAACCCCTTAATGACCGAGGACGTGCAGGGTACGTCCTCAAAAAAAAGGCAGTTAACGCCTGAGAACGTACCCTGCACGTCCTCGGTGTGGAAAGCAGCTGGAAGCGATCCTGCTCGCTTCCAGCTGCTTTCCGGTTATTGCAGTGATGCCTCGATATGGAGGCATCCTGCAATAACCATGTATGGCCATCCGATGCAGAGAGAGCCACTCTGTGGCCCTCTCTGCACCGGACATCGATGGCCGGTATCGTTGGTGGGTGGGAGCCGACGTGGGAGGCGGGTGGCGGCCATCGATGGGCCCAGTGATGTGGAGGGGGGCGGGATCGTGGGCGGGGATGACCAGGGGCGCGCACGGACGCGCGCGCGTGCACGATGGGTAGGGGGCGGGCGCGTGCACGGGAGGGAGCGGGTGGGAACCGCTACACTACAGAAAATATCTAATCTAATCAGGGTTCTAAAAACATAAAAATAATAAAAATAAAAAGCGAAATCAGGGGGTGTTGGGTTGGTATGTGGGAGGGAAGCTACACTACAGAAAAAAAACTGGGGAAAAATAAAAAAAAACAACATTTTTTCTGCAAATTGGGTACTGGCAGATAGCTGCCAGTACCCAAGATGGCCCCCAAAAAGGCAAAGGGGGATGGTTAGAGAGATGCTTGAGGGGGGATCAGGGAGGTTGGGGGCTAAGGGGGATCCTAAACAGCAGCATATGTAAATATGCTATACAATTTTTTTTAAAAAAAAACAAAGATTCCCTTTATTTTTGTACTGGCAGACATTCTGCCAGTACTTAAGATGGCGGGGACAATTGTGGGGTGGGGGAGGGAAGGGAGCTGTTTGGGAGGGATCAGGGGGTGTGATGTGTCAGGTGGGAGGCTGATCTCTACACTAAAGCTAAAATTAACCCTGCAAGCTCCCTACAAGCTACCTAATTAACCCCTTCACTGCTAGACATAATACACGTGTGATGCGCAGCGGCATTTAGCGGCCTTCTAATTACCAAAAAGCAACGCCAAAGTCATATATGTCTGCTATTTCTGAACAAAGGGGATCCCAGAGAAGCATTTACAACCATTTGTGACATAATTGCTCAAGCTGCTTGTAAATGATTTCAGTGAGAAACCTAAAATTGTGAAAAATTTAACGTTTTTTTTAATTTGATCGCATCTGGTGGTGAAATGGTGGCATGAAATATATCAAAATGGGCCTAGATCAATACTTTGGGTTGTCTACTACACTACACTAAAGCTAAAATTAACCCTAGAAGCTCCCTACATGCTCCCTAATTAACCCCTTCACTGCTGGGCATAATACACGTGTGGTGCGCAGTGGCATTTAGCGTCCTTCTAATTACCAAAAAGCAACAACAAAAGCCATACATGTCTGCTATTTCTGAGCAAAGGGGATCCCAGAGAATAATATACAACCATTTATGCCATAATTGCACAAGTTGTTTGTAAATAATTTCAGTGAGAAACCTAAAGTTTGTGAAAAAAATTGTGAAAAAGTGAATTATTTTCTTTATTTGATTGCATTTGGCGGTGAAATGGTGGCATGAAATATACCAAAATGGGCCTAGATCAATACTTTGGGGTGTCTTCTAAAAAAAAATATATACATGTTAAGGGATATTCAGGGATTCCTGAAAGATATCAGTGTTCCAATGTAACTAGCGCTAATTTTGAAAAAAAGGGGTTTGGAAATAGCAAAGTGCTACTTGTATTTATGGCCCTATAACTTGCAAAAAAAAAAAAGGAAAGAACATGTAAACATTGGGTATTTCTAAACTCAGGACAAAATTTAGAAACTATTTAGCATGGGTGTTTTTTGGTGGTTGTAGATGTGTAACAGATTTTGGGGGTCAAAGTTAGAAAAAGTGTGTTTTTTTCCATTTTTTCCTCATATTATATAATTTTTTTATAGTAAATTATAAGATATGATGAAAATAATGGTATCTTTAGAAAGTCCACTTAATGGCGAGAAAAACGGTATATAATATGTGTGGGTACAGTAAATGAGTAAGAGGAAAATTACAGCTAAACACAAACACCGCAGAAATGTAAAAATAGCCTTGGTCCCAAACGGACAGAAAATGGAAAAGTGCTGCGGTCATTAAGGGGTTAAAGACAATTCCCAACTGGATCTACGTTTAACCGTTACAGGAATCAATACCTTTTACAGCAGCACCTGCTACAAACAAGTAAGACCGGAGCTATTAACTAAATACTTCATCTCCTCGCTGAGTATTCCTACCTCCTTGTGACTGACCTCCGGCTGTATTAAAAGCCTCCTGATTCTTTTCAACAAGTAACCTGCACTTGAGCTCTCATTACCTGCTCTCTCCAAATCACCTCTGCCATTTTCAGAACGCAGCTGCTACACGCTGCACACACTACTCACAGCGTGTCCTTTCCTCTGCAGCACAGAAGCCTGTCAGCACAGGCAGTACAGACTCACCACTAACACAGTCTTACTCTGAACTCAGTTTACACAGGTGCCTGTTTCCTTGCATCAGAAGCCAAGTACGCTCTGCTAATAATTTTGATTTAAGTTAAGCTAAAGCTCTGGGAACTTCCTTATTTATTTTATCCTGATTCAGAAATACTGATCAGGATAGACACTTACAGTAACTCTCTTTTGCCTTGTTGGGAATACTTAGCAACAGATAGCTTCGTATTTAACCTTCACTGGCATACATTCAAACTTATTAGCTACGCAGCTGAGATCCACAATCTAGCTAACTGTGATCCTTACACTATCCCTCCATTTTGCTCTCTCTCTCCCTCTCGTTTGCAGCCCCTCTCCCTCTCTTTTGCTCTCTCCCCCCTTTCTTTTGCGCTCTCTTTCCCTCTATTTTACTCTCTCTCCTTTCTTTTGGTCTCTCTCCCCCCTCTCATTTGCTCTCACTCTCTCCCCTCTCTCTTTTGCTGTATCTCTCCCTCTCTTTTGCTGTCTCTCCCCCCTCTCTTTTGCTGTCTCTCTCCCCCTCTCTTTTGCACGCTCTCTCTCCCCTCTCTCTTTTACTCTCTCCCCTTTCTTTTGCTCTCCCTCCTCCCTCTCTTTTGCTCTCTCTCTCTCTTTCTCTCTCCACCCACACTTTTGCTCTCTCTCCCCCTCTCATTTGCTCTCTCTCTCCCCCTCTTCTGCTCTCTCTCCTCTCTCTTCTGCTCTCTCTCCTCTCTCTTTTGATGTCTCTCTTCCTTTCTTTTGCTCTCTCTCTTCCCCCATTCTCTTTTGCTCACTCTGCCCCGCTTTTGCTCTCTCTCTCTCTTTCCCTCTTCTGCTCTCTCCCCTCTCTCTTTTGCTGTCTCTCTTCCTCTCTTTTGCTCTCTCTCTTCCCACATCTCTTTTGCTCTCTCTATGCCCCCTCTTTTGCTCTCTCCCCCCTCTCTTTATCCCCCCTCTTCTGCTCTCTATACCCCCTCTTTAAAGCTCTCTGTCTCTCACAGCCAGTCGGCCACGGCATCAGGCCCCGTCCGTGTCACACCCGGCCCCACCCATGCCCTGGCCACGTCCACATCACACCCGTCTGGCCACACCCACTCCACGCCAGATGCCAGGTGAGGTCAGTTGGATTAAGGCTATACTGCGCATGACAAATTCAGACAAACACTCTTGGCCTTTTATTATATAGGATAGTTATATTGTAGCTAGCTTAGGTTTTATTTTTATTTCACAGGTAAGTTTGTATTTATTTTAACTAGGTAGACTAGTTAGTAAATAGTTATTAACTATTTACTAGCTACCTAGTTAAAATAAAACCTAACCTGCCTTACACTAAAACCCACCATTACAAAAAAAAATAAAAAAAATACCATTACAAAAAATAAAAAAACCTACCATTACAAAAAATAAAAAAAACTATCATTACAAAAAAAAAAAAAAATTATCCAAAAAAATAAAGATTAATCCTATTCTATTTTAGGGGTCCCTTAAAAGTGTCTTTAGTAGTAGGACATTGCCCTGAGTTAAGCAGATCTTTTGCTACAAAAAAGAATACAAACACCCCCTAACATTACACAAACCCCCACCCCCCAAACTACCAAGGGCCCTTAAAGAAGCCTTTGGGGGGCCCTTAAAAGGGCCTTTTGTAGTAGGGCATTGCCCTAAGTTAAACAGCTCTTTTACCACTGAAAAATACTGAATCCCCCCTAACAGTAAAACCCCCCACACACCAAACCCCCCAACATAAAAAACTAACCCAAAAAAAAACCTAAAACTACCCATTGCCCCTAAAGAGGCATTTGTATGGGCATTGCCCTTAAAAGGGCATTCAGCTCTTTTTCAATTGCCCAAATCCCTAATCTTAAAAAAAAAAAAAAAAAACCCTAACACTAAGCCCCAAATAGGTACTCTCGGTTCCTGAAGTCCAGCAAAGAAGGTCTTCTTCCAGACGGATCCATCATCTTCTATCTTCATCCGGAGTGAAGGTGGCGTGATACAAATATCAGCTGTTATAAGATGGCAGGGGTGGTGATTTTCAGTACTGGTGAGTACCCCACAAAAAAAGCCATATATATATATATATATATATATATATATATATATACACACACAGTATCTCACAAAAGTGAGTACACCCCTCACATTTTTGTAAATATTTTATTATATCTTTTCATGTGACAACACTGAAAATATGACACTTTGCTATAATGTAAAGTAGTGTGTGTACAGCTTGTATAACAGTGTAAATTTGCTGTCCCCTCAAAATAACTCAACAAACAGCCATTAATGTCTAAACCATTGGCAACAAAAGTAAGTACACCCTTAAGTGGAAATGTCCAAAATGTGCCCAAAGTGTCAATATTTTGTGTGGCCACCATTATTTCCCAGCACTGTCTTAACCCTCTTGGGCATGGAGTTCAAAAGAGCTTCACAGGTTGCCACTGGAGTCCTCTTCCACTCCTCCATGATGACATCACAAAGCTAGTGGATGTTAGAGATCTTGTGCTCCCCCACCTTCTGTTTGATGATGCCCCGCAGATGCCCAATAGGGTTTTGGTCTGGAGACATTCATGGCCAGTCCATCACCTTTACCTCAGCTTCTTTAGCAAGGCAGTCATCTTGGAGGTGTGTTTGGGGGTCATTATCATGTTGGAATACTGCCCTGCAGCCCAGTCTCTGAAGGGAGGGGATCATGTTCTGCTTCAGTATGTCACAGTACATGTTGGCCTTCATGGTTCCCTCAATGAACTGTAGCTCCCCAGTGCTGGCCGCAGTAATGCAGGCCCAGACCATGACTGCCACCACCATGCTTGACTGTAGGCAAGACACAGTTGTTTTTGTACTCCTCACCTGGTTGCCGCCACACATGCGCTTGACACCATCTGAAACAAATAAGTTTATCTAGGTCTCATCGGATCACAGGACATGGTTCCAGTAATCCATGCCCTTAGTCTGCTTGTCTTCAGCAAACTGTTAGCGGGCTTTCTTGTGCATCATCTTTAGAAGAGGCTTCCTTCTGGGACGACAGCCATACAAACCAATTTGATGCAGTGTGCGGAATATGGTCTGAGCACTGACAGGCTGACCCCCACCCCTTCAACCTCTGCAGCAATGCTGGCAGCACACATATGTCTGTTTCCCAAAAACAACCTCTGGATATGATGCTGAGCACGTGCACTCAACTTCTTTGGTCGATCATGGCGAGGCCTGTCCTGAGTGGAACCTGTCCTGTGAAACCGCTGTAAGGTCTTGCCCACCGTGCTGCAGCTCAGTTTCAGGGTCTTGGCAATCTTCTTATAGCCTAGGCCATCTTTATGTAGAACAACAATTCTTTTTTTCAGATCCTCCGAGAGTTCTTTGCCATGAGGTGCCATGTTGAACTTCCAGTGACTAGTATGAGAGAGTGTAAGAGCGATAACACCAAATTTAACACATCTGCTCCCCATTCACACCTGAGACCTTGTAACACTATCGAGTCACATGACACTGGGGAGCGAAAATGGCTAAATGGGCCCAATTTGGACATTTCCACTTAGGGGTATACTCTGTTTTGTACCCAACGGTTTAGACATTAATGGCTGTGTGTTGAGTTATTGTGAGGGGACAGCAAAGTTACACTGTTGGCTGTACACTCACTACTTTACATTGTAGCAAAGTGTCATTTCTTTAGTGTTGTCACATGAAAAGATATAATACAATATTTACAAAAATGTGAGGGGTGTACTCACTTTTGTGAGATACTGTATATATATATATATATATATATATATATATATATATATATATATATATTGTATTACAATAAGCAATTCCAGAACATGAGCCCACCAAGAGACCATGAGGGATCAGCAAAACAAGGACAATAGTACTTCAGTATAAAACATAATGGATGTGTAACAGCTATAGCCTTACAGCCTACAAAACATCTCCCCTAAGAAGAGTGTCTTATTAACACCTAGGTAGGTAGAAGACATACCAGAAATTCAAAACATAAGAGGTAAACTCAAGCTCATAATGAGCAGTTTTCATTGAAATCACACCAGCAGTCAAGTCACCACTGTGCGGACTGCTGAATATTTCCCCATAGATAGTAAAGGACTTCTTAACCTTACTATCCTCTCAAGGGCTAGAGGTCATATCAGGACCATCAAGTCTAAACACTGTTATGTTTGACAATTTAAAGGGACATTAAACACAAAATAATTGCTAGATAGAATGATGCACTCAAAGAAAAGATTAGTCTGAGAATAACATGTAGATGTATTTTTTTAAATTTTCATTAGCTGTTTAAATATTGACAAAATATGTGTAAAGTGTCTATAAAACAATGGGAGATGCCATGTTGTAACTTAAGTTACCTTTTCGTCTGTTGCCAATTATACTAGAGTGAGCAGCCCATGGCTGTGTAATATAACAGTGTTCTGCACTTCCATTTCTAACAGGAACTAAAAATCTCACAATTTCAGAATGGAATTAAAGGAAAAGGGGACATAATAAATAATTACAGTATATTGTAGATTATATATATATATATATATATATATATATATATATATGTAAAAAGAGACATGAAACCCATTTATTTCTTCTTTTATGATTCAGACAGAGCATGCAATTTAAACAACTTTCTAATTTACTTTTATTAAAGCGACAGAAAAGTCTTAATTTAACTTGAATGATTCACTTCTATGTTCAAATTTTTTCTTTTGGTATCAATTGTTGAAAAATAATATGTACATATCCTACAATCCTGAAATCCTGAAATAAAAAAAATGTTTTGATGTTCCTTCAACTAATTTGCTTCATTATCTTGGTATCCTTTGTTAAAGGAGCAGCAATGCATTACTGGGAGCTAGCTGAACATATATGTTGATGTCCAGCCATGTATGTAAATGTTCAGCCACCAATCAACAGCTAGCTCACATAATTGAATCACTGCTTCTGAGCCTATGTAGGTATATTTTTTAACAACTGAAACCAAGAGAACAAAGCAAATTAAATAACAGAAGTACATTGAAATGTTGTTTAAAATTGCATGCTCTGTCTCAATCATTAAACTTTATTTTGTGACTCTAATGGCCCTTTAATAACATACATAGTCAAATTTAGAATTCATATCACAGTGAGCTGTATTAGGTAATAGTCAAACATGTACTCAATCCATATGGCACTCATCCATCACAGAGAGTCTAAAAAAAATGAAGCATTTAAGAGTGTGTGGAATGGGGGCAATTCCCCTGGATAGGAGGGGTCTGTAGCTCTGGCCCTGGGGATCTGTTGCTTTGGGGCCCTTGAGTGTGACATCAGACACTGAAAGATGGGGGACTTGTTTTTGGCCCTTGTGTTTGGGGTCCCTGGCCCTGGAGTTTGTTGGGCCCTGGTGAGGGTGGGTCAGGGAAGCAGGGGGTGGAAGAGGAGCATAGTAGGTGGGATGGAGCATAAGAGGTGTTGGAGGGGCCTTTTTCAAATTTCAGACAGGGAACCCGTCCACCCATGCATATTGTGATACCCTACATATTAAGGATTATTAGAGTAAAAGGATAGATATTTACTTTAATGCCTTACTATTGTCATAGTCCCATTCATTTTGAATATATCCAAAGTTACTTTCCTTATTGCCCCATAGCTTAAAATGTCCGGTTTCTTCCTGCTCTCTTTCCTTTTGAATGTCTGTTTACTTTTGATGTTGCTGACTTAAAAGAACAACCAGAATCCAATTTATATAGCTGTTTATCCAATCTCTTTATATTTATCTCTAAAACCTCTATACACATAAGGGAAATTTGACATATAGCTGAATATATAATATTTAAAAAAAAAAGAAATTTATACATGAAAGTAAAATGACATTCCACAATGTATGAAATGCTAATATAGTACATCTGTGTATCTAGTTTTCTAATAATGGTACTGTAAACTGGATTAGATTGTTCTGTCTGCCAAAGAACCGGGTTGTTTAAACAAGAGATAGCATCATGTATGCTGTGTGTGTGTGTCAACTAGATAAGGCAAATTCATAAACGTACAAGAATAAAAGCTAATTCACTGTCAGAAACATTTACAAATATAAAAGGTCTCTGAAATGAATATACCATCAAAGAAAGGCATCAAAGAATATTTATTAAATGGAAAGATGAAAAACATTCAGAGATCCTGTGTATCAGAGTTACTTTGGGAGAAAAGCATTGAGAAATTAGTAAACCAAGTCAAGGTTAAATGGAATGTATCAGGGTCAAAATATTGATATGTCTTAAAAGGTTTTAATTACATTTTATCTCCAAAAACATTATTAAATTATAAATTTGTTTCTTAAATTCAGTGACCTAGTTTTAATAAATTTTAATTGGAAAACGTATCCAGCTTTACAACTTCAAATCTTTTTTTTTATTTTGGATAACATTATATACATATATATCATTTGTGTATACTATTAATGTTTCTGTCTTATAATGTCTTTAAAGAAAAAAAAAATCTAAGTTCAAATGTCCTCTGTTTACAGATGTAATTATTGCAGACTTCTTAAGCTAGGAAATTGGATTTTTATCCAGTTTCACAGCTGCTTTTATCATTCGTGTATTTTGTATTTAATTAAAGAAAAAAATATTCGATTATCTAATTAAAGAGTTCCCATTTTAGTATGGTAGAATGTGAAAATAAGTTGGCAATATATTTATTCCCATTCTGTTGAATCTAATAAGTTTGTTACATTTGCTGTGGGGACATTAGTTTGTAATTTTTGGTGTGAAACTTTCCTAAGAGATCTGTGAGCTTTGAAATTGCTTGACAGGCCTCTATAGCATGAATTCCATGATTATTATAGTTATTATCATTACTTTGTATAGTGTTGTAAAATTCCTTAGTACAGAGATAGGATCCAATTATCAAAAGTTCACAAGCAAAAAAGTGGAAAAAAACACATTTAGCCTTGCAGGGACTTTGTGCAATTATCAAAGAAAATGGTCAGTCTCTGTGAGTGGTGAGATGTCTCCCATAGAAATAATCAGGTAGATTACAAGTCTTGTGCTATAGAGGGTAGTTAACAAAAGTTGTGTTGTTTTAACCTCCATAGCACTGCCATTACGAGTTTTAGAAAAGCCGCCTTGTGCGTGCAATATGGTTGTGTTAAGCTTCATATCGCACAAATTACAAGCGCTGCTTTGACGTGCTCGTGCACGCTTTCCCCTTAGACATCAATGGGGAAAGCGTGTTAGAAAAAAACCTAATATCTGAGATTGCAGAATAAAAAGCTCAGTAACGCAACCCCATTGATGTCTATGGGGAAAAAAAGTTAAATTTAAACCTAACACCCTAACATAAACCTCACATCTAAACAGCCCTAATCTGCTGCCCCCAACATCACCAACACCTACATAAGTTATTAACCTCTAATCTGCCGCTACCAATATCACCGCCAGCGAAATAAATCTATTAACCCCTAATCTGCCGCTCCCGATATCGCATCCACTATACTAAAGTTATTAACCCCTATTCCCCTGCACCCGAACATCACCCACACTATAATAAATCTATTAACCCCTAATCCGCCGCTCCACGACATCGCCACCACTAAATAACGTTATTAACCCCTAAACCTCTGGCCTCCCACATCACTACCACTAAATAAACCTATTAACCCCTAAACCACCAGCCCCCCACATCGCAACAACCTAAATTAAACTATATTAACCCCTAAACCTAACCCTAAACCTAACCCTAAACCTAACACCCCCTAACTTTAACATAATTAAAATAGAGCTAAAATTAAAGTTACAAATATTAACTAAATAATACGTATTTAAAACTAAATACAAACTTACCTGTGAAATAAAACCTAAGCTGCCTTACACTAAAACCAAACAATACAAAAATAAAAACCTACCATTACAAAAAATAAAAAACACTAAAATTACAAAAAATATCAAACGAAATTATCCAAAACAATAAAAATTATTCCTATTCTAATACCCTGTTTAAAATAAAAAACACCCCAAAATAAAAAAAACCTAATCTATAATAAACTACCAAGGGCCCTTAAAAGAGCCTTTTGTAGGCCCTTTAAAGGGCATTTCGTAGGGCATTGCCCTAAAGAAATCAGCTCTTTTTCTAAAAAGAAAAATAAACACCCCCTAACAGTATACAAACCCCCAGCCCCTAAACCCACAAAATAAAAATAAAGTAAAACCTAATCTACCCATTGCCCTGAAAAGGGCATGTTTATGGGTATTGCCCTTAAAAGGGCATTCAGCTCTTTTGCTGCCCATTAAAAAACAAAAGGCTATACTAAAAAAAAAACTCCACCCCAAAAAGAAAAAAAAAACATTACACAAAATAACAAATGTATTATCCAAAATGATAAAAATTATTCCTATTCTATTACCCCATTTAAAAAAAAAAAAACACCCCAAAATAAAAGAACCCTAATCTATAATAAACTACCAATGGCCCTTAAAAGAGCCTTTTGTAGGGCATTGCCCTAAAGAAATCAGATCTTTTTCTAAAAATAAAAACAAACACCTCCTAACATTACAAACCCCCACCCCGCCATAACCCACAAAATAAAAAAACCTAACTAAAAAAACCTAATCTACCCATTGCCCTGAAAAGGGCATTTGTATGGTGTAATGTACTGTCTCTTTAAGCTAATTTACCTGCAGCCTCCTTTTCACATTCACACCTCCTTTATTAAGGGCTCTCTCTCACTCATTCAATGCTTGGTATTCTGTGTTATGAATGAGTCATAATACCAGCCTTGTGCTTTTGTTCCTGCTGAAGCATTTTGCACCTATTCGTATCTGAATTGGATTACATCTACCTTGATCCAGCTACTCTCAGGTCTCTTGCTCAGTATCTCTTCAGCACTTCATCTTTTCAGCCTTTGCCCTCACTCCACGAAGCCAGCCGACTACGCTGACGTCACGGGCGGCCGCTCCAGCACTTCCGGTTTCTCCACACACTGAGGATTAGCTGCAGCTCCGGTCTCCTCTGCTACACGCTACGTTCTGTGAGTAAAACTATAACATCCTCTGGCAATATGAGTCACATAGAGTGTGTCCTGCAATTCAACTACTGACTAACTCATTTTTGGTACAATTACTAGTCGTATTATACTGAGGGTATTCTGACATTTCTTTCATCTTGGCAATAAGTTTTTATTTTTTATGTGAGTGCTGCAATTATCTGTTTTTCCTTTGCTCATAGAGAATCCTGTTTCAATATAATTTCTATTTTTTCACAAGTCCACATATTAGCAATAACCATTTCTTAGGTAAAAGGACTCAACATCACAATTACCAGTTTGTTGATGTGAGAACTACCACCTAAATAAAACATACCTTTTCCTCATATTACTGCCTAAAAGCAGAGGCACATATTAGAGGAAAAGGAACATTCATATATTTTCTACACTGTTTGCAAATCTCCTTTATCATATTTTTGTCTTAAAGGAACATACTCTAAACCAAAGCCTTATACTTGAACTACAAACAAATGTATTTTAAAACCTTACTTGCAAAAGTGATAATTTACATTTGCCTTATTACATATGGGCATTGCCCTTAAAAGGGCATTCAGCTCTTTTTCCTGCCCTTAAAAGGGCATTCAGCTCTTTTAAGAAATGCCCAAACCCTAACCTAAAAAAAAGCCCACCCCAAAAAACCTTAAAAAAACCTAACAATAACCCCTCTTTAGGTACTCACAGTTGCTGAAGTCCCGCTTGAACGATCTTTATCCAGGTGGCTCCATCTTCATCCATAGTAGGACTGGCATCTTCTTCATCCCTGCAGAGGCGGAACGGTCAATGCGCGGAGGTTGAGGTCCAGGTGAAGGTCCAGGGCGGAGGTCCAAGTCAGATGCCCAATGCGGAGGTCCAGGCGGAGGTCCATGGTGGAGATCCAGGCGGAGGTCCATTGATCCGATGTGGAGCTCCTCTTCATGTGATCGTCCACCACACACTGAGGATTCAAATGCAAGGTACCCCTTTTATACTGGGGGTACCATTGCATTCCTATTGGCTGAAAAATGTAAATCAGCCAATAGGAATAAGAGCTGCTAAAATCCTATTGACTGATCAAATCAATGATTTGAATAGCTAATAGAATTTCAGTAGCTCTCATCCTATTGGCTGATTTGAACAGCCAATAGGATTTCAATAGCGCTCATCCTATTTGCTGCTTTAAATTTCCAAAATCAAATCAGCCAATAGGAATGCAAGGGACGCCATTTTGAAAAGGCTTCCTTGCATTGAGGATTCAGTATACGGCGGCGACCATATGAAGAGGATGCTCCGCGCCGGATGTCTTCAGGAAGGACCACACCGCGTCGCCGGGATGAAGATAGAAGATGCCATCTGGATGAAGATAGAAGATGCCGTCTGGATGAAGATAGAAGACGCCGCCTGGATGGATGAAGATCTTGCCGCCTGGATGAAGACTTCTCGCCTCCTGTATGAGGATGGATGTCCGGATTTCAAAAACTGTAAGTGGATCATCGGGGGTTAGTGTTAGTTTTTTTTTAAGGTTTTTTGAGGTGTTTTTTTTTAGATTAGGCTTTGGGCATTTCTTAAAAGAGCTGAATGCCCTTTTTTTTAGAGTTAGGTTTTTTATTTTGGTTGGTTGGGTGGTGGGTTTTACTGTTGGGGGGGTCTTTGTATTTGTTTACAGGTAAAAGACCTGTTTAACTTAGGGCAATGCCCTACAAAAGGACCTTTTAAGGGCTATTGGTAGTTTATTGTAGGCTAAGGTTTTTATTTATTTTAGGGGGCTTTTTTATTTTGGATAATTTTGTTTGTTATTTTTCGTATTTTAGTGTTTTTCTTTGTACTTTAGATTTTTTTTAATTTAGTATTTTTTATTTTTTTGTAATTGTAGATTTTATTTTTTTAGTAGGGTTAGGTTTTTTAATTTGTAATTTAGTCTATTTAATTTGTAGTTAGTTTAATTTTAGTCTAATAGTTATGTTACTTTAATTTATAGTTTAAGTTTAGTTTTTTTTTAATTTCACAGGTAGGTTTTTATTTATTTTAAGGTTATTTTAAGATAGGGATCTTGTAATTTTAATATAAAGTTAGGGGGGTGTTAGGTTTAGGGGCTAATAGTTTAATTTAGTGTTTTGCGATGTGGGGAGCTGGCGGTTTAGGGGTTAATAGGTTAATTTAGTGGTAGTGATGTGGGAGGCCAGAGGTTTATGGGTTAATAACTTTATTTAGTGGTGGCGATGTCGGGGAGCGGTGGAATAGGGGTTAACATCTTTATTATAGTATGGGCGATGTTGGGGTGTGGGGGAATAGGGCTTTAGCATAGTGTGGGCGATGTCGGGCAGCGGCGGAATAGGGGTTAATATCTTTATTATAGTGTGGGCGATGTTGGGGTGCTGGGGAATAGGGGTTAATAAATTTAATATAGTGTGGGTGATATCAGGTAGCGGCAGAAGAGGGGTTAATACATTTTATTAGTGACGGCGATGTCGGGAGCGGCAGATTAGGGGTTAATAACTTAAACATAGTGTTTGTGATGCGGGAGGGCCTCAGTTTAGGGGTTAATAGGTCGTTTATGGGTTTTAGTGTACTTTGTAACAGTTTAGTTATGAGTTTTATGTAACAGTTTTGTTGCGTAAAACTCATAACTATTGGTCTCAGATGGCGGTACGGATCTTGTCGCTATAGGGTGTAACGCAAGTTTTTTAGCCTCACCGCAAAACTCTTAATGGCAGCGCTATGGGAATCCCATGCAAAAACGTCATTTTTTCAAATGGAAGACTGACGTTGCGTTACAGGCTAAAAGGCTTGAGGTACAGTTATACCGACAAGACTCGTAATGGCTGCATTGCTGTTTTAATGTTGAAATGGCCATTTTTTCAGCGTTAAAACACGAACGCACAACTCATAATCTACCTGAATGAGAGCTCTCTGCTAAGTAAAAGTTCACAATGGAGGATGAAGTACACATGAAGAAACCGGCATATGTTTAAACTGTAATATTACGCCAAATACAAATCAAAATACGCTGTTTTCAGTACACTGTACCTTATGTTCGCTGTTATTCTTGCATGCATAGTATTTCCTTTCAGAGCAATTCGTATTTTGAGAATTTTGATAAAAGCTTGCTACCTTTTAAGTTGCAAGAACAAATAGTGAGATCTGTAGTGCGGAATTGTTTAGATAATTACGCTAGGATATGAGAAACAATTTCCGACATGCCCATGGAACATCCATGTTCAGCCCATTTTACAAAAAAACAACAATTAAGCTTTGTATTTTATTTTTATAAGTACAAGTTTTTATGTATTTTTTGCACATCCAGTTACTTAAATTATGATTTAATTTATGCATATTTAATATGATTTATTTGTGTGTAATACATTTTATGTTTTTGATGAAGACATAATTTATTCTTAATTGTTAAAAAAAAAATCATGGTAGTGAGAATCCACGTGTGAGGAGGTTAGGGTGTGTGGAACTCAGAATGCTGGAACAGATACACTGAACAACAAAAGTATTTTAAAAGCTTTACTGAATGATAAGCAAATTAACAATTTGTAGTTCAAATTAAAGATCACAGAAACAGCAAGTCTGAACATAGGCCCAAGGCGGAAGTCCTATACAAAGTTCAGTCTACTTTAGTAAGCTGTAGTAACAAAGTCCAGTTGGCACTGATGCTTCAGTTTTGCAATACACCCAATACTGTAGAGGGTAAGACGGTCATATGAACCAGATATGTACAGCAGGCACAGCTGGTTTGAGGAAAGCTGTCACTGGTATGGCAGATACAGGATACCCAATGGGTACTGTTGGTGAGACTGTCACAGGATACCTTTTAGGTATAGTAGGCACAGCTGGTTTGAGGAAACCCATCATTGGTATAGTAGACTCAGGATACTCAGCAGGCACAGAATACCCAGTGGAGAATGTTGGTGAGACTGTGTTAGGATGCCAGATAGGTACTAAATGTTGCTTTGCGTTAAATGGAATCGATTACAGTTAATGGGGTAGATCTATCAAGCAGCGGATGCTGCAATCTACCCCCAAAGATTCAGGTCCGTCTGAAACTTAAGTTAAGAAGCAATGGTCTAAGGTGGCAGACAGCAATCATCCCGATCAGATATGATCGGGATGATTGACACCCCCTGCTAGCGGCTGATTGCCTGCGAATGGGCAGAAATGCTTGTGCAATGATAAATGCCAACAGCATGTGCTGTCTGCATTTATCGATGTCGGGCAGACATGATCCACCCGACATTTGATAAATCTACCCCAAAATCTGATTAGTTTTTCATTTGCTGGTAACCAGAATGCTGAAGAATGCAAAATGTACATTCAACTGAAACTGATAAATGTACATTGAACTGAAACTAATTTACTATTAGTAATCAATATGCATTGTCTAACTATTTTTCCTGTATGGATTATCAATTTTTAATTTTATGTTTGTTTTTAATGATGATGATGATGAAAGGGTTAATGAGCCCTATAAATAGAGCTGTATGTTCCGCAATGACCCAGTCTATGAATAGGCGCTTCTAAGGGTCATGAAACACTGTTGCCTCCATGTCTTTTGTGAACTTTATTTTAAATTTTTGCTAGTAAATGCTGTTTTTATTTTTTTGTCACACTTGGCAGTGCCTGCACATTGTTCATATGTGAACTCAAATAACATTTGACACAAATAAGAAAATCAGATGGTATCTGAAACCTACCAAATTCTAGGAATGAACTGGTATCTGAAACATAAATGAAAGAAAAATATTCTCATGGATGTTGCATCATTTTAGACTTGTCAGAAGAGAACATTTTTATGAACAAAACCTAAACTACATCCCTTGATTTTTGACAGTATCCAAAGGGTTTTTCACCTAAAAGAAGTTAGCCACTACTTGTCAATTCCTGGTAAATGAATTCATGAACATGAAACACTGAAATTTGCACAGATGATTTTATTTATATGGAAGCTTTAGGCATTCTATAGAATACCTGATATTCCCACTATACTGTGTGTGTATATATATATATATATATATATATATAACACATAGAAACACCCAGTACTCACCAGCTAGCTCACAGCTAAGATAAAATCACAACTGGAAAGGTTAGTTACCGCATCTGGCCAAATGGGAAAAGCTCAGGCACCACGTCAAGGTCCTTTCCACTGCCTGAGTCCCTAACACAGCCACACCATGCAAGCTCACAAAGCCAAACAAACTGAGAACAAAGGAGGGGTGCACAGGTGGATGTAATCACCCAGAGAAATACAAAACACGGAAGGGAACTACACTCCAAGACCGGACCAGGTACACATCCAGTGACTCAGCAACATACCAGCCCTGGGTGCTAAATAGCACTCCAAAAAAGCTGTGATGTCACCAGAGCCACAGGCAGTTAACCCCAGTCTTGAATGGGTGCAAGAAACAAGGGGGATTACAAACAAAAAGTAATACAACACATAGAAACACCCAGCACTTACCAGCTAGCTCACAGCTAAGATAAAATCACAACTGGAAAGGTTAGTTACCGCATCTGGCCAAATGGGAAAAGCTCAGGCACCACGTCAAGGTCCTTTCAATGGACTGAGTCCCTAACACAACCACACCATGCAAGCTCACAAAGCCAAACAAGCTGAGAACAAAGGAGGGGTGCACAGGTGGATGTAAACACCCAGAGAAATACAAAACACGGAAGGGAACTGCACTCCAAGACCAGACCAGGTACACATCCAGTGACTCAGCAACATCCCAGCCCTGGGTGCTAAATAGCACTCCAAAAAAGCTGTGATGTCACCAGAGCCACAGGCAGTTAACCCCAGTCTTGAATGGGTGCAAGAAACAAGGGGGATTACAAACAAAAAGTAATACAACACATAGAAACACCCAGCACTCACCAGCTAGCTCACAGCTAAGGTAAAATCACAACTGGAAAGGTTAGTTACCGCATCTGGCCAAATGGGAAAAGCTCAGGCACCACGTCAAGGTCCTTTCCACTGCCTGAGTCCCTAAACACAGCCACACCATGCGAGCTCACAAAGCCAAACAAACTGAGAACAAAGGAGGGGTGCACAGGTGGATGTAAACACCCAGAGAAATACAAAACACGGAAGGGAACTGCACTCCAAGACCAGAACAGGTACACATCCAGTGACTCAGCAACATCCCAGCCCTGGGTGCTAAATAGCACTCCAAAAAAGCTGTGATGTCGCTGAGTCACTGGATGTGTACCTGGTCTGGTCTTGGAGTGCAGTTCCCTTCCGTGTTTTGTATTTCTCTGGGTGATTACATCCACCTGTGCACCCCTCCTTTGTTCTCAGTTTGTTTGACTTTGTGAGCTCGCGTAGTGTGGCTGTGTTAGGGACTCAGGCAGTGGAAAGGACCTTGACGTGGTGCCTGAGGTTTTCCCATTTGGCCAGATGCGGTAACTAACCTTTCCAGTTGTGATTTTATCTTAGCTGTGAGCTAGCTGGTGAGTGCTGGGTGTTTCATTGTGTTGTATTACTTTTTGTTTGTAATCCCCCTTTTTTCTTGCACCCATTCCGGACTGGGGTTAACTGCCTGTGGCTCTGGTGACATCACAGCTTTTTTGGAGTGCTATTTAGCACCCAGGGCTGGGATGTTGCTGAGTCACTGGATGTGTACCTGGTCCGGTCTTGGAGTGCAGTTCCCTTCCGTGTTTTGTATTTCTCTGGGTGCTTACATCTACCTGTATATATATATATATATAACACATAGAAACACCCAGCACTCACCAGCTAGCTCACAGCTAAGATAAAATCACAACTGGAAAGGTTAGTTACCGCATCTGGCCAAATGGGAAAAGCTCAGGCACCACGTCAAGGTCCTTTCCACTGCCTGAGTCCGTAACACAGCCACACCATGTGAGCTCACAAAGCCAAACAAACTGAGAACAAAGGAGGGGTGCACATGTGGATGTAATCACCCAGAGAAATACAAAACACGGAAGGGAACTGCACTCCAAGACCGGACCAGGTACACATCCAGTGACTCAGCAACATCCCAGCCCTGGGTGCTAAATAGCACTCCAAAAAAGCTGTGATGTCACCAGAGCCACAGGCAGTTAACCCCAGTCCGGAATGGGTGCAAGAAACAAGGGGGATTGCAAACAAAAAGTAATACAACACATAGAAACACCCAGCACTCACCAGCTAGCTCACAACTAAGATAAAATCACAACTGGAAAGGTAAGTTACCGCATCTGGCCAAATGGGAAAAGCTCAGGCACCACGTAAAGGTTCTTTCCACTGCCTGAGTCCCTAACACAGCCACACAATGCGAGCTCACAAAGCCAAACAAACTGAGAACAAAGGAGGGATGCACAGGTGGATGTAATCACCCAGAGAAATACAAAACACAGAAGGGAACTGCACTCCAAGACCGGACCAGGTACACATCCAGTGAATAAAGCAACATCCCAGCCTTGGGTGCTAAATAGCACTCCAAAAAAGCTGTGATGTCACCAGAGCCACAGGCAGATAACCCCAGTCCAGAATGGGTGCAAGAAACAAGGCGGATTACAAACAAAAAGTAATACAACACATAGAAACACCCAGCACTCACCAGCTAGCTCACAGCTAAGATAAAATCACAACTGGAAAGGTTAGTTTCCGCATCTGGCCAAATGGGAAAAGCTCAGGCACCACGTCAAGGTCCTTTCCACGGACTGAGTCCCTAACACAGCCACACCATGCGAGCTCACAAAGCCAAACAAACTGAGAACAAAGGAGGGTTGCACAGGTGGAGGTAATCACCCAGAGAAATACAAAACACGGAAGGGAACTGCACTCCAAGACCAGACCAGGTACACATCCAGTGACTCAGCAACATCCCAGCCCTGGGTGCTAAATAGCACTCCAAAAAAGCTGTGATGTCACCAGAGCCAGGGATGGGATGTTGCTGAGTCACTGGATGTGTACCTGGTCCGGTCTTGGAGTGCAGTTCCCTTCCGTATTTGGTATTTCTCTGGATGATTACATCCACCTGTGCACCCCTCCTTTGTTCTCAGTTTGTTTGACTTTGTGATCTCGCATGGTGTGGCTGTGTTAGGGACTCAGGCAGTGGAAAGGACCTTGACGTGGTGCCTGAGCTTTTCCCATTTTTGCCAGATGCGGTAACTAACCTTTCCAGTTGTGATTTTATCTTAGTTGTGAGCTAGCTGGTGAGTGCTGGGTGTTTCTATGTGTTGCATTACTTTTTGTTTGTAATCCCCCTTGTTTCTTGCACCCATTCCAGACTGGAGTTAACTTCCTGTGGCTCTGGTGACATCACAGCTTTTTTGGAGTGCTATTTAGCACCCAGGGCTGGGATGTTGCTGAGTCACTGGATGTGTACCTGGTCTAGTCTTGGAGTGCAGTTCCCTTCCGTGTTTTGTATTTCTCTGGGTGATTACATCCACCTGTGCACCCCTCCTTTGTTCTCAGTTTGTTTGGCTTTGTGAGCTTGCATGGTGTGGCTGTGTTAGGGACTCAGGCAGTGGAAAGAACCTTGACGTGGTGCCTGAGCTTTTCCCATTTTGCCAGATGCGGTAACTAACCTTTCCAGTTGTGATTTTATCTTAGCTGTGAGCTAGCTGTTGAGTTCTGGGTGTTTCTATGTGTTGTATTACTTGTTGTTTGTAATCCCCCTTGTTTCTTGCACCCATTCCGAACTGGGGTTAACTGCCTGTGGCTCCAATGACATCACAGCTTTTTTGGAGTGCTATTTAGCACCCAGGGCTGGGATGTTGCTGAGTCACTGGATGTGTACCTGGTCCGGTCTTGGAGTGCAGTTCCCTTCCGTGTTTTGTATTTCTCTGGGTGATTACATCCACCTGTGCACCCCTCCTTTGTTCTCAGTTTGTTTGGCTTTGTGAGCTCGCATGGTGTGGCTGTGTTAGGGACTCAGGCAGTGGAAAGGACCTTGAAGTGGTGCCTGAGCTTTTCCCATTTGGCCAGATGTGGTAACTAACCTTTCCAGTTGTGATTTTATCTTAGCTGTGAGCTAGCTGGTGAGTGCTGGGTGTTTCTATGTGTTGTATTACTTTTTGTTTCTAATCCCCCTTGTTTCTTGCACCCATTCCAGGCTGGGGTTAACTGCCTGTGGCTCTGTTGACATCACAGCTTTTTTGGAGTGCTATTTAGCACCCAGGGCTGGGATGTTGCTGAGTCACTGGATGTGTACCTGGTCCGGTCTTGGAGTGCAGTTCCCTTCTGTGTTATATATATATATATATATATATATATATATATATATATATATATATATATATATATATTTATGTATCATCAGTATATAATATATGTAGGGCTAGATTACGAGTGGCACGTTGATTGTTACAAAAAAGCAAAAACAAACTAAGACACAAAAATGTAAGGTTTGATCAGGCAGAATGGAATCTAAAATGGAGACCCCCCTACAGGCAGGTTTAGTAAACAACAAGAGGAAGAAAAAGAACTATAGAAATAGAAGAGGATGTAGGGCCAGGGCCGGCGCTTGTATAATGCAATATAGGCAGCCACCTTAGGGTGCCCCCAGAGAGCGGGAGGTGCCACTGCCACTGCCGAGGTAGATCATCTATTCAGCAGAGCGTGAGTTAAAATTTTTATGTTGATCATTCATGTTGACAACTTGAAATGCGATTGTCGTGTGGTGTGGGCGTGGTGTGTGCTGAGGAGCTAGCTTGTGCAGCTGCGCTGCCTGCCTATGCCTAAACCACTGTTACCTATGAGAGAGGGAAATCCTGCAAGCCTGGCGCTACGTGAGTGACGCCCACTTGTCCCCGATGGCCAGACCGGGTCCGGTGGATGGCATTATTACTGAACAGTGAGGTAGGAGGATGACGGGGCCAGGGTCTGAGGGCAGCAGCTGGACCGGGCAGGGGTGGCGTGTGCTGGCGCTAGGCAGAAATTTGAATGCCTGGGGGCTGGCAGGGCTTAAATTGCACCTTGCACATGACGTGATTTGAGGACAGTGTGTTGACTCTGTCTCTGATCTGACTGATCATGCATCATGCAGACAAATTTATGTACTATTTTGCTGCATGTCCAAGATTTGGGGATTTTTTTTTTATTAGCCTTTGTAATTTCAACTAAAATCTTATACCACACGCCCCCATTCTGTAATGTAGTAATTTTGCAAACTGCTAATATTTTCATAAAATAAACCTCCACTGAACTTTATTACACCCATTTTTATATTTGATGTTTTCCATATCACCTCTTCCACTGCAATCTCAGGTAGATTACGAGTTTGTGCATTCGTGTTTTAAAGCTGAAAAAATGACCATCAGCCATTACAAGTCTTGTCGGTATAGCTCTACAGCAAGCCTTTTAGCCTGTAATGCAACGTCAGTTCTAAGCTTTACGCTACAAAGCTGTAACATAAAACTCATAACTAAAGTGTTACAAAGTACACTAAACACCCATAAACTACCTATTAACCCCTAAACTGAGGCCCTCCTGCATCACAAACACTATAATAAAGTTATTAACCCCTAATCTGCCGCTCCCAACATCACCGACACTATAAAAATGTATTAACCCCTATTCCGCCACTCCCTGACATCGTCACCACTATATTAAAGTTATTAACCCCTAAACCACCACTCTCCCACATCGCAGACACTATTTAAATATTATTAACCCCTAATCTGCCGTCCGCCCACATCGCCCCCACTATACTAAATTTATTAACCCCTAAACCTCAAGCCACTATAATAAACCTATTAACCCCTAAACTGAAAGCCCCCCTCAATGAAATATACTAAATTAAACTATTAACCCCTAAACCGAACGCCCCCACATCGCAATAAACTAATTTAAACTAGTAACTCCTAATCCTAACGCCCCCCCCCAAACTATATATTAAAATTTCAATTTCCCTATCTTAAATAAAATTAAAACTTACCTGTCTAATTAAAAAAACTAAGTTTAAACTAACAATTAAACTAATATAACTATTAAACTAACTACCAATTAAAACAACTAAACTACACATTAAAAAAATCTTAACACTATTTTAAAAATTACAAACTATCTAATTACAAAAACAAAAAAATACTAAGTTACAAAAAAATAACAAACACTAAATTAAGGAAAATAACAAACGCAATTATAAAAAATAAAAAAGAATTACACCTAATCGAATAGCCCTATCAAAATAAAAAAGGCCACCCCAAAAAAAACAAAAAACCCTAGCCTACAATAAACTACCAATGTCCCTTAAAAGGGCCTCCCCTAACTTAAATAAATCTAAATAAATATTCCTATCATTAACTAACTTATTCCTATTTAAAACTAAATACTTACCTATAAAATAAACCCTAAGCTAGCTACAATATAACTAATAGTTACATTGTAGCTAGCTTAGGGTTTATTTTTATTTTACAGGTAAGTTTGTATTTATTTTAGCTAGGTAGAATAGTTATTAAATAGTTATTAACTATTTAATAACTACCTAGCTAAAATAAATACAAATTGACCTCTAAAATAAAACCTAACCTAATTTACAATAACACCTAACACTACACTACAATTAGATAAATTAACTAAATTAAATACAATTAAATAAATTAACTAAATTAAATACAATTAAATAAATTAAATTAGCTAAATCACAAAAAAAACCCCACTAAATTACAGAAAATAAAAAACAAATTACAGATCTTTAAACTAATTACACCTAATCTAGTAGCCCTATCAAAATAAAAAAAGCCCCCCAAAATAAAAAAAACCCTAGCCTAAACGAAACTATCACTAGCCCTTAAAAGGGCCTTTTGCGGGGCATTACCCCAAAGTAATCAGCTCTTTTACCTGTAAAAAAAATACAAACAACCCCCCCCAACAGTAAAACCCACCACCCACACAATCAACTCCCCAAATAAAATACTAACTAAAAAAGCCTAAGCTCCCCATTGCCCTGAAAAGGGCATTTGGATGGGCATTGCCCTTAAAAGGGCATTTAGTTCTTTTGCAGGCCCAAAGCCCTAACCTTAAAAAATAAACCCACCCAATACACCCTTAAAAAAATCACTAACCCCCGAAGATTCACTTACCGGGAGAAGTCTTCATCCAAGCGGTAAGATGTTCTTAACGAAGCCGGCAGAAGTGGTCCTCCAGACGGGCAGGAGTCTATATCCAGACGGCATCTTCTATCTTCATCCTTCTGGCGTGGAACGGGTCCATCTTCAAGACATCCGACGCGGAGCATCCTCTTCAAACGACAGCTTCTTCATAATGAATATCACTTGTGGTATTCTGAGCTTTGTATTTCAGTAAACAAGCATTTGCACATTTGTTATAAAGGTTAGCCCTAAAATTAGAGCTTGTTGCTCTTTTTTGTAGTAATCAGAAAACAACTTCTATGTAGCCTGATTAAACAATATGAGACATTTAATATATGATGAATTTATATATTAACTACTGACTTAGGTGTTAATAAACATAAGGATTTATTAATATAATACATATCTTATGTTCGATATATATATATATGTAAACGGAGGCCACAGATGAAAAAGAAATACTGACACGCTCAGAATCAGAAATGGTAGAAACAAATTGATCCTTTTTACTTCACGCAATCACACACAGCCTAAAATATTTACAAGTTCAGACATTCCACAGACACACAATGTTTGTTTATATTGGATGTTGCAGGTAATAGGATATGCCCAATAATTCAGAATGGTGACAAAAAACAAGCAGGTATGAAGTTTAAAGGCTTTAGCTTTGTTCGTGTACGTTACCACCTTGAGGACCGTGGTTATTCTGTTACCGCATTGGAAGATCCGTGTCTGGGACAGGCAGCGTGTGTGAATGTGGCTTACTTCCGGGTAGCGGTAAAAAAGTAGATCCGGACGTTGAATGATCCAGACTCGGTAATGACAAAGTAGCGATAAGATCATAAGAGATTCAAGATGAAGCAAAAGTAAATATAGTAAATTACTTTGCACAGGATACAAGCAATAGGAGACCTGAAATAAGGAATGCTACAACAGAGTAGGTATGACTTCAATAATCAGGCAGTAAATGAGTGTTACAGGTAGTCCTTAAATAGGGTGGAAACCAAATAGGAGGGGTTAGAGTTAAAGGTATACCACATCTCCCCCCCTTCAAGGAAGCACCCCAGGGGTTTCCAAACTAGGTTTCTCAGGAAAGCGGCGATGAAAATTTCGTAGAAGACGGGGAGTGCGAAGATCAGAATGAAGCTGCCAAGAGTTATCCTCCGAACCATAACCTTTCCATTTCACAAGGTACTCCAACCTCCGCCTATGGATCCTAGAATCCAACACAGCTTCAACTTCATACTCCTCTCGATCATCAATGAGTATTGGAGGTGGTCGAGTCAAGGAGAGGGACTGAGGTGAAGGAAGATATGGCTTTAGCAAAGAGACATGAAAAGAGGGGTGAATCTTAAAATCCTGGGGAAGCTCTAATCTCACAGCATTGAGGTTGATTATTTTAGAAATCTCAAAAGGACCCAAGTATTGATTTGCTAGCTTTTTGCTAGGAACTGAAAGTTTGAGATTCTTCGTCGAGAGTAGTACTAAATCTCCAATCTGATAAGCTGGGCTAGCAGTGTGATGGGTATCATACAACCTTTTTTGATAATCTTTAGCTTCCGAAAGATGTTTTTTCAGGATGTTAAGTCTTTCTTGTAGAGTAGTTGCGAAATCCAATGCTGAGGGAGAGTTCACTTGTTGAGAGGACAAGGAAATGGTAGTAGGATGATATCCATAAGTAACGAAGAATGGGGATAGTTTAGTTGATGAAGAAGTAGTATTGTTGTAACAGAATTCTGCCAAAGGTAAATAAGATGACCAGTCATCCTGCAGATGAGATATATAGCAACGAAGATATTGTTCAAGGGTTTGGTTGAGTCGTTCTGTAAGGCCATTTGTCTGAGGGTGAAAAGCAGTTGAGTATCTTGAATCAATCTTGATTAGCTTACATAAGGATCTCCAAAAATTAGAGGTAAACTGCGTACCACGATCAGTTATAATAACTTTAGGCAGTCCATGTAAGCGAACTATGTTGTCTAGGAAAACGTGAGCTGTTGTGAAAGCTGTAGGGAGACCTTTTAGGGGAATGTAATGAGCCAGTCTTGTTAAATGGTCAATGACAACTAAAATAGTATTGTAATGGTGGGATTCAGGTAACTCGACAATAAAGTCCATTGATATGGTACTCCAGGGTTTGTCAGGAATAGGCAGAGGAGATAAAAGACCTGATGGTCTTTTGTGAGCTAACTTGTTTCTGGCACAGGTATCACAATGTTTTACGTAATTTGTAATATAGGTATCCATGAGTGGCCACCAATAATTTCTCCTGGTTAGGTCTATAGTTTTAGAAATACCTGGATGACCCGCTAGTGTCCCGTCATGGGTTTGTTTAAGAATAGAAGATCTAATTTGTTTGGGGATATATAGTTTAGAATTATGATAAAAAAGACCAGTATTGGAATCTTTTTGACAGTCTATTCCATGTGGTGGTTCATGTTTTAATTCTTTTAATATCTCCTCTTCTAAAGGTGTTAGTAAACCTATAATTTTTTCTTTTGGAATGATTTGGTTAATTTGATTATGAGTGTCTTGTTCATGTAGTCTAGAGAGAGCATCGGCTTTGGTATTCAAGTGTCCCGGTCTGTATGTTAAAAGAAAATTGAAACGATCAAAGAATATCGACCATCTTGCTTGCCTTGCAGACAAGGTCTTACTTGTTTTTAGAAATTCAAGATTTTTATGGTCGGTATAAATCTTAAAAGGTAGTTTAGAACCTTCTAATAAATGTCTCCAGTGATCTAGGGCACGTTTTATAGCTAGAAGTTCTTTATCTCCTATGCTATAGTTTTTCTCAGCGCTAGTCAACATTTTTGAATAGAAAGCAATAGGATGAATCTCAGTCTTGTTCTTATCTTGTTGTGATAAAACTGCACCGATACCTGAGTCGGATGCATCTACTTCAAGGATAAATTCTAAATCAAAGTCTGGCATAGCTAGAATGGGTGCTGTAGCAAAATATTCTTTCAATTTATTAAAGGCAAGACTAGCGGATTCTGTCCACTTAAATCTTTGTTTTTCACTAGTAAGTGTTGTTAATGGTTTAACGATTGAAGAGAAATTTTTTATAAACTTCCTATAAAAATTCGCAAAACCAATGAATCGTTGTACAGATTTTGTGGAAGTAGGAGTAGGCCAATTCAGAATTGCTGAAACCTTCTCCGGATCCATTTGTATTTTGTTGGGACTGATGATATAACCCAAGAATTTTATTTCTGTGACATGAAAGGAACATTTTTCCAGTTTAGCATATAGTTTGTGTTCTTTTAAACGAGTTAATACCCAGCGTACATGTTTTTCATGTTCTTGTGGTGTTCTAGAATAAATTAAGATGTCGTCAAGGTATATTATGACACAAACGTCAATCAGGTCACGAAAGATCTCATTTATAAAAAACTGAAAAGTTGCCGGAGCATTACTCAGACCGAAAGGCATTACATTATATTGGAAAAGGCCATATCTGGTCCTGAATGCAGTTTTCCATTCGTGACCTTCTTTGATTCTAATCAAATTATAAGCTCCCTTTAAATCTAATTTGGTGTAAATAGTGGCACCAGTTAGACGTTCCAAAAGTTCAGGTATTAAAGGTAAAGGGTATCTGTTTTTTATTGTGATGTTATTTAATGCCCTATAATCAATAATAGGTCTTATGGTACCATCCTTGTTTCTTACTAGAAACATTCCTGCAGCTGCAGGGGATGTGGAGTGTGAAATAAATCCCTTACGTAAATTTTCGTCTAGGTAATTTCTTATATACTGGAGTTCCTCTTGAGAGAGAGGATAGATCTTACCATGAGGGATTTTGGAACCAGGTATTATATCGATAGGACAGTCAAATTCCCTATGGGGTGGAAGGTTTTCTGCCTCTTTTAAATTAAATACTTCTGCCAAATCCTGATAACACGAGGGTAAACCAATATCAAGTGACGCTATGGTTTGATGTGGGTAACAAGTGTTTAAGCAAAAAGCAGAATCTAATGTTACCTTATTTGAAACCCAATTTATGTGTGGGTTGTGTTTCTTCAACCAAGGATAGCCTAGGATGAGAGTATGCTGATGTATGGATATGAGATCAAAAGATAAATATTCAGTGTGTCCCTGCAATGATGTTACAAGCAGGGGAACAGTATGATGTGTAATAGGTCCTTGTTCTATTAATGAACCATCTATTAACTTAATAGACACAGGATTTTGTTTGCAAATAACAGGTATTCGATTTTTATTTACATAAGTGGAATCAATGTAATTTCCGTATGCTCCTGAATCAATTAATGCCTTGGTTTGGATATTTTTCTGGTCCCACTGTAAAGAAATGGACAAAGTCATGTGTGTATCATTAGCTATGCTGTAAATAAAGTCACTGGTTATTGTCTTACCATTCTTTTGTTTTTTCAACAAAGGACAAGTAGATACTACATGTTCTTTTTGAGCACAGTATAAACAGAGATTTTCCAACCTCCTTCTAATTTTTTCCTCTGGTGGCAGAGGTCCTCTAAGAACACCAATCTCCATAGGGGTAGCACTGCCATGAGCTCTGTCATGACTTGTTGTGACTTGGTAAGGTTTTCTGGATGGGGTATCATAAGAGGCCCTCTCTGCCCTCCTTTCTCTCAAACGACGATCTAAAGATGTACTTAATTTAATAAGACCCTCAAGGGTATCTGGGATCTCAAGACGGGAAAGTTCATCTTTGAGTGTTTCAGATAAACCTAAACGATATTGATTCTTCAAACTGATTTCATTCCACTGAGAGTCCTCTGCCCACATCTGAAACTCAGTGGTATAATCTTCCACATTTCTCTTACCCTGTTTTAAAGACCTCAATCTCGTTTCAGCATTTATTTGAGTATTTGAGTCTTGATATAGACTAGTTAAAGCAGAAAAAAAATCCTGTAATGAATCCAGGATAGGGTTATTGTTTTCAAAAAACCTATTAGCCCAAGTCCTGGGTTCACCTTGTAGGAAAGATATTGTGGTACATACTTTAATCCGCTCAGTATGATAAGTCTTAGGTCTAAGAGAAAATAATAAGTTACAGGCATTCTTAAATTCCCTGAACTCAGAACGTTTCCCTGAAAAAGGTTGTGGATAATTAATATGAGGTTCAGGTGGATCATGAGGCTTTTGTGAAACAAAATCTTTAACTATAGTTTTAAGTGCAGCATTTTCAGTCTGCACTTCAGTCACTGCTCTTGCTAAATAATCAAGTTTAAGATAGACATTATTAAACTCCTTTTTTATTTCATTAGGATCCATAATGATAATTATTTCAAAAGACGGTTTTGGGCCTGATTATTATGTGGTATTCTGAGCTTTGTATTTCAGTAAACAAGCATTTGCACATTTGTTATAAAGGTTAGCCCTAAAATTAGAGCTTGTTGCTCTTTTTTGTAGTAATCAGAAAACAACTTCTATGTAGCCTGATTAAACAATATGAGACATTTAATATATGATGAATTTATATATTAACTACTGACTTAGGTGTTAATAAACATAAGGATTTATTAATATAATACATATCTTATGTTCGATATATATATATATGTAAACGGAGGCCACAGATGAAAAAGAAATACTGACACGCTCAGAATCAGAAATGGTAGAAACAAATTGATCCTTTTTACTTCACGCAATCACACACAGCCTAAAATATTTACAAGTTCAGACATTCCACAGACACACAATGTTTGTTTATATTGGATGTTGCAGGTAATAGGATATGCCCAATAATTCAGAATGGTGACAAAAAACAAGCAGGTATGAAGTTTAAAGGCTTTAGCTTTGTTCGTGTACGTTACCACCTTGAGGACCGTGGTTATTCTGTTACCGCATTGGAAGATCCGTGTCTGGGACAGGCAGCGTGTGTGAATGTGGCTTACTTCCGGGTAGCGGTAAAAAAGTAGATCCGGCCGTTGAATGATCCAGACTCGGTAATGACAAAGTAGCGATAAGATCATAAGAGATTCAAGATGAAGCAAAAGTAAATATAGTAAATTACTTTGCACAGGATACAAGCAATAGGAGACCTGAAATAAGGAATGCTACAACAGAGTAGGTATGACTTCAATAATCAGGCAGTAAATGAGTGTTACAGGTAGTCCTTAAATAGGGTGGAGACCAAATAGGAGGGGTTAGAGTTAAAGGTATACCACATCACTTTAACTGACGTCATCCAAGACGGCGTCCCTTAGATTCCGATTGGCTAAGGGAATTAGATTCCAATCGGAATTAAGGTAGAAAAAATCCTATTGGCTGATGCAATCAGTCAATAGGATTGAACTTGCATTCTATTTGCTGATTGGAACAACCAATAGAATGCCAGCTCAATCGTATTGGGTGATTGCATTAGCCAATAGGATTTTTTCTACCTTAATTCCGATTGGCTGATAGAATTATATCAGCCAATCGGAATCTAAGGGACGCCATCTTGGATGACGTCAGTTAAAGAGATATTCATTACAAAGAAGCCGTCGTTTGAAGAGGATGCTCCACGTCGGATGTCTTGAAGATGGACCCGCTCCGCGCCGGAAGGATGAAGATAGAAGATGCCGTCTGGATGAAGACTTCTGCCCATCTGGAGGACCACTTCTGCTCGTCTGGAGGACCACTTCTGCCAACTTTGTTGACGACAACTTGCCGCTTGGATGAAGACTTCTCCCAGTAAGTGAATCTTTGGGGGTTAGTGTTAGGATTTTTTTAAGGGTGTATTGGATGGGTTTATTTTTTATGTTAGGGCTTTGGGGCTGCAAAAGAGCTAAATGCCCATTTAAGGGCAATGCCCATCCAAATGCCCTTTTCAGGGCAATGGGGAGCTTAGGTTTTTTTAGTTAGGATTTTATTTGGGGGGTTGGTTGTGTGGGTGGTGGGTTTTACTGTTGGGGGGGTTGTTTGTATTTTTTTTAAAGGTAGGTCAATGCCCGCAAAAGGCCCTTTTAAAGGGACAGTTTAGGGGGGCGGAGCCTGGAAGAACTCGGTGATGGCTGCTTAATCACCGAGCTCTGAATGTACTGAGCAAACTAGGAGTATTAGACAGTCTGAACACGACCCAAAACTGGCTGACAGTTACAAGAAAACTTCCTTGTGACATGAAGAAACAAGGGAGCTAGCAATAAACAGAGGCAAGAGATATCTAGCAGCACAGAGCTCCTCGGCTCAGCTCACATAACATTATGGCCGCGGTCTAGGACGAGAGCAGCAAACAGGAGCGGCAGGAAGCTGTAACACCGAGCAAGGAGGAGAAGGATTCCCACAGCAACTTACCGAGCGCAGCTCCGGACCGGGTGAGCAAGTTACAACAGCCCGATGCACACTTTACATTTGCCGGGGAGTAGGAGGGAGGAGCTACACGGCAATGGGAGCCGCCATCTTTGCTCAACACAGACGCAGCTGCAGGCCTCATAGTGACTGTGCCTCACCAAAAGACCCTAGCTTGAGCTATCTATAGGGCGGGAAAGCCGATCAGTCAAGTTAATTTTAAAATACCAAAAAGGGGACTTCTTACATAAAAGACTATAGATACCCTCTAAGCCCCGTATGATACAGGGAGCTGGTAATCAGGGAAATATTATAGACACCAGCAAGGATGGGTCCTGAGAGAGGATAAGATTACTATAAAAATAAAACGGCAGACAGTGGAAATGCAACTTTGAGGGTGACATATGTTAAAAACACAGCAGGGTTATAACGATAAATGAAGGACCTCAACCTTGAAGAGTTACTGAACACCAGAGACCCAAGGCTTTAGCTGGGACATTACTCACAATAAGCAATGCCAGGCTTGAGAATTGTATAAACTTTTAGCTGACCCCAGCTACTAGCTACTATTGCCCCAGCTTAGATATCAAAGCTGGAAAAAGACAGACTGTTTTGTTCTGTTGCGTGCCAGTTAAATCTCGCAGACCCTGACACAGACATGTCTGCCAGGAAACAAAATAAAACAGGTGGGGGAACAAAATTATCTACACAGCACCCTTTTTTTAAGTCCTCTAAGGGAGACAAGGGCCAAAATATAGATACACAACTGTTAGAGGAAGAAATAGACTCTGACGCTGAACCTCTAAATACTAACATGGATCAAACCCCAGCAACTAAGGCTGACCTTAAAAATCTTATGTCTAAACAAGACATCAATAATATTTTTGACAAAATGTGGGAGAAGATGGATACATTGCAGGCCACGGTCACCAATAGTCTAACAGAGATCAAACAAGATATGCTAGACCTAGGTACCAGAATTGACTCTCTGGAAGAAAGAGAAGAAGCCACATCTGAAGATATAAATGTCCTTTCCCAACATATGACCTCACAGCAGCAGGAGATAGCAGAAATACAAGACAAAATGGAGGACTTAGAGAACAGGAGCCGTAGGTGTAATCTAAGATTAAAAGGGATTCCTGAAACAATAACAACACCAGAGCTACCTGAATATCTCTTGCAGCTGTTTCAAGCCATCACGGATAGTAAAGAAGAAGGGAAATTCGAAATGGAGAGAGCGCACAGAGCCTTAAGAGCAAAACCCAAAAAAGGAGACCCACCACGGGACATTATAATTAAGATGCTGCGCTTTCGAGAGAAAGAAGAAGTTTTATCAGCAGCAAGACGAAACCCCACCTTCAAATTTAAAGGATCAGTCATCCAATTTTTTCAAGATTTGTGCCTGAGGACTCTCCAAAGACGCAGCTCTATGCGGCCCCTTACACAACTCCTACGCAAGACTCAAATACCCTACAGATGGGGATTCCCATTCTCACTTAATATCCTTCATGAAGGGAAAATTATATCACTTAAAGACCCCGCAGAGATACCAGCTATATGCAAATCACTGAAACTTGAATGCCCTGACCTGCCATCTCCATCCCAAGAACAGGAAACAAATCATCAAACCTCTCGTCAACCACTTCCCACCAGGGACAGATGGACCAAGGTGGTGAAAAAGAAGCAGAAAACTTGAGAGAATCTGACTCAACATAGCGGACAAAAGTTCTTTCCTTGTGAGAACGGGCTTAAAAAGATTGCCTAGGACTAGAAGAACTCCCCATGGGGAAACATTGATCCAGACATTTAGCAGATGAGTATGTTGTTGAATGCAAGTTCATTTTGTCCTGCCTTTGGAACTCTATCTATTCAGAGACAAATAGACAGGCAGAAGCCAAGAGGTTAATTCCTAAAAAACCCCACCATAGGGGCCGATAAAGGACCGTCTAGGGATGGTTAAATTGGTTTCCACAGCTAAGGGTTAGATTAAAGTCAGCTGAAAATAAACTATATACTCTTATTAAAGCAATAGTTATATTTTATGATGTACACAGTTTAGTAGTGCACACTTACCCCAATGTGCAATTCTAGTATGTTTATAGATGTAGTGCATATCCTACACATTACTGTTATTATGTTTTGTTATTCTTATTGTTCTTATTTTTCTTTTTTAGTTGCTGTTATTGATCCGGTATGGGAATACTCATACTACAGTATTGTTATGTTCATTTGGTCACAATTTTACTGCATTTGCTTGACCTCCTCTAAGGTATTCAGGGCATGGGGAAGAAGACCCAAGGTGAGGGATAATATGTTATCTCATGTGCTTTATTTTATACTACATAGATTAGACGGTCATAATATCCCACATTTCACTTACACATCACTCACAGGGGACTTTACAAATCATAGCAAACGCCCACTTACCGAGGTAGATGGACTCTTGGTCTATTAACCTAATTTCACACAATGTCAGGGGACTGAACTCGGACATTAAACGTAGAATAGCACTCACGCAATATAAGTCTCTGAAAGCAAATGTGATCTTTCTCCAGGAAACACATTTTTTAAAATCCCAAATACCCAAATACTGGACCAAAGATTTCCGCCACCACTACCACTCTACTTCTGACTCTAAAAAACGCGGGGTGTCCATATTGATACACTCCTCCCTACCCTTTATACATCAGGAGACGGTTGAGGACAGGGAGGGCAGATTCCTCATTGTGAAAGGCCAGATCCAGAATTCTGATATATTGTTTTGCAATGTATATGCACCAAATGATAAACAAGACGCCTTCTTCAGACAAATCACACATCTCTTGACAGGGTGGTCTCAGACTAGGACAATCTTTGCTGGAGATTTTAACGTGGACCTCACACTGCACTCCAAAAAACACATACCCCCACTCACCAACAAACAACACAAACAATGTAAGATGATCAGAGTAATACAAGATTATCTAACCACAAGCTCACTGATAGACTCCTGGACAACATTATACGGACACACAAACGACACCACCTTTTTCTCAACTGCTCACAAGACATACAGAAAACTGGACTATATATTTGTCAGTCAGTTTCTACGACCCATCCTAGTAAACTCAACCATTCATTCCTGTGTGTGGTCAGACCACTCCATAGTGCAGCTCACAATGGGTGACATACAGGTTCCGGGTAGGACCAGATCATGGACATACGACCCCATATGCCTAAAAGACCCTACGGTCCGCACAACAATAGAACGCAACATGCTAGAATACTGGGGCATTAACACAGAGACAACGGACAACCCTATCATGACATGGGCAGCACACAAGACTTACTTAAGAGGCTTACTGATAAAAGAAAAATCTATTCTCATCAAAAAGCAAAACATACAGAGAACAGCTCTGCAGAAAGAGATAGGCATATTAGAGAGACAACACAAAATTACACAATCTAAAGCTGCGCTGACACAGCTTCAGGGTAAACGAACAGAACTAGCAACTATTCTAAATGATCAAGCGGTCAAAGCAGCTTTCCGGCTCAAGACTAACTATTACATATATGCAAACAAACCGGATAGATACTTAGCAAACAGAATCCGTGAACGGACAAGGATAGCCTCCATAACACAAATCCAAAAACAAGACGGCACCACAACCTCCCACCCACAGGAAATTGTGGACTGCTTTGCCCAATATTATAGCACTCTATACGAGGGGACTCACGTCACCCACTCCCCCACCACTGAAACTATACTGACAAAATTACTAGATGATGCCCATTTGCCCTTTATATCAGAAGAAGACAGAGACAGTTTAAATCAGGCGATAACTGCAAACGAGGTGCTAGGGGCTATTAAAGATTTGAAGCCAGGTAAGGCCCCGGGTCCTGACGGACTGCCCGGTGAATACTATAAATTATTTAAAGCCTCTCTGACACCACACTTAGTCAAATTCTCGAATTATATTATGCAGGGGTATGAGATCCCTTATGATTTGCTAGGAGCCAGGATAGTCGTGATACCCAAGCCAGGTAAAGACTCACAAAAGTGTCCCAACTACAGACCCATCTCTCTTATAAACCAGGATCTAAAGATCTTTGCCAAAATTTTAGCAAACAGACTAAAACACATCCTACCGAAAATAGTACACCCAGACCAGGTGGGATTCGTGACGGGTAGAGAGGCACCTGACAACGTTAGACGAATTATAGCAACAATAGCCCAACTTGACCGGACAAAAACGCCTTCTCTGGTCCTCTCACTGGATGCGGAGAAGGCGTTTGATAGAATTGATTGGACATACATGTTCACGGTCCTAGGTAGAATGGGATTTAAAGGCCCATTTGTGGAAGCCTTGCGTAGTATATACTCTAAGCCTACTGCTACAGTTAGGGCAATGGGACATCACTCCAAAATCATAAACATTAAAAACGGGACGAGACAGGGCTGCCCCCTTTCTCCGCTGCTGTTCGCCTTATGTATGGAACCATTGGCGGCCAATATCAGACATTCACACGAGGTAACTGGACTCAAAATCAAACACACAGACTATAAGATTTCTCTATTCGCGGACGATGTCCTGTTGACACTGACCAAGCCCCTGACTTCCCTCACAGGTTTATATGACATCCTGCAGCGGTTTTCTCTGGTTTCAGGCTATAAGATCAATATGGACAAAAGTGAGGCATTAGCCATAGCTCTACCGGCTCACACAAAAAAACTAATTGAGTTAAACTTTTCATTTTCTTGGGTTAAGTCACACATTAAATACTTAGGTACTAAGATACCGACCCAATACTCGGATTTATATAAGGTAAATTATCTTCCCCTGTTTAAAGAGCTACGGACAGATATTGCTAAATGGAAATTGCTAAACTTCTCCTGGTACGGCAGAATATCTGCCATAAAGATGAATTTACTACCAAGGATTCTATATCTGTTTAGGACTCTGCCCGTCCCAATCCAAAAAACTGACCTCAAAACCCTACAATCAGACATCAACCTCTTTATTAATGGCAAGAAACAAGCAAGAATTCCTCACATAATACTAACTAAGCATAGGCAACTGGGAGGCGTTGGGGTCCCCAACCTACTAAATTACTATGAGGCAGCTAGATTAGCACAGGATGCCCTGCTGGGTTCTTCAATGGGAAATTTGGTGTGGAAGGAGATAGAGACGGGGATAGGAAACCTTGAGTCATCTGGGGAACTGATCTGGGATAGATCATTACCTCAACAACAGGTTAAAAAATACTCCCCTGTCACGACATTATCACTTGACCACTGGAGGGCATTGGCGCATGGGAAGGGGAATATGCCCGAATTCTCCTCCAAAATGCCAATTAAATACCTTATCCCGAGGGAATACCGAAAACAGTTAGATAAATGGGAGAACAAGGGTCTTTACAGGGTGGGAGACATCCTAGCGAATAATAAACCACTAACTTTCAACCAGATACAAGATAAATTAGCACCTCTTTCCCTCAAATGGTACCTATACTTACAAATACTATCTGCTCTAAACAAATTCATACCAAACATACGCAGACAACCCAGCACCATACTGGAGAGACTGTGTAGTACACTAGTAAGACCTAGACAATCCATCTCGCAACTGTATCTGGCACTGCAAACTTCAGGGGAAAGCACTAAAACACCTATAATGGTTAGATGGGAAGCAGACACAGAATCAACACTAGAGATGCCAGAATGGCAAGACCTATTTCATTCCTCATGTAAAGGATTAATCAGCGCAGATTTACGAGAGAATAGCCTCAAGACCATCTTTCGGTGGTATTTGACGCCGATTAAAACATCACACTACACAGAAGGTAGAAGCAGAAACTGCTATAGGGGATGTAACTCAGTCGGTACCTATATGCATATGTGGTGGGAATGCCCTAGAGTAGCCCACATCTGGAATAAGCTCTCGACCCATCTTAGCTTCCTCTTAGAAGAGCGAGTAGTGTTATCTGTATCTCAGGGATTGCTGAATGCCCCTTTGCCAAATTTCAATAAACATATTAATACTCTTATTAGAATACTCTGCACGATAACGAGGGTGAGTATTGCCAAATACTGGAAGGAGGGAGTACCGACGTGGAATGAAATACTAGAAAGATTTAAAATAACACACTCCTTGCACGAAGCGGCAGCGATGATGTTGGGCACGGTTGACACATTTCACAAGATCTGGTTTTACTGGATATTGCACTCAACCTAAAGAGCCGCACCCAGCTCCATAAATGCAGACAAAGAGTAAGATTTCAAAGAGAAATGGGAACAGAGGTAGGCAGAATGCCAGCGAGGGTAAGGAGGACACAGGGACAGGGGAGTAGATTAGTCACCGTAGGTCCCCCATAGTCACGGAGGAAAGGGAAAAATAGGAGGACTTGTTACCAAGAAAGTGCAGTAACGTACGATTGATAGACCTTAATTGACCAAATGTCTTGTTTGTTTGTTTAACTAGGATTTTTTTTTTTTTTTTTTTTCCTCTGTTCTTCTCTTCTTCTTTCTTTCTTTCTTTAATAAGAAAATGAGTTATGTATTGGTAGTCTTTGATAAGAAATGCACCAGGTATGATGTACTGGCATTGAGAACTGATTGTATATGAAAGGGATCAATGACAAGAATGAGAAATTGACAATGGAATATATTAGTTATTGTACATCAGTGCCTGAGGAGAAGTTTTTGTAATCAACTACATAAGACATGTATTTTGTTTGAAAATGTTACTTTAATAAAAACTATTTTAACATAAAGGGACAGTTTACTCAAAAATTTTCTCCCCTTTAATTTGTTCCCAATGATCCACTTTACCTGCTGGAGTGTATTAAATTGTTTACAAGTAGCTCATTTACCCTTATATTGGCATTTGAAATTGTTGATTTAGCATGTGGTATCCCCACCTATTCTTAAAGTTTGTGGCCGCGCGTACCAGCTATAGATAAGCTTTGTAAACACAGCCAGCAGAAGAAATTACACTCCCAGTGTGATAAAGCAGAGATAAGGTAATAAAATTTTGATTTTCCATTGTTCTCTCAAAGTACTGGTGATTGTTTTAAGGACAGATATAAGATAAAGAAGCAGGTATATGTGCACAATGTGATACAGTAATGAGATCAGATTATACCTACAAGCTCAACCCATTTTATTAGGTTGTGGCTTCAAAACACAAAATCAGAGCTTTAATATACACAAATAAGCCTTAAAAAGCTAATTTTCATACATTTTTTACTCTGCAGTTGGTAAAAAAAGCAATTGTAAACACATTAAGGGAAAAACTATTTTACAGTATACTGTCCCTTTAAGGGCTATTGATAGTTTAGTTTAGGCTAGGGTTTTTTTTATTTTGGGGGGGGGCTTTTTTATTTTGATAGGGCTATTAGATTAGGTGTAATTAGTTTAAAGATCTGTAATTTGTTTTTTATTTTCTGTAATTTAGTGGGGTTTTTTTGTGATTTAGCTAATTTAATTAAAATGTTTTAATTGTATTTAATTTAGTTAATGTATTTAATTGTATTTAATTTAGTTAATGTATTTAATTGTAGTGTTGTGTTAGGTGTTAGTTTAACTTAGGTTAGGTTTTATTTTACAGGTCAATTTGTATTTTTTTAGCTAGGTAGTTATTAAATAGTTAATAACTATTTAATAACTATTCTACCTAGTTAAAATAAATACAAACTTGCCTGTAAAATTAAAACAAACCCTAAGCTAGCTACAAAGTAACTATTAGTTATATTGTAGCTAGCTTAGGGTTTATTTTATAGGTAAGTATTTAGTTTTAAATAGGAATAATTTAATTAATGATAGTAATTTTCTTTAGATTTATTTAAATTATATTTAAGTTAGGGGGTGTTAGGGTTAGACTTAGATTTAGAGGTTAATACATAGTGGCGGCGACGTTGGGGACGGCAGATTAGGGGTTAATAAGTATAATGTAGGTGGCGGCGATGTTAGGGGCTGCAGATTAGGGGTTAATAATATTTCACTAGTGTTTGCAAGGCAGGAGTGCGGCAATTTAGGGGTTAATATGTTTATTCTAGTGGTGTCAATGTCCAGAGCGGCAGAATAGGGGTTAATATTTTTATTATAGTGTTTGTGATGCGGGAGGGCCTCGGTTTAGGGGTTAATAGGTAGTTTATGGGTGTTAGTGTACTTTTTAGCACTTTAGTTATGAGTTTTATGCTACTGCGTTGTAGTGTAAAACTCATAACTACTGACTTTAGAATGCGTTACGGATCTTGGAGGTAGAGGGTGTACCGCTCACTTTTTGGCCTCCCAGGACAGACTCGTAATACCAGCGCTATGGAAGTCCCATAGAAAAAAGGGTTTATGAAGTTTACGTTGGTCGGTTTGCGGTAAGACCAAAGAAGTGTGCGGTGCCCCTAAACCTTCAAGACTCGTAATAGCAGTGGTAGTGAAAAAGCAGCGTTAGGACTAGGGATGGGCGAATGTGTTTATATTCGAATTCGAATGTTAGAACAAATGTTATTGTAGAAATTCGATTTACATAATAGAATGTTGATAAGAACGAATATTCTTAAAAATTCTATTTTTGAATGTTATTTTCAGTTTTCGAATGTCACATTCGAATTCGAATGTCCCTTTCGAATTCGAATATTACATTTATAAAACACTATTATAGACTAGAAACACTATTTCGAATTCGAATGTCACATTCAAATCGAATATCACATTCAAATCGAATATCACATTCGAATCGAATATCACATTCAAATTTGAATATTACATTTATAAAACAAAGTATTAGACTAGAAATACTATTTCGAACTCGAATGTGACATTCGAATCGAATATCACATTCGAATTTCGAATATTACATTTAAAAAACACAGTATTAGACTAGAAATACTATTTCAAATTTGAATGTGCCATTCAAATTTGAATGTCACATTCGAATTAGAATATTACATTTAAAACACAGTATTAGACTAGAAATGCTATTTCAAATTTGAATGTCACATTCGAATTCGAATATTACATTTCGAAATTGAATGAATAGATAACTAAACATTATATTATTGGAACGAATATTTAAAACAAAAATAGAATGTTAGAATGTTATATAAACATTTGAAATTCGATTCGAACGAACGTATCAAAATTCGTTTTAAATTTCGAATTTTTAGAAACATTCGCCCATCCCTACTTAGGACCTTTTAATGCTGCTTTTTCATCTTAACGCAAAACTCATAATCTAACTCGTAGTCTAACAATCTGCAGTTAATGGATTTACTTCTTTTTTTATAAAGTTAAATGCCTTAAATATTCTGAAGATTTATTTTCTGTTATAATAAGCAGTTATGCACATTTTGCTAATATGGGTATCACAAGAGAAGACATGGATTAAGAGGAATGCCCAGATTTCTTAGAGGGATTAGATATAATGATCAAATCATCCTAAGTAAATTGATCATATAATCCTTCTTAATCACCCCGTGTGAACAAAAATCTGTTTATTTTGTGTCATTAGTCATTTAATTGTGTATGAGCAAACAGGTATCTAAAATGCTGACTTATCTAAATGTCATTCTCAATTTCAATGCTTTTTGTAAAAGCTACAGTTTGTCCTGATTTTCACGAAGCTTTTTCGCATAACTGAATAATATCCAGTGTTCAATGTATTGAATAGTTAGTTATTGTGCATTCTATACACTGAGCTTAGCAAAATATTGTTTTTTAAAGAAGACTGTGCTAATTACTTAAGAAAATGAAATGGACATTAACAAAAAAATCACCATAAAATGTTTAATTATGCGCAGTTAAAAAAAACAAAAAACATGCATTTACATGACTTATTTCCCTGATTCTGTTGTAACTTAAAGGGACAGTCCAGTCAAAATATTAATTTACATAGATGAATTACATCTTTGAATAGAAACATATTTGCAATATAAATGGGGAGGCTAAAATTCTTCTAGTAAAACTTATCACTGTTTTAGTGTTAACATTTTTCTCTGCACGTGCGTGTGAAGCATAGCTAAATTTTAAATACTGCAGTTTCTTAGAGCACCATTGGGGATTGTATCATGTCAGCAATTGCCAAATTGAGTAATTACCAGACGGTATAAGCACCTTAGGCTCTCTGAGCAAGGCTTTGTTTAAAATGCTGGTGCACGGTGCATACTTAAATACACTTTTGAAACAGCTATAGCTTCTTTTTTTTTATATTGCTAATAAATGTATATTTAAAAAATGCTTATATTCAAAACTGAAATGCATCCATGTGCATTCCAATTGTGGCAGGAATGTCCCTTTAACTCTAAAAATTGCACTCCTGCAATCAGGGTCCCCCTTGGCATTTGCGGAGCCCTGGGCAAGACAAATTTGGGGGGCCCAACCCCCTTATTCCACCCTTTTGTCTTACCCACTGTATGGTTCACCCCAGTCCCAACCCAAAGATACACGAAGATATTTTACCTCAAAATGTCCTAAGTATTCACACCCCATTTTAAAGGACTTTAAGCAGCAAATCAGTATGCCTGTCCCAGGACTTGCAAGGGAGCATGCCTCATATCTCCCTATTCAGTTTAAGGAAGTTTACTATTAAATCTCATGAGATAACAGTAGGGTTGCCAGGTGTCTGGTATTTGACCGGACAGTCAGGTATTTTAGGCTAGTGCCCGGTAATATTACTTCCAAAAAACGGACATAGCTCTAAGATGTGTTTTGAATTTTTTTTAAATCTGCAGCTAGAGTCCAGGCCGCATCCAGCTGTACCCAACCTACTACCTACCCAGGACCAGCCCGTGTGAAGTTCTAGTACACCGGCACCCCTTCTAGAGTAGCCTGCTAGTGCTACTCTCTCAGCTGGGGGCTTGAGCAGGACTACTAGCGTGGGCACAGCCTGCGTCCTGATGTGCGCAGTGCGTGCCCGCATACGTCACGACAGCAAGAAGACCATCGGGCTAGGCTATACTACACATGCTGCTGTGTCAATTTGAGTGTGAATTCACTCAGTCAGCAGCATGCAAGTGATTACTTTCAGCGCCAGCCATTGAATTTGTCTCTTGTTGTCAGTGTGTGAGATGATCACTACCTACAATTTCCTTACAAAACAAACAATGAGGTATGTCTCTCATTTCGTTTAAATAATTGGTATATTTTAATATCACCCACACAATATATATGAAGCGCATGTGAGCATGCGCGAAACGCGTCAGATCTAGCACCCCTTGCACACCTGTGTTAGTGCTACTCACCTTGTATATCTAATAAAGTCACCTGGCTTCAAGTTCCTGAGTCCTCGCTTTTTCCTTTGTATCCTATATATTTATATATTTGTGTATATACTGTATGTATATATATATATATATATATATATATATATGAGCTAGGAAAGGGAGGGCACTCTCAGGATTTATATACATCAAAGTTAGTTTATTGTTTATAACAACAACGTTGTTGTTATAAACAATAAACTAACTTTGATGTATATAAATCCTGAGAGTGCCCTCCCTTTCATAGCTCTTATCTACAATCCATTGAGGATTGCACCCAGGTGCTTCATTATTAGTTGAAGCTGGAGTGCTGGAACACATGCTAATTGGAATATATATATATATATATATATATAGATATTTATTTGTGTGTGTGTGTATATATATTGTATATATATATATATATATATATATATATATATATATATATGTGTGTGTATATATATATATATATATATATATATATATATATATATATAAAACAGAAAAAAGACAGATGCGCCACATGGCCCAATATGGTTTGTTCAACACAGTGAATGCAATCTAATTGTGCCGATGCAAACTCACAATTTAGGAAGCACTCCAGTTAGTGCAATGGAAGCAGTCTGGGATCTATCACAGTCACCCAGCAGACCGACCTCTTGGATAGAGAAGGATATTCTGTGATAAAAATACAAGGAGACACAAAGGTGCCTATATGGCCTAGTACAGTTTGGACCCAAAGGATAATGCTGTATATAGTTGGAAATATACTCACATTCAGTGAAGCATCTCCATTGATGCTAATCAGGCAGGAAGGGATCAATACAGTCACCCAACAGACTATGACAAGGCTTCCACAGGAGGCAATCAGCAAAAATCCATGGGACCAACTAATAATCATCAGTTGGGCCATAATAGGACTTTTTTGGGTAACTTTATTCCTCAGAATGGAGTATATAAATGTATGAAGCGAAAATGCAATATGTGTAGAGTCATCAAGAGTGGTACTAACACATTCTCTTCTCATCAAACAGGAGAACAATTCAAAATCAGTAAGAGGTTATCTTGTGAATCTACTTATGTAATTTACTTAGTGAACTGCCTGTGTGGGGCTCAATATGTAGGGCGCACTAGTTGTGCCATCAAGAAACGTTGGAGTGAACATACTTACAACATCAAGAGAAAATATCTTAAACATAGCCTCTCAAGACATTGTGTCTTTGCACACAAAGGAAGTGCAAAAACATTATCTATATTACCTATTGAGCAAATTTCTCGGAACAGCCATAATCCTCTTCTTAGTTTGCGTCGGAGAGAGACCTACTGGATACATAAATTACATACTTTGGTACCAGATGGTCTTAATGAATGTGTGGATTTAGCCGCTTTTAATATTTGACAGGTTGAGCCCGATAGTACATACAGGCTCATGAAACACTTTATGAGTCATTATACTGTGGGAAAGGAGTGATCTCCTGACTTTTAGAATTGGCTTATGACCCTAGCTGCCATATCTACTATCTACCCAATACATCCTTTCTCCATGACAATAGGGTTAGTTCTACACAACATATATCTGATATCCGAGTTGTTACATTTCTCATCTATCCTATATATCTACTCTTCATATAAATCTTTACACACGGGTTAATATATATCTTATGTTCCTATGGGTTTAAATAATATTTATTTTTATCCCATATTATATTGAGATTAATTAAATGATTTATTTATGTATTTAAACATTCGAATATAATATTACAACATATATAAGGTTTTCACCAATTTTTTCACTTTATATCCAATATTATGTTAGTTTCAATACATCTGCACGCATATAGATATGTCACGAATTGTATTATACACATTCACACACAATTTTTTAGGTTCTAGTAAACATACATTATATTTTGCATCAGACCCAACTGTTTGGATTTGTTTCTTTTATTCCACACCTTCTTGGCCATCATTATCTTTAGTATTTAGTAAGACACTGTTTTACACTACTTAACTAATCTGTCATAATTCACATATTATAGCAATACCACACTATATTATTATTTGTATCACTTGATATTAAAGCTATACTCGCATATTACACTATCTATATTTAGATAGTTTATTGCGATATCAAGAGTTTTTAATGATAATTATTGTTGGGTTGATGGTCACTAACATTTACCACTCATCTCTTATTTTCTGTAGTTATGAGAATAGAGATTGATTAAATATTTCTTCCTCTTTAACACTATATATATATTTCTGCACATTATATCGTTGTCTGACAAATCACAGCACATCCACACTGACACCAGTTACGGTCTCCTTCAAACTGACACACCTCTAGTTTGCATTACGATGATAGGTTAGAATAACTCGGATCTATTGGTTTATGTCCGTATCAAGCCATGTGAGAGGCAACCCCCCTGTAACGTTTAGAATTACAATAGTAGCTGATGGGTACACCTCTAATGACGAATCCTCTCAGGATTGGCTGAGACCAGTGGCTGACATATCGTCTATTTTGATATTTATTTTTTATGGCTTTCCACAAAAGTTCGCAAACCGGCGAACCGCCATTGACTTCAATGGGCAGGCGAATTTTAAAACCCACAGGGACTCTTTCTGTCCACGATAGTGATGAGAAAGTTGTTTCAAGGGGACTAACACCTGGACTGTGGCGTGCCGGAGGAGGATCCATGGCAAAACTCCCATGGAAAATTACATAGTTGATGCAGAGTCTGGTTTTAATCCATAAAGGGCATAAATCACCTAACATTCCTAAATTATTTGGAATAACGTGCTTATGATGTTGTATCGATCAGGTAGTGTAAGGGATATGCCCGCTTCAGAGTGACAGACCAAACTCCCGCAGCGGGTACAACAACATCATCATCATCACACCGTATGTCCATGTGTATAATGCTGCCTGACTGAGACATATCCCTGTTATCTACATCCTCTGGCAATAATGGTTGCGCATCACTCATTTCTTCCAACTGATGTGTAAATAACTCCTCTGACAGATCGAGTGAAGTGGCTGTGGTGCTAGTGTTGGTGGTGGCGGCAGGCGGGCGAGTGGTAACTTGAGAGGTGCCCGAAGCTAAGCTGGAGGAGGATGGTGCGTCAAGGTTACGAGCGGAAGCTGTAGAAGATTGGGTATCCTGTGTTAGCCAGTCAACTATGTCCTCAGAACTTTTCGAGTTCAGGGTACGTGGCCTCTGAACACTGGGCATTATTCTAGGGCCAAAGGGAATCACAGCACCATGACCACGACGGCCCCTGTGGGGTGGCCTGCCTCTGCCTGTCATTTTTTTTTCCGATTAGTGGTACTATGCATGCAAGCTACTGTGACAACAGATATGAGTGGCACTGTGCACTGGCAGAAGTTGGCAGAGTAGACGCTGTAGGCCTGACACACACGCTTGCAGACAACTAACTGCTATTCAATCTATTACAGTCAAAATTGTATTTTTTTTTTAATGTACACTACTGTTACACCAGATATGAGTTGCACTGGTGTGACACTGTGCCCTGGCAGGCCCTGAAAAATCTGTTACACATCTACAACCACCAAAAAACAACCATGCTAAATAGTTTCTAAATTTTGTCCTGAGTTTAGAAATACCCAATGTTAACATGTTCTTTGCTTTTTTTGCAAGTTATAGGGAAATAACTACAATAAGCACTTTGCTATTTCAAAACCACTTTTTTTCAAAATGAGCGCTAGTTACATTGGAACCCTGATATCTGTCAGGAATACCTGAATATCCCTTGACATGTATATATTTTTTTTTAGAAGACATCCCAAAGTATTGATTGATTGATCAAAGTATGTAGAGAGCTTGTAGAGTTAATTTTAGCTTAAGTGTAGTGTAGTAGACGACCCAAAGTATTGATCTAGGCCCATTTTGGTATATTTCATGCCACCATTTCACCGCCAAATGCGATCAAATTTAAAAAAAACGTTAATTTTTCACAATTTTAGGTTTCTCACTGAAATCATTTACAAACAGCTTGTGCCATTATGGCACAAATGGTTGTAAATGCTTCTCTGGGATCCCCTTTGTTCAGAAATAGCAGACATATATGACTTTGGCGTTGCTTTCTGGTAATTAGAAAGCCGCTAAATGCTGCTGCGCATCACACGTGTATTATGGTTAGCAGTGAAGGGGTTAATTAGGTAGTTTGTAGGGAGCTTGCAGGGTTAATTTTAGCTTTAGTGTAGAGATCAGCCTCCCACCTGACACATCAGACCCCCTGATCCCTCCCAAACAGCTCCCTTCCCTCCCCCACCGCACAATTGTCGCCGCCATCTTAAGTACTGGTAGAAAGTCTGCCAGTACTAAAATAAAAGGTTTTTAAAGTTATTTTTTTAGCATATTTACATATGCTGTGATGTAGCATCCCCCCCCTTAGCCCCCAACCTCCCTGATCCCCCCAAAACAGCTCTCTAACCCTCCCCATCTGCCTTATTGGCGGCTATCTTGGGTACTGGCAGCTGTCTGCTATTATTTCACAGTCAAAAAAGTGTTGTTTTTTTTAAATGTACACTACTGTTACACCAGATATCAGATGAGTCCTTCAGGACTGTAGTGGACACTGAATACACTAGCCTAGCTATCAATTTCCCTATTAAATCAGCAGCAGCTACACTGTCCCTCCTCTCACTAAGAATGCAGCTTCCAAATGAATCTAAAATGGATGCTGCGCAGGAGGTGGGAAGGTCTGGGAGGGAGTGTCTGCTGCTGATTGGCTGTAATGTGTCTGCTGACTGTGAGGTAAAGGGTAAAAGTTTACTCAATGATGAAGAATAGGGGGCGAATCGAACATCGCATATGTTCGCCAGCCGCTGCGAACGCGAACATGCTATGTTCGCCGGGAACTATTCGCCGGCGAACTATTCGTGACATCACTAGTAATCAGGAGGTATAGATTGATACACAGTGCCAAAAAATCAGAGCCGCAGTGGATGTCCTCCTAAAATGACATCATGGACAGTGTGCTACTTGCACAATCTAGCTCTGAAAAACAGGCAACAGGCAAGTGCTTCAGATTTGCATCAAGGCAAGTGCTTCAGATTTGGCTCAGGGATTATCGATAGAAATTGGAGTTTCGATGACAGCTCAGACAGTGCTAAGGACATTGTATAATGTCAACTTCTATGGACAGCATCAAAGGAAAAAACCCTTGCTTGCTCTTCGGCACAAAACTGCAAGATTAAACTTTGCTAAACATGAAAAGCCTGATGAATACTGGGTGCACATTATTTGGTAAGAAGGCCAAGACCAAGATACAATTTTTCGTCTCAAATGGGGTGTAGCATGTTTGGTGTGAATCTGGTCAGGATTATTACAGTGAATGCATAGTCCCAACAATGAATCATGGAGGTGGGAGTGTGACGATATGGGGTTGCATGACTTCAAAAGGTGTTGGGGAGATGACATTTATAGATGGCGCCATGAATGCCTGGGATATACCAAAATACTGGCTGAAAAGATTACTCCCAGTCTGCAGAAGTTTAGCAGAGGACGAATATTCCAGCATGATAATGATCCAAAGCACACTGCCAAAATCACAAAGGAGTTGTTTCTAAAGGAGAAGCAAGTGAAAACTATGACCTGGCCAAGTATGTCACCTGACTTGAATCCAGAAGAACACCTTTGGGGTATTTTAAAGAGAATGGTAGAGCAACACAACACCTCCAGCAAAGAGCAGCTGAAAAAAAATATCTCTGAAGAAGGGCAGAACATCTCTCCAGAAATTTACAACACTGGTTTCCTCCATGCCAAGGAGGATTGAGTCTGTCATCAAATATAAAGGTGGGCATGCAAAGTATTGAAACAAATAATAGATTTGAATGTCAGTAATGAAAGGTGCACTGACTTTAGTTGCATTAATTCCTTGCTTTGGGGCCGGCATTTTTAATATAGTAAATCTAAACTTTCAGTTGTTAATATTACATAATAGCAAATACCCTATTGTAAAACTTAGACGTTATGCAATAACTGTAAGGTTATACAATTTTGAATCATTTGACATCTAAGTGATATTGCACTGAGGTCTATTCACTTCTGTTGTATACTGTATATATATACTGTATATATATATATATATATATATATATATATATATATATATATATATATATATATATATATATATATATATATATAAAACAATGGTATGTGAAAGCCTGGGTCCTGCCACAAGACTGCCTACCGCGCTTCTTCCAGTATTTTTTTGAAGGACAGCTGGCAACCCTAGATAACAGTTCATGACCTAAGCACTACTGATGCTGATTGGCTGCTGTTCATTTTTTTTCTTTTCATTTTTACCTGCAGCTGGGCAGTAACTGAAAGATATTGGTGAGCTGAGGAAATTGTGAGATAAAATGTCTTCCTTTTATACCTAGAGATGCTCAAGTGATATTTTCCTGTCAGCTTTTTACAGCTATGCTGCATCACTTTCAAGTGATTTAGCATATAAGTATTATGTCCCTTTAAGACTTAAAGGGACATAATACTTATATGCTAAATCACTTGAAAGTGATGCAGAATAAATGTGAAAAGCTGACAGGCGTCAGTCTCGTACAACCTCCATCCACTGCCTCAATAAAACATCAAATGCAATGCTGTACACAGAGCAAGTCAGTTTGGCAAACAGGATTCCCGAAGCCTTTTTGAACGGACAGAGGATTGTGCATACCTTTCATTTTGGGTGGGGATAAATAACTAACCATTTATTATTTATTTTCCCATTGCCACCAATGCCATCTCTGCAGCATTTTAGGCTTTATGTTTAGTTTTGCACTATACTGCACTACACTGAAGAACAAAACTAAAGTGCACGGAGTGTAGGAGACATTGGTGCCAGTATGTATAAAACATTCGATTTAAGCTTTATGTAATTAATAATGTATTTTTATACCCATTGCCACCCATCTTCCACATCCCCTGTATCTGTCTCACCCACACACCTCATCCTCAATGTCTTATATACAGACACTTATCTTTATAGAGCACTGGTTTTAAAACCTGTTATTTTACCTGCTCTCAACCAAGTTAATCGTTAAAATTTGGCCTGTTAGGGAGGCTTGAGGAAAGATTTGAAAACCAGTGCTATAGAGTGATTCCCTCTGCCTCACATGTACCACCCCACCCCTCCTGTAGAAACTCATGGTGAGATATATAGTACTAGAGAGGTTTCATATGTCTTAAACACAAGCCCATCAGCACCTTATATGTAAACATTTACCACAGCGTAGAGACTCCCTCTGCCTTACACACAGCCCCCTCTCCAGTACCTTATATACAGATATATAATATTATAGAGAGGTTTCCTCTGCTTCACACAGACAACCCTTTCTCAGTACCTTATATACAGATATTAAATATAATAGTGAGGTACACTCTGCCTCACACCCACAGCTCCTCCCCAGTTCCTTATATACTGATATATAATATTATAGAGAGGTTAACATCTGCCTCACACACTCACACAACCCCCTCCCCAGTTTCTTATATACATATACATACATATACAGGGAGTGCAGAATTATTAGGCAAATGAGTATTTTGACCACATCATCCTCTTTATGCATGTTGTCTTACTCCAAGCTGTATAGGCTCGAAAGCCTACTACCAATTAAGCATATTAGGTGATGTGCATCTCTGTAATGAGAAGGGGTGTGGTCTAATGACATCAACACCCTATATCAGGTGTGCATAATTATTCCTTTCCTTTGGCAAAATGGGTCAAAAGAAGGACTTGACAGGCTCAGAAAAATAAAAAATAGTGAGATATCTTGCAGAGGGATGCAGCACTCTTAAAATTGCAAAGCTTCTGAAGCGTGATCATAGAACAATCAAGCGTTTCATTCAAAATAGTCAACAGGGTCGCAAGAAGCGCGTGGAAAAACCAAGGCGCAAAATAACTGCCCATGAACTGAGAAAAGTCAAGCGTGCAGCTGCCAAGATGCCACTTGCCACCAGTTTGGCCATATTTCAGAGCTGCAACATCACTGGAGTGCCCAAAAGCACAAGGTGTGCAATACTCAGAGACATGGCCAAGGTAAGAAAGGCTGAAAGACGACCACCACTGAACAAGACACACAAGCTGAAACATCAAGACTGGGCCAAGAAATATCTCAAGACTGATTTTTCTAAGGTTTTATGGACTGATGAAATGAGAGTGAGTCTTGATGGGCCAGATGGATGGGCCCGTGGCTGGATTGGTAAAGGGCAGAGAGCTCCAGTCCGACTCAGACGCCAGCAAGGTGGAGGTGGAGTACTGGTTTGGGCTGGTATCATCAAAGATGAGCTTGTGGGGCCTTTTCGGGTTGAGGATGGAGTCAAGCTCAACTCCCAGTCCTACTGCCAGTTTCTGGAAGACACCTTCTTCAAGCAGTGGTACAGGAAGAAGTCTGCATCCTTCAAGAAAAACATGATTTTCATGCAGGACAATGCTCCATCACACGCGTCCAAGTACTCCACAGCGTGGCTGGCAAGAAAGGGTATAAAAGAATAAAAATCTAATGACATGGCCTCCTTGTTCACCTGATCTGAACCCCATTGAGAACCTGTGGTCCATCATCAAATGTGAGATTTACAAGGAGGGAAAACAGTACACCTCTCTGAACAGTGTCTGGGAGGCTGTGGTTGCTGCTGCACGCATTGTTGATGGTGAACAGATCAAAACACTGAAAGAATCCATGGATGGCAGGCTTTTGACTGTCCTTGCAAAGAAAGGTGGCTATATTGGTCACTGATTTGTTTTTGTTTTGTTTTTGAATGTCAGAAATGTATATTTGTGAATGTTGAGATGTTATATTGGTTTCACTGGTAAAAATAAATAATTGAAATGGGTATATATTTGTTTTTTTGTTAAGTTGCCTAATAATTATGCACAGTAATAGTCACCTGCACACACAGATATCCCCCTAAAATAGCTATAACTAAAAACAAACTAAAAACTACTTCCAAAACTATTCAGCTTTGATATTAATGAGTTTTTTGGGTTCATTGAGAACATGGTTGTTGTTCAATAATAAAATTAATCCTCAAAAATACAACTTGCCTAATAATTCTGCACTCCCTGTATATTATAGAGAGGTTCCCTCAGTCTCACAAACAGCCCCCTCCCCAGTTCCCTATATACACATATATAATATTATAGAGTGGTTCCCTCTGTCACACAAACAGCCCCATACCGTATATACAGAGATATAATATTATAGAGAGGTTAACTCTGTCACACACAGCACCCTCCCCAGTTACTTATATACATATTTTTCTCTGCTTCACATAGACAACCCTTTCCCAGTACCTAATGTACAGATATAAAATATTATAGAGAGGTTCCCTTTGTCTCACACACACAGCCCCCTCTCCAGTACTTTATGTATGATATAAAATATTATAGAGAGGTTTGCTCTGCCTCACACACTGTCAGGGTTTCACCCAGATTTCTATGTTATTTGCTGCTTTTTACCTTGGCTGCCATTTTGACTTACCTGTTCTCCTTGCCTGTAAGCAGAGTGTGTATAACACTGCTCACAACTCCCAGGCTCCCTCTTATAGCCAAACTGAAGAACATCATCAGAGAGAGACAGGTTGCAGTCCCAGGATGATGTTGTCATCACTCCTTATTTTACTGTCTCAGTCCTGTTTGCCATTATCCTTGCGTTGTCTCTGATCTTTCTATGAGTTTCTGTGTTCCTGTGTCTGTGCATACCTGGCTTGTTTGATGTCCCGTCTGGTTCCTGTTCCCTGGCTTGTTCCTGACTTCGTTAATCTTCATATTCCTGACCCTGGCTTGTCTGACTACTTGCTTTGGTTCCTGTCCCGACTCATATGACTATCTGCTCAGGCTTTGACTCCTGGCTTGTCATTTGGCTTTTGAACTCATTCTTTTTTGTTATTTTTTTAATAAAGGTGTGATTAATTTAGCATTTTACGTCTCTGTCTGGTTCCTGGTACCCTGACAATACACAAGGGCCATGAATCCTGACGGTGCTAATAATCCACCTTTACCCACCATCATTTCCAGGATAGAAGAACAGGATAACCACATGGATCAATTTGCACTAGCCCTGCAAACCCTTCTGACTCACACTGCACACTTGGATCAGAGCGCCCCACAACCTATGACTGCTTCTGCCTCTGTTTCCGCTGCTGCACCTAGTCCTACCAGAAGCATGTCTGATTCTGCACCTCTACCCCAGCAATATGGAGGCGATCCTAATCAGTGCAGAGGTTTTTTGAACCTGGTGGGCTTATACTTTGAGATGCTTCCTCGGCCGTTTCCCTCTGACAGAGCTAAGATGGGATTTCTCATCTCATTACTCTCTGACATGGCTCTTGCTTATGCTAATCCCTTGTAGATGACTAATAAATCTCTGATATCTATTTACCCTGAATTTGTGGCCTCCTTTCAAAGGGTATTTTATGTTCTGACTCGCTCCTCCTCTGCAGCTAAATGACTTGTCCATTCAGCAAGGTACAAGATCTGTAGCCCAGTATTTCATTGAGTTCCGTACTCTTGCAGCAGAGGTAGGTTGGAACAATGAAGCCCTTGTTACCACCTTCTCTCATGGGCATTCTGATGCAATTTTAAGATGAAGTTGCTGCCACAGATTTACCAGAGGATCTTAAGGCCTTTGTGTCTTTTCTAATCCTAATTGACATCTGACACAGAGAGAGACCCTCCTACAAAGAGCACACGTGGAAGCCTCCTTTCCAGGTGTCTCCTACATTTTGATTCCCACCCATGCCTCCTGGTCCCGAGACACCAATTAATTCTGAGCCTATTCAGCTGGGATTCATGCACCTCTCCATGGCAGAGAGGACATTTAGGAGAAGGGAGGGGCTCTGCCTCTATTGTGGGCTACAAGGTCACCTTGTAAAGTCTTGTCCTACACATCCGAAAAAACGCCCACACCTAAGGTCCTGTCGAGGACAGACCTTGAGTGGTTTATTCTCGTCTCCAGAACCTCAAAAAGAGAGACCTTTGGCCACAGCTGTCCTTTTCTGGGTGGACTTCTCCATAGTCACCCAGGCTCTTATAGACACTGGTGCTGTTTCATTGACAGTGCTTTTGTATCACAGCACTCCATTCCAGTAAACCCTCAGTCCTCTCCACTTGCTATTGAAGCCATTGATGGCAGACTCCCTCAGCCCACACTCGTTACTCATGAAACTGCTCCATTATCTATGACTGTTGGGGCTCTCCATAATGAAACTCTCCAGTTCCAGGTGATAACCTCTCCACATTTTTGCAGTTATTTTGGGTTATCCCTGGCTCCAAAAACAGAATCCCAGTCTTGACTGGCGTAAGTCCGAAATATTGTCATAGTCCCCGCAATATTGATCCATTTGTCTTTGGAAACTAGTCAAAGTCTTGTTCACTTCTTCTGTATTTCAACTGCCAGAGGAGTACAGAGAGTTCTAAGAAGATTACGTTGCCTCCTCACTGGTCCTACGTTTGTACCATTGACTTGCAACCCAGAGCCTTTCCTCCTCATGGCTGGTTTTACCTTCTGTCAGTTGTAGAGAATAGTGCCATGAAGGAGTATGTTGCCAATGCCCTATCACAGGGATTAATCATTTAACCATTAAAAATGCTTACCTATTCCGCTCATCATGGAACTCTTTGACTGCCTCAAGGGAGCTATGGTCTTTTCTAAACTTAATATGAGAGGAGCTTAAATTCTTGTTAGAATCAAAGAGGGCCACAAATGGAAAACAGCATTTATGAAGGAGTGGACATTATGAATATCTTGTTATGCCCTTTGGCCTATGCAATGCTCCTGCTGTTTTCCAGGAATTTGTTAATGATGTCCTACGAGATATGTTACAACAGTGTGTTATACCCTTGGCCTATGCAATGCTCCTGCTGTTTTCCAGGAATTTGGTAATGATTTCCTATGAGATATGTTACAACAGTGTGTTGTGGTGTACTTAGATGACATTCTCAACAATCACCCACACTTGAGGCTCACTGTTCTGATATCACACGGGTACTTCACAAACTACGTGACAACAGCCTGTTTTGTAAGCTCGAGAAATGTGAGTTCCATCAAACTCAAGTCAACTTCCTAGGTTACGTAATTTCTGCTGCAGGGTTCTCTATTGATCCTGACAAGTTATCTGTAGTTCTGCAGTGGCCATGTCCAGTTGTTTATTTTGTCTTTCAACATTTTTGGGCTTCTCCAATTACTATAGAAAGTTTATTAAAAACCGTCCAGATTACGAGTTTTGCGTTAGGAGCTGTGCGGTGCTAACGAGCAGTTTTTTTCTCACCGCTCACTTACCTGCAGCACTGGTATTACGGGTTTTTACAAACCCGGCGTTAAAAGGCAAGAAGTGAGCGTAGAGCAAAATTGAGCTCCTTACCGCACTCCAATACCAGCGCTGCTTAAGTCAGCTGTGAGCTGGTCATACGTGCTTGCGCACGATTTCCCCATAGGAATCAACGGAGAGAGCCGGCGGAGAAAAAGTCTAACACCTGCAAAAAGCAGCGTAAAACTCAGTAACGCAGCGCCATTGATTCCTATGGGGAAATAAAAGTTATGTTTACACTTAACACCCTAACATGAACCCCGAGTCTAAACACCCCTAATCTTACACTTATTAACCCCTAATCTGCCGCCCCCGACATCGCCGCCACCTGCATTATATTTATTAACCCCTAATCTACCGCTCCGGACATCGCCGCCACCTACATTATACTTATTAACCCCTAATCTCCCTTCCCCAATGTTGCCGCAACCTAACTACATTTATTAACCCCTAATCTGCCACCCCCAACGTCGCCGCCACTATAATAAACATATTAACCCCTAAACCGCCGCACTCCCGCCTCGCAGACATTAGTTAAATATTATTAACCCCTAATCTGCCGACCCTAACATCGCCGCCACCTACCTACATTTATTAACCACTAATCTGCCGCCCCCAACGTCGCTGCAACTATACTAAATGTATTAACCCCTAAACCTAAATCTAATCCTAACCCTAACACCCCCTAACTTAAATATAATTACAATAAATCTAAATAAAAATTAATATTATTACCTAAATAATTCCTATTTAAAACTAAATACTTACCTATAAAATAAACCCTAAACTAGCTACACTATAACTAATAGTTACATTGTCTCTATCTTAGGGTTTATTTTTATTTTACAGGCAAGTTTGTATTTATTTTAACTAGGTAGAAAATTTACTAAATAGTTATTAACTATTTAATAACTACCTTGCTAAAATAAATACAAAAGTACCTGTAAAATAAAACCTAACCTAAGTTACACTAACACCTAATACTACACTACAATTAAATAACTTACTTAAATTAAATACAATTAAATAAATTACATACAATTAGCTAAAGTACAAAAAAAAACCCACTAAATTGCAGAAAATAATGAACAAATTACAAGATATTTAAACTAATTAGACCTAATCTAATAGCCCTATAAAAAGAAAAAAAAATGAAAAAAAAAAACCCTAGCCTAAACTAAACTATCAATAGCCCTTAAAAGGGCCTTATGCGGGACATTGCCCCAAAGCTCTTTTACCTGTAAATTTTTTTTACAAACAACCCCCCCAACGGTAAAACCCACCACCCACACAACCAACTTCCCAAAATAAAATACTAACTAAAAAATACCTAAGCTCCCCATTGCCCTGAAAAAGGCATTTGGATGGGCATTGCCCTTAAAAGGGCAGTTAGCTCTATTGCAGGCCCAAACCCTAACCTAAAAATAAACTCACCCAATACACCCTTAAAAAAACCTAACACTAACCCCCTGAAGATCGACTTACCGTTCTGAAGACCGGACATCCATCCTCAACAAAGCCGGGAGAAGTCTTCATCCGAGCTGCAGAAGTCCTCAACAAAGCCGGGAGAAGTCTTCATCCAAGCGGCAAGAAGTCATCCTCCAGGCGGGCAGAAGTCTTCATCCAGACGGCATCTTCTATCTTCATCCATCCGACGCGGAGCGGGTCCATCTTCAAGACATCCGTCGCGGAGCATCCTCTTCATCCGGAGTCTTCTTACTGAATGACGGTTCCTTTAAATGACGTCATCCAAGATGGTGTCCCTTAGATTCCGATTGGCTGATAGAATTCTATCAGCCAATCGGAATTAAGGTAGAAAAAATCCTATTGGCTGATCCAATCAGCCAATAGGATTGAGCTCGCATTCTATTGGCTGTTCCAATCAGTCACATAAATACATACATACATACCCACACACACACACACACACACACATAAACACCAATGGGTAAAACAGAAAGACTAACCCCTGTAGTCAGAGACACTAGTGAAGCATCATGTCAAACTCACATGATATCAGTGCAGGCAGTGGCAGGTCAATGTTTTTTTATGGTAAAAAACTAATTTTTAAGCTGGGCCCCCACCCTTGGGGGCCCAGTCACAATTGCGACCTCTGCACCCCCTGTAGTTTCGCCCCTGGCATGTCTGCCTGCCTGCTATTATCTTCACTTTAAGGCTGCTTTTTCTGCTCCGGTCTGGCTGTTTGGGGTGTAACCTTCCTCTTTCCTACTGCTGGAACTTACCTGCCTGATTAATCATCCTCCCCCTGATCTCAGCAGCATCTATTTAGGAAATCCTTAGGCCTAGGTTCAATGCACCAGCTTTGAATTTTTAGATTACCCTGTTCCAATGTGCCTAGTTCTTGTGTATTTCAAGTCATTTTTGTTCTGCCTGATGACCACTGCCTGTGTTCTACTGACCTACCCAGCTGCATTCTGTTTGTTTCTTACCGCTGTATTTATCATAGACACATCTATGTTGTATACTCTGAGTTCTTCAACATTTCTCAGTTTCCAAAGAACCTTTATTGAGAATATCCATTCATTTGCTAGAACTGTTATATAACCTAACCCTGCAACATGTCTCTGTTATCAAACAAGTATTACTGTGATTATCCAGTCATCTGCCTCAACTGCTATGTAACTATGTAATAATATTAAAGGGACAGTCTACACTAAAATTGTTATTGTTTAAAAAGATAGATAATGCCTTTACTATCCATTCCCCAGCCTTGTACAAGCAACATTGTAATATACTGTATAACATTTAAACCTCTAAATTTCTGCCTGTTGCAAATGCTCTATAGCAGCCTCTTAATCACATGCTTTTTTTATTTGTTTTTCACAACAGGATACTGCTAGTTCACGTGGGCAATATAGATAACAATCGCCTAGATTACGAGTTTTGAGCGCTATAGGAAAATTAACAAACGCAACAAAAGTGGCGTCATTTAATCCCTATAGTGCTGCCATTACAAGTTTTAAAAAACCAGGCTTGTCCGGCAGATATGGGGTTTTTAAGCTCCATACGGCACCAAAAACAAGCGCTGATTTGACGTGCTCGTGCAGATAGACATCAATGGGGAGAGCGGGTCAGAAAAAAACCTAACACCTGCGATCGTGGAAAGAAAAGCTCCGTAATGCAGCCCCATTGATGTCTACGGGGAAAAAGAAAATACGGTTTAAACCTAATACCCTAACATAAACCTCACATCTAAACACCCCTAATCTGCTGCCCCCGACATCGACCGACACCTGCCTACAGTTATTAACCCCTAATCTGCCGCTCCCAAAATTGCCGTCACCTAAATAAAGGTATTAACACCTAATCTGCCACTCCCGATATCACCGCCACTATACTAAAGTTATTAACCCCTATTCCGCCACACCCCAACATCGCCCACATTATAATAAATATATTGATCCCTATTCTACCGCTCCCCAACTAAATAAAGCTATTAACCCCTAAACCTCTGGCCTTCCTCATCACTACCACTAAATAAACCTATTAACTCCTAAACCACCAGCCCCCCACATCGCAACAAACAAAATTAAACCTAACCCTAGTGTAACCCTAACGTAACCCTAACCCTAACATCCACTAACTTTAACATAATTAAAATAGAGCTACATTAAACTTACAATTATTAACTAAATAAACCTTTTAACCCCTAAACCACCATCTCCCCACATCGCAACAACCTAAATTAAACTATATTACCCCTAAACCTAACCCTAACGTAACCCTAACCCTAACACCTCCTAACTTTAACATAATTAAAATATAGCTTAATTAAACTTACAATTATTAACTAAATAATACCTATTTTAAACTAAATACTTACCTTTGAAATAAAACCTAAGCTAGCTACAATATAACTAATAGTTATATTGTAGCTAGCTTATGTTTTTTTTTTATTTCACAGGTAAGTTTGTATTTATTTCAACTAGGTAGATTAGTTAATAAATAGTTATTAACTATTTAATAACTACCTAGTTAAAATAAATACAAAATTACCTGTCAAATAAAACCTTAGCTGCCTTACACTAAAACCTAAAATTACAAAAAATTTAAAAAAAATACCATTACAAAAAATAAAAAAACCTACCATTACAAAAAACAACGAAATTATCTGAAAATTAAAAATTATTCCTATTCTAATACCCTTTAAAAAAAAACACCCCAAAATAAAAAAGCCTAATCAAAAATAAACTGCCAAGGGCCCTTAAAAGGGCCTTTTGTAGGGCATTGCCCTAAGTTAAACAACTATTTTGCTTCAAAAACAAGCACCCCCTTACAGTATACAAACCCCCACCCCTCAAACTACCAAGGGCCCTTAAAAGGGCCTTTTGGGGGGCCTTAAAAGGGCCTATTGTAGGACATTGCCCTAAGTTAAACAGCTCTTTTGCTACAAAAAACACCCCCTAACAGTATACAAACCCCCACCCCCAAACCACCAAGGGCCCTTAAAAGGGCCTTTTTGGGGGGGAGGGCTTAATAGGGCCTTTTGTAGGGCATTGCCCTAAGTTAAACTTTTGCTACAAAAACAAACAAACACCACCTAACAGTATACAATCCCCCACCCCCCAAACTACCAAGGGCCCTTAAAAGGGTCTTTTGTAGAGCATGCCCTAAAGATAATAGCTCTTTTCCTACAAAAGAAAAACAAACACCCCTAAAGAAATACAATACACAAAATAACAAACAAATTATCAAAAATAATAAAAATGATTCCTATTCTAATACCCATTAAAAAAACTCCCCAAAATAAAAAACCTAATCTAGACTAAACTACCAATGGCCCTTAAAAGAGCCTTTTGTAGGGCATTGCCTTAAATTATCAGCTCTTTTAGTGATACAAAAAAATACAAATACCTACTAACATTAAACCCCCCAAAATAAAAAAAATCTAAAAAAAAAATAAGCTACCCATTGCCCTGAAAAGGGCATTTGGATGGGCATTGCCCTAAAGAGGGCATTTAGCTCTTTTACTGCCCAAACCCTAATCTAAAAATAAAACCCACCCAAAAACATTCAAATCAGCCAATAGGATTTAAACAGCTCTCATTCTATTGGCTGATTCATCATCAAATAGAATTAAAGCTGCTTAAATCCTATTGACTGATTTGAACAGCCAATAGGATTTTAGCAGCTCTAATTCCTATTGGCTGATTCAAATTTTTCAGCCAATAGGAATGCAAGGGACACCATCTTGTATTGCATACCTTGCATTGAAGATTCAGTGTACGGTGGCGACTGTATGAAGAGGATGATCCATGCCGGATGTCTTCAGGATGCACCCGCTCCGCTCTGTGCCACTGGGATCAAGATAGAAGATGCCGTCTGGATGAAGATTGAAGAGGCCGTCTGGATGAAGACTTCTCCCCGCTTGGATGAGGACTTCTCCACTGGGATGAAGATTGAAGAGGCTGCCTGGATGAAGACTTCTCCGCTGGGATGAAGATCGTTCACACGGGACTTCAAAAACTGTAAGTGGATCGTCTTGGGGTTAGTGTTAGGTTTTTTTTAAGGGTTTTTTGGGTGGGTTTTATTTTTAGATTAAGGTTTGGGCAGTAAAAGAGCTAAATGCCCTTTTAAGGGTAATGCCCATCCAAATGCCCTTTTCAGGGCAATAGGTAGCTTAGGTTTTTTTTTATTTAGGTTTTTTATTTTGGGAGGATGGTTGGGTGGTGGGTTTTTCTGTTGGGGGGTCTTTGTATTTATTTTTTACAGGTAAAAGAGCTGTTTAACTTAGGGCAATGCCCTACAAAAGGCCCTTTTAAAGGCCATTGGTAGTTTATTGTAGGCTTTAAATTAGTTTATTGCGATGTGGGGGGCTTTCAGTTTAGGGGTTAATAGATTAATTTATTATATTTATTGTGGGGGAATTTAGGGGTTAATAGGTTTATTATAGTGGCGGCAGTGTAGGGCTTTATAACTTTAGTATAGTGGGGCGATGTGGGCAGACGGCAGATTAGAGGTTAATAATATTTAAATAGTGTTTGCCATGTGGAAGGGGGGCAGTTTATGGGTTAATAACTTTAGTATAGTGGCGACGATGTCGGGGAGTGGCAGAATAGGGGTTAATAAATGTTATTAGTAGTGGCGATGTCGGGAGCGGCAGATTAGAGGTTTATAAATTTAATATAGTGTTTGCGATGCGGCAGGGCCTCGGTTTAGGGGTTAATAGCTAGTTTATGAGTGTTTAGTGTACTCTGTAGCAGTTTAGTTATGAGTATTATGTTATAGATTTGTAGCGTAAAACTCATAACTACTAACTTTAAAATAGTGTTATGGATCTTGTTGTTTTAGGCTGTAACGCTCGCTTTTTATCCTGACCGCAAAACTTGAAATACCAACGCTATGGGAATCCCATGAAAAAACATAATTTTTATGAGTGCGGTATTGACGTTGCGTTACAGTCTAAAAGACTTGCGGTACACCTATACCGTCAAGACTCATAATGGCTGCGGTGCTGTTTTAACGCTGAAAATACCATATTTTCAGCGTTAAAAGACGAACGCACAAACTTGTATTCTAGCTGAATGTGTTTACACCTGAGTAGTTATTTAATATTTAGCACAACACAGTACTAAATGCGTCAGTAGACAATACATTAAAAGTCATGTGATCAGGTGGCAGTCTGCAGAGGCTTATATACAAGGTAATCACAGAGGTAAAAAGTATATTAATGTAACTGTGTTGGTTATGCAAAACTGGAGAATGGGTAATAAAGGGATTATCTATCTTTTAAAAATAAAAATTCCATTGTAGACTGTCCCTTTAAGATTCAATTAATTCAATGTAGAAAAGGTTTTGATGAATAAAGACATCTAAATTATATTAATCCAAGCAAATGAATACACTAGTTGCTTGATACTTATGCAAACATAAATCACCAGTGTAAAATCAAGAAAGATGGTAGGACAATAATAATAATAATAATATCAGAAATTAATGTGCATCATAAACCTTTATGTTATTTGAATGCAATTTTAAGCAACTTTCTAATTTACTCCCATTACCAATTTTTCTTTATTCTCTTGCTATCTTTATTTAAAAATCAGAAATGTAAAGCTTAGGAGCTGGCCTATTTTTGGTTCAGAACATGTGTTACACTTGCTTATTGGTTGGTAAATGTAGCCACCAATAAGCAAGCATTATCCAGGGTACTGAACCTAAAATGGGCCTGCTCCTAAGCTTTACATTCCTGCTTTTTAAATAAAGAAAGCAAGAGAACGAATAAAATTTGATAATAGGAGTAAATTAGAACGCTTTAAATTGCATACTTTATCTGAATCATGAAAGAAAATAATTGAGATTAGTATCCCTTTAAGCATGTCTGTGATCCATATTAGAAAAACAAAATAAACCCAGTGAGTATGTAGAGCAATTACAGGCAAGGCACATCACATGACTGTAGTAAAACTGAATAGACCCTTTTTACTAAACAAGTAGTAGTTTCAAAGAAGCAGTTCAAAAGCAGATTGCTTTTAACTTAAAGGGACAGTAAACCATAAAAAAAATGTTATATAATTCTGCACATAGTGCAGAATTATATAACATTATAATAGCGCAAACATTGTAAAACCAAATTTCCCCTTTGAATTTAAAAAATAACTGCTGTTTTACAGACCCGCTCTCTGTGATCTTCTGAGCGGGTCTGTTTTTTTCAAACAGTGCATCGGGCCAGCTCTATAGTCACAGCCTGGCCCGACCGCGCCATAGCACTAAGTGCAGCTCGCTCCTGCTCTGTCAGACTCTACATACAATGTAATTGCTCTACATACTCACAGACCCGCTCAGAAGATCACAGAGAGCGGGTCTGTAAAACAGCAGTTATTTTTTAAATTCAAAGGGGAAATTTGGTTTTAAAATGTTTGCGCTATTATAATGTTATATAATTCTGCACTATGTGCAGAATTATATAACATTTTTTTTATGGTTTACTGGCACTTTAACAAACCTAAATTATAGACTGAGCTACTATATAACTAGGGTTGCCAGGTGTCCGGTATTAGACCGGACAGTCCGGTATTCTAGAATTTTGTCCGGTAAAGTCTTTGGAAGAAAACCGGACCACATTTTAATGTCTGTTTCCGTTTTTTGTTTTTTTAAATCCTAATCACCTGGCAGTGATCAGTGATCACTCATATACTGTGACTTTACACTTATTAATCTAAATGGCTAGGCTTAGGCTAAGCACAGCAGCTTTGCTGTGTGTGTGCTACTGTGCCGTACTACTCCTGAGTAGGTGGTAGTATTGGGTAGGTGAGTGACAGCTATGTTAGGTGGTTTGCAGAGGTGCCGGCCGGGGTAGCGCAAGTGTAGTCTGACAGTGATACACGTCACATGATCAAGTGACGCAACTTTGTAGACCTGAGTGCGCGGCGCACATCCTTTTTCAATTTAGTGAGAGCGCCAGAGCGGAGAGACTGTGTGTGTCACTCAGACTGCTGAGACTGAGAATGAGCCAGCTGCTTGCTTTCTAGTGGTGGTAAACAGTGTGTAAATTTGCAGCCTGCATGCCAGTGCCAGTGGGATATTTTGTCAGATTATCGAAACAGTTCACCATGAGGACTGAGGTATGTTTGTAGTACATATGACTTCACTAAAAACAACTTAAAAAACAAAATCAATTTTAAGAATCTGTATGTGTTTATATATATATATATATATATATATACACATATATATATGTATATATATACACATATATATATATATATATATATATATATATACACACATATATACACACATATATATATATGTGTATATGTATGTATGTATATATACACATATATATATATATATATATATAGGTGTATATATATATATATACACACATATACATATATATATATATATACACATAGTATATATATATATATATATATATATATATACACACACACACACATATACAGTATATATATATATATATATATATATATATATATATATATATACAGTATACTGTATGTGTGTGTGTATATATATATATATATTTATACATATAATAAAAATAAATTTAAGATAATGTGTGTGCCTGTATTTCTGCTACGCCCCCCCCCCCCCCCCCGGTTATCTGTTTGGCTGTCCAGTATTTTTTTAAAGGTGAGCTGGCAACCCTATATATAACACATCTCTGTTAGTGGAATTCAATAATTTATTAGTTAAATGTAAATATTGTTGAAAAAATACATACATCTAAAAGCTCCTGATTTTCTAAAATTGTCTGGTATGGAGTAAAATATTTCACCGACCTTCAAAAAAAAAAAGAGGCTGAACTTGGAAATCCAGACGAGTGGTAAACTAACTCTCTGGAATGGCTAATCTTATTTTTTAACCAACCCTTATAACATTTTTTTTTTTAAGTAAATGCAACACAAATTGAGGTGTTTGAGTGGACTTCAGGATTTGCATACATATAATTTTCTATCAATATAATAATTGAATTGAATGTTTCTAGACAAATTTGCCAGCATACTTTTGGCGAGCTAAAACGGTGACACTTGGAGGGATAAAATTATTAGAGAATACAACAGACCTGTGATAGAATGTCACGCTCAAGAAATGCCTCTGTAGTTAAAGGGACACTGAACCCAAATTTTTACTTTCGTGATTCGGATAGAGCATGAAATTTTAAGCAACTTTCTAATTTACTCCTATTATCAATTTTTCTTCGTTCTCTTGCTATATTTATTTGAAAAAGGCATCTAAGCTTTTTTATTGGTTCAGATTCTGGATAGCACTTTTTTATTGGTGGATGAATGTATCCACCAATCAGCAAAAACAACCCAGGTTGTTCACCAAAAATGGGCCGGCATCTAAACTTACATTCTTGCATTTCAAATAAAGATACCAAGAGAATGAAGAAAATTTGATAATAAGAGTAAATTAGAAAGTTGCTTAAAATTCCATGCTCTATCTGAATCACGAAAGAAAAAAATTGGGTTCAGTGTCCCTTTAAATTCAGTTACATTTTCCTTCCTAATGCATCATGTGACAGGCATAAGCAAATCACACAATGCTTGTAAGCATATCCTCTGAATCTTGCACATGCTCAGTACATATAAAAAGATTGTGAAAGTTTAATTTTGGCTTGACTGTCCCTTTAAAAGAACCTGTATGCATAACATGCACTAGGGTATATAAACCCACAGCAAATAATACATTCAAGTGTTTGTAAAGAGTAAGGTGAAGTGCACTTAACTCCCAACAAACCAACATCAACATCCAGTAGTCCACAGCATCCAGGATCAATATACTGCAATATATATGGAAATAACAAGGCAGATGTAAAATACTAAATAATCAATATAACCATTGGATATACCGTCTGCTTGAAAGATAATAGAGATAAAGGCAGGTAAATCCATAGCAATTTGTAATGAGCACAAAGCGCTAAACTTATAAAGTGGTCAAAAGGCTTTGTAAATAGAGTTGATGAAAAATAACTGACTAACCATTTCTATAAATTGCCCAATAGCTACTGCTGACAATGTAACATCAATGTAATAAGCTAACATGCCAAACAAAGCACAAAAAGCCCTAGCACACAGTCTATAGACATTAGTTTACAAAGTCATTCATCTGAGGCCATATTTGAATATAAAATAAAGACATTGAAATGTTAATTAAATGTTGAGTATGATGTATTTATCAAATGATAAAAATGAATAACAGAAGGGCATTACATTTTACTGGCCAATGAAAAATGTAATGCAAGATTTGATATAAACTCAACATTCATAACTACAAGCCAACATTACTCATATTATTTACAAAACATTATAGATGTAAGACAACAACCAATTACAAATGAGAACTAAAGCAAATAAATACATTAAAAGAGATGTGTTCAAAGCAAAACCCAATTAAAATCATGCTTACTAATTGATCAGAGAAAGGTAAGCCCCTCTAATAAGGTAAGATAACCAAATACACAAATATAGATATAACTATTATATAAACATTCATGTGATACAATCCATACAGTGATAATGTTGCTGAGATAATACTGTAGATAAATAAACATGTATATGGAGATAGCCTGTACTGATCTTTTTAAGGCCCTCCAATATCAACTCTTAAACTGAAACAAGACTAGATACCATGATTAATCAATAATTAATGACTTAATTAATCTCATAAACAAACAATAGCTAACTATTGTTAAAGGAAGTGTAGACGTATGTCAGGCAACACATTATCGATCAGACTTAAATATGTTTCTCCCATTAAGACTGTCAAAATGCATCTCACAATCACATCACATTTGGCTTTTGGGACAATAGAAAGCTCTATAGAGAATCCAGGAAATGAATCTAACCCCCCATATTCTAGCCACATAGGGTGACATATTGTGGGTACAAAGATACAATGTCCTTAAAGAATATATTAAAGTTAAATAACTACCATGTAGAAAGTAATTTTAAGATTTATGGGTAGCTTTATGGGTAACAGTGCCCGTTAACATGTTTAATTAGGCCATTAGAATTACTGCCTATATATCTATCGCTGATGGTTCTTATGGCAGAGTATAAGCCACATTAGGCACTTTAATATATCTTTGTTGTGAAGTACAGCTTTGTTATGCAATAATTATTATACCTAGGCTTGTTATTCAGCTTGTAACAGCTGTTATTGGAAATAATTAATAGAATACAGAGAAAGTGAAAGCATATGCATGGTTTCTAATTCATGGTATTTTTTACCAGCTTGTAGAAGCTATGGATTTCACACTAAATTGATCAATATTCCTTGACCCCTATAGACTGGTGCTGAACTGTAATTCTGGACATTTGTCTTTGATCTACAGTGTATAAATCACATTGTCACGCTACCCATTTGATTCCTATAAATGTTTTGTTGTACTCCGTCTTTGTTTATAGCACTGCGGAATCTGTTGGCAAATAACCGATAATAATAATAATAATAATAATAAAATGTCCTTTCGAATTTATTTCTATAAGATGTTTTATAATTATATCTTTCAAGTTATATTGATCTCACCTTTCACTTATCAGTAACTATTGTTATATTTGTATATTATTTACTGGATTTTGCTCTGGTCACATGTTCTTATATTTTGTTACTATAGTTGCTTTTATCCAGGTATTATTTTAGATAAAGGTTATTGGTTATGACTTCAGGTGGGCGGAACTAACGGCTGGCAGCAGTGGAGAAGAGCTCCACAACCCAGATTGAGTAAAATCCATATTACTTGCTGCCAGCCGTTTTCCCACGATCCAGTCTTGCTGGGCAACTTACCCCTGTAACCCCCCAGCCGACTGAGTACTGTGAAGGGCCGGAGATCGCCCTTGTCCAGGGAAGGACCTGATTAATGCGCAACGCTGCGCAGAGCTTTTCTATCTGCGGGCGCCATCTTGGAGGAGCCCTCCTCTCCCCGCCGCTGATACCTGGCTCTGAAGGAGCCACAGAGTGGACCGCTTCTGTAGCTGGAGCCAGCAGAGGGATTGCTTGTGCCCTCGAAGTTGCAGTATTCCACAGACCGAGCCAGACACAGCAAGAGGCCGGTAAGATTATTGAGGGCTAATACACACCGGGTGATTCCTGGGAGGACCTGGGGGAAGAAATTAAACTACGCCTACCCTGCCCATAAACGTCTGGGACACTACTGCCTCTTATATACATCAGACAGGCACTGAGACTTCTTCTGGGATATTTATTGTTTAAATTCTAAGCCCTGGTTCACGGTTTTTGACCTGCTGGACTTGCACATCTGCAGGGAGATCTCCCTTCATATACTGGACTGCTGGTACTACAGCCTAGCTACTGTATATTAATATCTGGGGGACCTGCTACACTTAAGAATTTTGTTGCTCCAACAACGTGCAGAATAATAAAGAAAGGCCCTGGAATTTTGATAGGAACCATTACTTGGCTGCAAAATAGCAAATACCTGTGCAAACATAGTCCTACAGCACCATCTAGTGTTCATTGAGTAGCATTGCATCTGACTTTCCTTGTTATTAAAAAGCATTTATTACAGAGCTTTTGCATGAAGTTGGATCAGTATTTCCCCTCCGTCCCCAATTCATTGGTTGGGAAAATGTCCTCCAGAAACAAACAGCTAGACAAAAGAAAGGCCACAGCTGAAATACATGCAGATCCCTCGCCCTCACCTAGAGCCTCAGATACTTCTATCATAGATCCCTCGGGCTTGCTGCAAGAGCTCAAATCCTTTTTCCTGCCAAAGATGGAGTCTCTTCAGGCGGGTGTGGACACCCTTACCAGTGAGGTTCGTCAATTCTCTACGAGAATTTCACAGGCAGAGCAGCGTATTTCTGATGTGGAGGACAGACAAGAATCTACCAGCGCATCTGTGCGACAACTCTTACGCCAAAACCAAGCACTACAAGAAAAAGTGGAGGACCTTGAAAACCGCAGTCGGAGAAACAACCTCAGAATAGTGGGACTCCCCGAATCTGTCAAAGGTAAAGATCTTCTAGAATTTACAGCGATGACTCTCCCTAAAATGCTCAAAATAAATCCAGACCACCTTCCTTTTGACATAGAAAGAGCGCACCGAATAGGCCCAGATAACGGCCTAGAAACCTCCAACTCCAGGCCCCGCCAAACAATCTTTAAGTGCCTCAACTATCAGGAGAAGCTCGCACTCCTACGAGCCTACCGTGCCCACAAGGAAGACCTGATATTTGAAGGTAAAAAACTCTTGATCTTTCAGGACTTCTCTACAGAAGTAACTAAACTGCGCAAGGACTTCGCTCCTCTTTGCTCTCGCCTCTATAAGGAGGGGAGACAGGCCTCCTTGCTATACCCTGCCAAGTTAAGGCTGCAAACGACGGCCAGAACCATGGTTCTTCCGCACCACTAAAGAACTGCAAGCGTACTTGGATGCGGAGGAACAGGGAGATGTCCGCTGACCAGGCACAACCATTTCTCAACCCCCCTTTGTCTTACTATAGAAAATCTGGTAATACAATTACTCTCCCATGGCAGGAGAGCTTCCTGGACAACCTCCAGAACAGAAGAAGCATCATGGAGGTGCACATGTACCTGGAGCCATACCTTGGCAACTACATTACAAGGGGATATGACCCCCACCGCTTCCCCCCTACGGGTGGAAAGTGGAATGAACTGGAAAGTTTATATTTCTAAAGTTATTACTGTTTTCACTATTATTGCACTGCTTGCCACAACTGTTTACATTGTGTTGTTATTTCCTGTTATTATGTTCATCTTATATTATGTTTTGCCTACACTACAGTCACTTTCTATGCCCCCAGCCTTTAATATCACCACAAATGCATGGTCCCCTATGGACTGCATGCTTATAACAGTATACAACGCATATATGGCCCTTCATAGCTTTATCAATATTGGGTGGCAACCCGCACACACAGCGTCAGATCTGCTTACAAGTCTATCTGACTCATTACTAGTTTGGGGAAATGAGGGTTTTTTGTCTAATTGTTCCCCTAAGTCCATTAAACCATATTTTGCCCCTCAAAGTAATGTTCAGATACTTAAGAGAGATAGTCTCCCTCTAAGTGCCCCTTCTTATTCTTATATTGTTTATAGTGGCTGGACCTCATATGCCCTATGCAGAGGGGAAAAAACTGACCAACGAGAGGGAAAGACCTTGTTTCCCAGATGTAGTATCTCTCGTGCCACTGCTCAACCTTTAAGGCACAGGGGACCTAGTCTGTATTACTCTGATAAGTTACCATTGTGTATGCTCTATAAAGCACTGCTAATGTCTGTTGTTCCTCTTTCTCTTAGATTGGACCCGGGGTACCTATGGATCCGTCAGCCGCGGGCACCTGCCAGGTCTAACATCCACAGTGAGTCTTACCCACACCCACCTCATGTACACACAATCACTTACTATAGACAATACTATGGAGCCCCCGCTTGGTGGCTTGCATGCCCCTCACTATAGTATACCATTATGGCAATGAATTACAAGGTTACCTCTTGGAATGTGGGGGGGATAACTTCCCCAGCGAAGAGGAGCATGATACTTCAACATCTCAACACACTTAGATCCGATATAGCTCTGATTCAGGAAACCAGGTTGTCTGCCAGCGAACATGAGAAACTTAAATCTAGATGGGTGGGTCAGATTCTCTACACGTCAACAGAGGGTAGGAAGAGAGGAGTGGCAATCCTGGTTAGGAAGGGGCTACCAATCTCCTTTACAGACACGGAGGTAGACAGCGGAGGCAGATACTTAATTACAACAATGCATATCCAAACTGCCAACTATATCCTCTGCAATGTCTATGGCCCTAATGCATATTGCCCTACATTCTGGACCACCTTGCTTGCGAAATTGGCTACTCATAACACTTCACTCTTAATAATTGGAGGAGATTTCAATTTAGCACAAACATTGCCATTGGATAGGTTTAAAGACCCCTCCCTAGGGATTACAACCAATAAAGACATATCCAGATATAAAAGGGAGACTCGACTAATACATACATTCAAGGAAACACTAGGCCTGACTGATGTATGGAGAACACAAAACCCAGACCAGAGGGACTATACCTGCATCTCCAAGTCACATAGCACCTTGTCACGTATTGACTTCTTCTTGACCTCGGCTGCTCTGTCACCCCAGATCCACTCACCTACGATAGGTCAAGTCACAATATCGGATCATGCCCCGATACATATAAAATTGCAACCTGTAATGCAGAAACAACCAAGTAAATCCTGGAGATTCCCATCCCATCTATATAATAATATAGGGTTTCGTCAGTGCCTTACACAGGCATGGACGCATTATTTATCAGATAATAACCAACATTTAGATAACCTTGATCTCTTCTGGCATGCCTCTAATGTAGTCCTGAGGGGTCATATTACTGCCTTCTCGGCACATACCAATAAACTTTCCAGACAGACAGACAGCGATCTCTTGACGCAACTAACGGAGGCATACAATAACTACCTTTCTAAACCTTCCTATGCAACGAGACAAACATACTACGATCTAAAAAGAACTAGAGACACCTTTTTAGCGCAACAGGACAGTAGACACACTATCTACAGACAAGGACACTTCTATAGACATGGCAACAAGGCGGGTAAATTACTAGCCAATTTGGTCAAAGCCCACAACCCTAAGCCATTTATTACTGCTATTCGGACGGAATCGGGACTGACAACACAGACTGAGGAGATCATGACTGAATTTGTTAAATATTACCAAACTCTATACTCCCAACAACACATAGATGCGGGGAAAAAAAGCGAATTCTGGAGAGATCTTGTAGTCCCTACCCTCACAGACGAACAAAGAGAAAAATTAAATGCCCCAATATCCCTGCAGGACGTCTCCAGGGGGATTAAGAGACTCAAACTGCATAAAGCGGCAGGCCCTGATGGGCTGCCAGCAGAGTATTATAAGATTTTGGAGAAAAAGGTTAGCCCCATATTAGCATCCCTATACACGGAATATCTACTACATGATGCCCGCCCCAACTGTCGTTTTACTGAAGCTAATATCTGTATCATTCCCAAGCCGGACAGAGACCCCACACTCACTCCTTCTTACAGACCTATTTTGTTGCTTAACAGCGACTATAAATTACTGACGACCATACTAGCAAACAGACTGGCAAATGTTCTACCCCTGTTGGTGCACCCAGACCAAACGGGATTCATTACCGGACGTTCCTCAGTGGTAAATCTGAGAAAGACCCTGGCGGTGTCCGCCCATTATTGGTATGGTACCCACTCAGACACAGACTCTAACTTACCAGATGCTTGCCTTTTGGCGTTAGACGCCGAAAAGGCTTTTGATAGAATTGAGTGGGACCACCTATATTCCTCCATGACACAGTTTGGCGTCACGGGTGCTTTTTTTAACCTTATCCAAAAGTTATATTCAGCTCCTAAAGCCTCATTGATCATCAATGGAGGACTATCTACTTCCTTTGCTTTACAAAGGGGAACTCGGCAGGGATGCCCCTTGTCGCCCCTCCTCTTCGACCTGGCTATAGAGCCACTAGCCTGTTACATCCGACAGCATAGTGAGGGACTAGAGATTAATGGAATCAGGCAGCACCTATCGCTTTATGCTGACGATCTTCTCTTGTTTGTAGGCAACCCAGAGGTCGGTATACCCAAACTCATTGAAATCATTGACAGTTTCAGATCATTCTCCGGATATAAAATTAATAGAGATAAATCAGAGTTAACCTGGCTGAAAAACACTAAACATAACACACTATTAAACAGCGGATTACAAGTAACAGAGGGCGCGTTTAAATACCTGGGCATACAAGTACATACTGACCCCTCTAAACTATACCCCCTAAACATAGGCAAGATGATCCAGAACATCAGAGACACACTACAGGGATGGAGCGGACTTCCACTGTCATTGACTGGTAGAATACATCTTTTTAAAATGATAGCTCTGCCCAAGATACTTTACCCTTTACAAATGCTCCCCCTGTTGCTGACACACAAAGACACAAAAACACTCCAATCTGCTTTAGGTCACTTCGTCTGGCAGGGTAAGAAATAAAGACTAAATAGATCTACTTTGGCCATGCCGTATGAGAGGGGAGGATTACGCTTTCCAAACATTGCCTGGTATAACTGGGCGACACTGACGAAGATAGTACTGGACTGGCTGACTGGAAATGGACAATTTACAGCCCCTATTTTAGAGACAAGCATAGCATGCCCGACGCACCTAGCCTTCCTGCCACACACCAAGCTTAACTCTTTGCCCCCAAAAATTCAACATCATATCTTATTTAGAGACCCATTGAGAGCATGGGCCAAGCTGGGCAAGTTATGGGGCATACAATTTGCTGCTAGCAAATTTCTCCCAATCCAGGGTAACCTTTCTTTTTTGCCTGGATACACCACTGAAGTATTTCGGACATGGCAGGAAAAGGGTCTCACAAAAATCGGGCAACTATTTAACCCCCTAACTCTTGTGGTCCATCCCTTTCAAGATCTACAAAACACATATTTGCTCCCAAATACACATAGATTTGCATACCTACAGTGTAGGCACTATGTCACACAATTGAAAACTGATGGTCTCCTACACGTAGAAAATAATAATTTGACCGCATTGTGCTCATTGGCTAAACAGGGTTCTTATAAGCTAGCAAACACATATAACCTAGTGCTCAGACATTTTGACACCCTTACCACTCAAAAACTGACATCAAGGTGGTCCAGATGTAGAACCATACAGATTGACGGCAAACGGCTTCTAAACAGTTTAACAGAAGTTAGATCTATCACATTATCAGCAAACCTGAGAGAGACACACATCAAAATCCTACAACAAGCTTACATTACCCCAGCTCTCAGGGCTAAATGGATCCCAGGAGCACAAGATGTATGTGTTAAATGTAATTATGCGAATCCTGACTGGATTCACCTATTCTGGGACTGTCCTAAACTACAGTGGTTCTGGGGTAAATTAACCTACTGGCTATCTAAAGTCACAAAAACTCGGGTTTCCCTTTCGGCACAAAGAGTCTTGTTTTTACTTCCAGAGCACAATGTCCACCCCTATGACACTTTTGTTTCTGTGTCTATTTTGACTGCAAAACAATTGATCCTACAACACTGGGCAGATAGTTCATCTCCGCCTTTTCAAAAACTACTTACCAAGCTACATACACAGATGCTCATAGAACAAGCGGATGTTAGAGGGAATATTAAACAGAGGATAGCTAGGTACATAAAGAAATGGGAATCTTATCTACTACATCTGCCTGACATTATTAGGGAACATGTCCTATACCCATTTAGAGGCAGTGAATTCATCTTGAAGGAAAACCTCAGGGGAAAATGGTGTTTTTCTAACACAGTCATGCGATAGATAGGTACACTCCACCATAATTTGCTTCTTACACCTATTATTCCAGTATATCACGATGCGGCTGGCGGTCCAGGTGGGCTCCGGGTAAGTAGGGGACACCACAGGTTCTGGTGGTGTATCCCCCCTTCTTTCTTTATTTTATTTATTTGTTATAGTTTTTTTTTTTTTCTTTTTAATTGTTGTTGTTTATTGTAAATATTTAAAAGAAAAGAAAAAAAAGGAGAGGAGAGGAGGCATGACCTTTGATTTCCACGATACCCTGACACAGGACTATTAAGTCACACTCAATGGACTTTCTTTATATGATGCTATGGTCAGAGTCCTGTATATGCTGAGATATACTTACTTTCCTTTGTATGTATTGCATTTCAATGCTGTCATTGGTTTTTTGTGCCTATTTCTCCCTCCTGTGGTATAAATAAAGTTTGAAAAAAAAAAGAAAAAAAAAAGGTTATTGGTTATAATGTCTGTTTTTACTAACTTTAGAGCAGGGGTCAGCAAGCTTGGCACCCCAGATGTTTTGGATCTACATTTCCCATGATGCTCAGACACACCTTAGGGATGCTGAGTATCATGCAAAATCTAGTTCTGAAACATATGGGGTGCCAAGGTTGCGGACTCCTGCTTTACAGGTATATTATGTATGCCCAAGATGGTTATACTGTCAGGTTTTCTTTGATATTCTTCAGTGTCCAATAAATTGAAGTGTCCCTCCATACTTTATCGTTAGTATTTCATGAATTCAGTTTTAAATTAGTAATTTATAACATTTTAGTTTAGCTTTTTAAACTAACTCTCATTCTAACATGGTGTGATAAAGCAGTACTTTTATATATTACAATATTAACAGCTTTATTGTTTTTTTTCTTGGTTTTTGCTTTATTGCATTGATGTTTACTTGTATGCAATAAAGACAGAGAGATATATAGAAATTGTGTCTTTAAATAATTTTTCATAGCCTTTTATGCACTTTGACAGTTTAGCCCTTTGTGCTTATTACAGTTTACTATGAACTGAATGCTCCCTAGTTAATCTATGTTATCTATTGGTTATATTGACCCTGGTTGCTGTGCGTTACTGTTTGTTGACTGATGGATAGTTTATTGGGAGATCAGCATATTCTGCTTTACTCACAGCACTGCAGATGTAAAGTTAATTACCTTGATTCGTAAACGCTTGTGAGGTTGCTGAGGGGCCTTGTTGTAATGGTAGGTGTCCAAAATTAATTGAGAATCACTTCATCCATCTTTTTTCAAAATTTTTCATGCTATTACAAGGAACAAGAAATCAAAAATGTGTCTTTCAATATGCAGAGTATAACATTTTAAAAAAGTTTTCAATTTACTTCTTTTATCAAATTTACTTTGCTCTCATGGGGTCCTTTTTGAATAAAATACCTACAGCTAAATTACGAGTCTTGCGTTATGAGTAAAAAAAAGCCGCGTTAAGCCTCATAACACTGCGTTTTTTTACTCCTGCTGGTATTACGAGTCTTGCAGATTTAGGGGCACCGCACACTTTTTTGGCCTTACCGCAAATCAACTTACGCAAATTGATTATAGTCTTTTTTCTATGGGACTTCCATAGTGCCGGTATTACCAGCTTGTCCTGGGTGGCCAAAAAGTGAGTGGTACACCCTATCCCGTCAAGATTCGTACCGCATTTTAAAGTCAGTAGTTATGACTTTTACACTACAACGCTGTAGCATAAAACTCATAACTAAAGTGCTAAAAAGTACACCCATAAACTACATATTAACCCCTAAACCGAGGCCTTCCCACATCGCAAACATTAAAATAAAATAACTAATAGTTAGTGATGTCGCAAACCTAAAATTTTGCGTTCGCGAATGACGAACGCAAACTTACGCAAAAGTTCGCGAACCGGCGAACCGGGCGAACCACCATAGACTTCAATAGGCAGGCGAATTTTAAAACCCACAGGGACTCTTTCTGGCCACAAAAGTGATGGAAAAGTTGTTTCAAGGGGACTAACACCTGGACTGTGGTATGCCGGAGGGGGATCCATGGCAAACTCCCATGGAAAATTACATAGTTGATGCAGAGTCTGGTTTTAATCCATAAAGAGCATAAATCCCCTAACATTCCTAAATTGTTTGGAATAACGTGCTTTAAAACATCAGGTATGATGTATCGTTCAGGTAGTGTAAGGGTTTTTTTTTTTTAAATGTACACCACTGTTTTAGCAGATATGACTTGCACTGGTGTGACACTGTGCCCTGGCAGGACCTGGAACGCACACGTGTGAGGGAAACTAACTGCTATTATTTCACAGTAAAAAAAGGTTGCTTTTTTTAAATGTATGTACACTACTGTTTTAGTAGATATGACTTGCACTGGTGTGACACTGTGCCCTGGCAGGACCAGGAGCGCACACGTGTGAGGGAAACTGACTGCTATTATTTCACAATAAAAAAGGTTTTTTTTTTTAAATGTATGTACACTACTATTTTAGCAGGTATGACTTGCACTAGTGTGACACTGTGCCCTGGCAGGACCTGGAACGCACACGTGTGAGGGAAACTGACTGCTATTATTTCACAGTAAAAAAAGGTTGTTTTTTTTTTTTAAATGTATGTACACTACTGTTTTAGTAGATATGACTTGCACTGGTGTGACACTGTGCCCTGGCAGGACCTGGAGCGCACACGTGTGAGGGAAACTGACTGCTATTATTTCACAATAAAAAAGGGTTGTTTTTTTTAAATGTATGTACACTACTGTTTTAGCAGATATGACTTGCACTGGTGTGACACTGTGCCCTGGCAGGACCTGAAACGCACACGTGTGAAGGAAACTGACTGCTATTATTTCAAATTATAAAAAGGTTGCTGTTTTTTTTAAATGTACACTACTGTTTTAGCAGATATGACTTGCACTGGTGTCACACTGTGCCCTCGCAGGACCTCAAATGCACACGTGTGAAGGAAAATGACTGCTATTATTTCAAATTAAAAAAAGTTTTTTGTTTTTTTTAAATGTACACTACTGTTACACCAGATATGAGTGGTGGCACTGGGCAAGTGGGCACAGTATACGCTGTGAGCCTGAGCTGGCAGGCAGGCTGCAATTAGATTACACAGGCAAAAAAAAAAAAAAAAAAAAAAACTGATGTTCTAGCCCTAAAAAGGGCTTTTTGGGGTGCTGTCCTTACAGCAGATATCAGATGAGTCCTTCAGGACTGTAGTGGACACTGAATACACTAGCCTAGCTATCAATTTCCCTATTAAATCAGCAGCAGCTACACTGTCCCTCCTCTCACTAAGAATGCAGGCTCCAAATGAATCTAAAATGGATGCTGTCCAGGAGGTGGGAGGGTCTGGGATGGAGTGTCTGCTGCTAATTGGCTGGAATATGTCTTGTGACTGTGAGCTACAGGGTCAACGTTTACTCAATGATGACGAATAGGGGGCGAATCGAACATCGCATATGTTCGCCGTCTGCTGCGAATGCGAACATGCTATGTTCGCTGCGAACTATTCGCGGCAGAACTGTTCGCGACATCACTACTAATAGTTACATTGTAGTTAGCTTAGGGTTTATTTTTATTTCACAGGCAAGTTTGTATTTATTTTAACTAGGCAGAATAGTTACTAAATAGTTATTAACTATTTAATAACTACCTAGCTAAAATAAATCCAAATTTACCTGTAAAATAAAACCTAACCTAAGTTACACTAACACCTAACCTAACCCTACAATAAAATACATTCCCTAAATTAAATACATTTAACTAAATTCAAAACAATTAGCTTAATTACAAAAAACAACAAACACTAAATTACAGAAAATAAAAAACAAATTACAAGATCTTTAAACTAATTACACCTAATCTAACAGCCCTATCAAAATTAAAAAAAACCCACCCAAAAAAAAAAAAAAACATAGCCTAAACTAAACTACCAATAGCCCTTAAAAGGGCCTTTTGCTGGGCATTGCCCCAAAGAAATCAGCTCTTTTACCTGTAAAAAAATAAATAAATAAAAAAACCCCAACAGTAAAACCCACCACCCACACAACCAACCCCAAAAATAAAACCCTAACTAAAAAAAACTAAGCTCCCCATTGCCCTTAAAAGGGCATTTAGCTCTATTGCGGCCCAAAGCCCTAACCTAAAAAAAAACCCCACCCAATACACCCTTAAAAAATCCTAACACTAACCCCCGAAGATCCACTTACCGGGAGAAGTCTTCATCCAAGCGGCAAGATGTCCTCAACGAAGCTGGCAGAAGTGGTCCTCCAGATGGGCAGATGTGGTCCTCCAGACGGGCAGAAGTCTTCACCCAGACAGCATCTTCTATCTTCATCCTTCCGACGAGGAGCGGCTCCATCTTCAAGACATCCGGCGCGGAGCATCCTCTTCAATCGACGTCTCCTTCTGGAATGAAAGTACCTTTAAGCGACGTCATCCAAGATGACATCTCTTAGATTCCGATTGGCTGATAGAATTCTATTAGCCAATCGGAATTAAGGTTGAAAAAAACCTATTGGCTGATCCAATCAGCCAATAGGATTGAGCTTGCATTCTATTGTCTGATTGGAAAAGCCAATAGAATGTGAGCTCAATCCTATTGGCTGGTTGGATTAGCCAACAGGATTGAAGTTCCATCAGCCAATAGGATTTTTTCAACCTTAATTTTTCAATCCAGCAGTATGGCAGTTCAGGGGTAAACCAATAGAAGGACCAGGAACAGGCAGGAGTCAGCAACAAATGGATATCCAGCAGTAAAATAGTTCAGGGGTAAACCAATAGAATGGTCAGACAGGCAGAGTTCATCAACAGTTACGCAATCCAGCAATGCAGAGGTTAAGGCAAGCAGAGTAGTCAAAATAGGCAGAGTTCATCAGCGTTAAATCAATCCAGCAATTCAGGGGTTAAGGCAAGCAGAGTAGTCTGCAAAAAACAATTCAAATAAATTTTAAATTTATTAAAATCCCACTAAGCGGGTTAAATACAAAGTTAAAATATCCTCTAAAAAATATAAATATATAAAAACTATCATATAAACATTCATGTGATACAATCCATACAGGGATAATGTTGCTGAGATAATACTGTAGATAAAAAAACATGTATATGGAGATGTGAATTTTAATATCAGTCACATAATACCAAACAGTATAGTATAATGGCGGGTTCTGTGAGATGGTTACCAAATACGATAAGTTTGAATCCATGCATACACCGTCAGCCTGTACTGATCTTTTTAAGGCCCTGCAATTATTATTATTATTATCGGTTATTTGTAGAGCGCCAACAGATTCTGCATCTCTTAAACTGAAACAAGGCTAGATACCATGATTAATCAATAATTAATTAATTAATTAATCTCATAATCAAACAATAGCTAACTATTGTCAAAGGAAGTGTAGACATATGTCAGGCAACACATCATCGATCAGACTTAAATATGTTTCTCTCATTAAGACTGTCAAAATGCATCTCACAATCACATCACAATTGGCTTTGGGACAAAACAAGCTCTATTGAGAATCCAGGAAATGAATCTAACCCCCATATTCTAGCCACATAGGGTGACATATTGTGGGCACACAGATACAATGTCCTTAAAGAATATCTTAAAGTAAAATAACTACCATGTAGAAAGTAATTTTCAAGGTTTATGGGTAGCTTTATAGGTAACAGTTTCCATTAACATGTTTAATTAGGCCATTAGAATTACTGCCTATATATCTATCGCTGATGGTTCTTATAGCAAAGTATAAGCCACATTAGCCACTTAAATAAATCTTTGTTGTGAAGTACAGCTTTGTTATGCAATAATTATTATACCTAGGCTTGTTATTCAGCTTGTAACAGCTGTTATTGGAAATAATTAATAGAATACAGAGAAAGTGAAAGCATACGCATGGTTTATAATTCATGGTATTTGTTACCAGCTTGTAGAAGCCATGGATGTCACACTAAATTGACCGATATTCCTTGACCCCTATTGACTGGTGCTGAACTGTAATTCTGGACATTTGTCTTTGATCTACAGTGTATAAATCACATTGTCACGCTACCCATTTGATTCCTATAAATGTTTTGTTGTACTCCGCATTTGTTTATAGCACTGCGGAATCTGTTGGCAAATAAACAATAATAATAATAATAATAATAATAATAATAATAATAAAATGTCCTTTCACATTTATGTCTATAAGATGTTTTATAATTATATCTTTCAAGTTATATTGATCTCACCTTTCACTTATCAGTACCTATTGTTATATTTGTATATTATTTACTGGATTTTGCTCTGGTCACGTGTTCTTATATTTTGTTACTATAGTTGCTTTTATCCAGGTATTATTTTAGATAAAGGTTATTGGTTATAATGTCTGATTTTACTAACTTTAGATCAGGGGTCAGCAACCTTGGCTCCCCAGATGTTTTGGACCTACATTTCCCATGATGCTCCGACACACTTTAGGGAGGCTGAGTATCATGGAAAAAGTAGTTCCGAAACATATGGGGTGCCAAGGTTGCGGACTCCTGCTTTAGAGGTATATTATGTATGCCCAAGATGGTTATACTGTCAGGTGTTCTTTGATATTCTTCAGTGTCCAATAAATTGAAGTGTCCCTCCATACTTATCATTAGTATTTCATGAATTCAGTTTTAAATTAATAATTTAACATTTTAGTTTAGCTTTTCTAACTCTGATTCTAACATGGTGTGATAAGGCAGTCCTTTTAAATAATACAACATTTACAGCTTTATTGTTTTTTTTTCTTTGTTTTTGCTTTATTACATTGATGTTTACTTGTTTGCAACAGAGACAGAGAGATATATAGAAATTGTGTGTTTAATTAATTTTTCATAGCCTTTTAGGCACTTTGTCAGTTTAGCCCTTTGTGCTTAATACGGTTTACCATGAACTGAATGCTCCCTACTTAATCTATGTTATCTATTGGTTATATTGATCCTGGTTGCTGTGCGCCACTGTTTGTTGACTGATGGATAATTTATTGGGAGATCAGCATACTCTGCCTTTCTCTGTACAGCACTGCACATGTAAAGTTAATAGCCTTGATACGTAAAGGATTGTGAGGTTGATGAGGGGCCTTGTTGTAATGGTAGGTGTCCAAAATTAACTGAGAATCGCTTCACCCATCTTTTTTCAAAAATGTTCATGCTATTAAAAGGAACAAAAAATCCAAAAAATCCAAAATTTGTCTTTCAATGGAGTATAACATTTTAAAAAAAAGTTTTCAATTTACTTCTTTTATCAAACTCATTGGGTTTTTATTTGGGGGGTTTGGTTGTATGGGTGGTGGGTTTTACTGTTGGGGGGGCTGTTTGTATTTTTTTTTACAAGTAAAAGAGCTTATTTCGCAAAAGGCCCTTTTAAGGGCTATTGGCAGTTTAGTGTAGGCTATGTTTTTTTATGGGGGGGGGGGGGGCTTTTTTATTTTGATAGAGCTATTAGATTAGATGTAAGTTTAAATATTTGATAATTTCTTTTTTCTTTTTTGTAATTTAGTGTTTGTTTTTTTAATTTAGTTAATTGTATTTAATTAATGTAATTTATTTAATTTTATTGTAAGGTTAGGTGTTAGTGTAAGGCAGGTTAGGTTTTATTTTACAGGTACATTTTTATTTATTTTAGCTAGGTAGCTAGTAAATAGTTAATAAATATTTACTAACTAGTCTACCTAGTTAAAATAAATACAAACTTAGCTGTGAAATAAAAATAAAACCTAAGCTAGCTACAATGTAACTATTAGTTATATTGTAGCTAGCTTAGGTTTTATTTTACAGGTAAGTATTTCGTTTTAAATAGGAATTATTTAGTTATTAATAGTAGGTTTTATTTAGATTTTTTAAAATTACATTAAAGTTAGGGTGTGTTAGGGTTAGGGTTACGTTAGGGTTAGACTTAGGGTTAGAGTTAGGGTTAGGGGTTAATAACTTTAGTATAGTGACAGCGACACTGGGGGCGGAAGATTAGGGGTTAACAACTGTAATATAGGTGGCGGCGATGTCGGGGGACGGCAGATTAGGGGTTAATAACTGTATGTAGGTGGTGGCAACATTGGGGCGGCAGATTAGGGGTTAATAAGTGTAGGTAGGTGGTGCGATGTCGGGGGCAGCATATTAGGGGTTATTAAGTATAATGCATGTGTCGGCGATGTCAGGGGTGGCAGATTAGGGGTGTTTAGACTCAGGATTTATGTTAGGGCGTTAGGTGTAAACATAACTTTTTATTTCCCCCATAGGAATCAATGGGGCTGTGTTACGGAGCTTTAAGCTCCTTTATTGCAGGTGTTAGCCTTTTTTTTCAGCCGTCTCTCCCCATTGATGTCTATGGGTAAATCGTGCACAAGCACGTAAAACCAGCTCACCGCAGCGCTGGTATTGGAGTGCGGTATGGAGCTCAATTTTGCTCAATGCTCACTTATTGCCTGCTAACGCTGTGTTTTTGTAAACCTGTAATAGCAGCGCTATAGGGAGGTGAGTGGTGACAATAACTTGCAAGTTAGCACTCATAACGCAAAACTTGTAATCTAGCCATTAGGTAGGTAGTTCGTGTGTCTGGAGACTGGAAAACTATATGGCAGCAGTTTTGTTAGAGCGCTTTTAAATACTAG